>NW_022109767.1:9274460-9276666 GCF_000313985.2 Echinops telfairi | reverse complement strand
TGACAGGGCAGGGGAACCAGGAGGGGTAATTTGGCCCTCATCAGGATCAAAGACACAGCCAAATACACACTGAAAGGCAGACCATTTCCGTTGCTCTTGAAATTCTTCAGGGAAACAAGAGGGACTCTTGGCCAGCACAAAAGATGACCTCGAAGGGCACATGGAATCCATCAAGCCGTTCCTCAGAGAACGGGTGACTCCATGCCAAATCACGCACACAAAGAACTGAAGAGGCTACCAGCTCCAGAAATAAGTATAACAAGTAGCATTTTGTTTTTGAAATCATGCAACCTTCATAATATCTTTTTTTTTTTTGCAACAGGCCTAGAGGTGAGGAGGCAGGTACCAGACAGCTCAAAACTCTAACTTCAGTGTGGAAATTCAGCGAAGACTTCGCTTAACACTGCTGGAGGCCAGCAGCAGCCGCGCACACCAGCCTCTAAGAGTAGGGGAAGACATTGGGAAATGAGTAGGGATGGAGCCCCAAGGTGAAGTGCATCTTGTTGGCTTGAACTACCTTCTCAGCAGCAACTGAAATCATCGCTCCTTCCTAAAGTAGGCTCACACTATTAAAATGCAATATTCCCCGCGATATCTGGGGAGTCACAGTTGTGTGTCTGCCTGACTTAGGGATTTTGCCTTCCTTGGGCTAAAGTAAGACCTAATGTACCCTAGGCTGCCTGCTGCACGCTGGTGTGGATTTGAGAGTCTGAAAAGGGATAAGGGCTACATCATCATATACACAAGATAGAACTCCGGGTTGGTGTAAGCCATGAAGCACCGTGCCATGATCCAGAGACGGCAGTGTAAGCCCACCACGAGGTGCTTAGGAAGCAAAGCTGGCCATCGCCTCTAACATTCATCCACTGGAAACCCCTATGAGCGCCGTTCTACTCTGGCACCCCTGGGTCGCCGTGAGTTAGAAGCAGCTAAATGGCAGTGGGCTTGCTGACATGTTTGGTTTCCCTGTAGAAGACACATACCTCATCTAGACATAAGGAACAAGTCCTTTCATAGACGACGCACAAAGCACCAGATCACTTCACGGAAAACACCCTGTCTCCAGAACTGGGGGATGGCTGTCTGGGGACCGCGGCTCTCTCTCTGTTCATTTCCCAGGAGTAATCTATCTGAAGAATCATGACAGTTAGTTGTTTATTTTGCATGACAGATTTTATTCACATAGCACTGGACCAAATAGCTGGGACTCATCAGCCACATTGTTAGCAAGGCTTTGGTGAATACATTTGGTTTGCCAGTTTCCTTCATGGTGCAGTAGTTGAAGCACTCAAAAGATTATTAGTCTGAACCCACCAGCCACCCCACAGGAGAGACATAGAGCAGTCTGCAGTGGAAGGCCACAGGGGCACTGGGGCAGGTCTACCCTCTCCTATAGGGTCGCCACGAATCAGAATCAACTCAAAGGCAGTGGATTTTGAATTTCGTGGTCTTTGGATCTGTCAGCACGGCGGGTTCCAGCCCATTGTCTTTGTACCTACCCTCAGGGCAACATCGCAAAAGGAGAACAATAGGAAAAGCGCATGGGGCCTCTCTCTGCCAGTGCTGTGTGGCAAAATAAAGCCTGATTGTTGGAATCTTCTTAAAAGCCTTGTTTTGACTGTTCAAATCTGTATTGTCATGTGTTGTATTGCATACACTTTGTTTATTAACTTTATGTGGTGGTTGCTTCAAATCCCTTTAAAACATGAATAGTCAGAATTTTGTTCCGAAAGAATGGACTTAACTATTGAAATGTCTACTACTATTTTCCCTTGGTTTGGGACATTTTTTTCCCATAACTAGGGTGTTGTCACATAAGCCACGTTGGTTTCAAAGTTTTGTCGAGATAGGAGCCCTGGTAGTGCAGTGGTTAAGCAGTCAGATGCTGACCGGAAGGTGAAACCCCTCCTTGGCGCCAAGGAAGAAAGGTGTGCCAGTCTGAGACAGCCCTGAGAGTCTGTGGGATCGGTCCACCCGGTCCTACCGCGTCTCTTCATAGGCGTTGCCATTGGCTTGACGGCTGAGTTAGTTAATTGTGCCAGCCTGGCCGATAATCACATGTGGGGCTGGTTGAAAGGCGGAGCGATAAATGGGTGGTGAAGCCTCGCCTTTCGAGTTCTCTGGTCTCTTGTTTTGTGATGGTTGCATCGGGTGCAGCTGCCTTAGCAGTTCCCTGCTTCAGCTTGCAAGATGGACTTCCTCCAAG
>NW_022109767.1:9268074-9272602 GCF_000313985.2 Echinops telfairi | reverse complement strand
AGCCTCCAGCTACTCAGCAGGAGAATGACGAGGCTGCCTGGCCTCCTGAGGACTTACGTCCACTTGAGGGCAGTGGGCTTGGTGTTTTGGGTTTGAATTACTCAAGGCAAGGAGTGCGGGCGGTGCTGTGAGTTAGATCCTGGGTGCTCGCCACAAAGTGGGTGTTCAAACCCACCCATGATTTTGAAGGAGAAAGATGACACTCGATGCTTCCGAAATGATGTCTAGTTTCATGCTCTCCTGTGAGGTCACTAGGAGTCAGAATTAACTCAGCAGGAGAGGGTGTTTTGTTTTGTTTTTTTAAAAACATCCAAAGGAGAAGCAAGATCAAGTCATGCCCGGAAGACTCTATGCCAAGTTTGACCTCCTTCACCAAGTGTTTTCTAGGACCGCCTAACCAAACTCTACAAGCTAGGTGGCTTAGCCACACACACATTAATTGCCTAGCTGGTGCTGTTGACTATGCTGGTGACTCAGAACTACAAGGCTCATCCGTCAAATTTGTCAGCGTCTCCAAAAGAGAAAGGGGAGGTTGTCTGCTCTTCTAAAGATCTACAGGCTCTGAAACCCTGCAGAGCGACGCCCAGTAGGGAGCCTACAAAGAAGTGTCTCAATGGCAGCAGGTTCTGTTGTGGGAGGCCAACCAGGATGTGAGCCATGTTGCCTCCTTTAGAGAAGACTTCCAGGGACTCTGCCCCATGCTGCTCACTCAGCTTCCATGCCTACTGTCATTGACTCAAGTCTGATTCATACAGACTCTGTGTTTGTCAAAGGAGAACTGCTCTATAACGTTTTCAGGGATTGAATTTTGGGAGATAGATCCGACGACATTTTGTTTCAAGGCACCCCTGAGAGGACACCAACCTTGAACTTGTCCGCTGACCATATTAACTGATATTAACCACCCAACCGCGGAGGGCTCCTGGCAATCCCTGGCTTGCATTTCAAGCTGGCCAGCCACTGCCCAGAAGATACAGCAATTTGCATCAGTGGGGAACCTCGTGGGGCAGCTCTACTCTGTCCTCTTGGGCAGGGGTCCTCGAACGATGGCTCGCGGGCCACATGCGGCCCGCCGAGGACGCTGATCGGCCCGCCGGGTGTTTTCCCCTTATGTTTTCACTTCAAAATAAGATCTGTCCAGTGTGCATAGGAATCTGTTCATAGTTGTTTTTTAAACTATAGTCGGACCCTCCAATGGGTCTGGGGGCAGTGAACTGACCCCCTGTTTGAAAAGGCTGAGGAACCCTGCTCTAGGGACATGCTGAGTTGACACAGACTCAATGGCAATCATTGTGATTTGTTTTTTTTGTTACTTCAGTATCACCTCATGTTAATTGAATTAATAGCATCTTCAAGGCTCCTATTTGTAATCGGGGTCGCATTCATAGGCATTGGGGTTAGGGGTTCAGGCTATCTTTCTGAGGGACACAATTCAATCCACCACGTCAAGATGGCTGTGTAGCCCAGCTGCAAGATGTGTGGGTGACAACCACGAAGATAATGAAATGCTCCATAGATTAAGCTAAGGGGGCATTTGGAGGAATATTTTTGAGGCGTGTTCCAAAGCAAATAATGAACCATGTATTAAAATAAACAAAGCCATAATAATGGCAGGAGACGTGCCAGCATCATAACGACTTCCCAGTGTGAGAGAAATGCAGAGAAGCGTAATGAAGCCTCTTCACAAATGAGAACAGCCTCTTCTGAGGGCCTCGTGGGTTTTCCATTCGCTGGTGATGGTGTGAGCAGCTTCAGGAGCCTGCCGCTCCAGATACCCCATGCAAGACACACACGGAGAGAAAAATTCACGGGTATCTATCTCCTTGGTCTCATACAAACAACTGTCAATCACCATGCAGCTTGTCAGTATGTCTGCAGACGTAGAGACGTGTGAAGAAAGAATCCCTCAAAGATAACCACCCTCTGCTGTGGTCCTAGACTTGAAACACCTTGGGGCTCGCTTTGAGAGTGGCCGTGAGCAGACCTTGCCCTGCTGGAAGCCCGTAGCCAGGCACCGATCACTTTAGAAGCTGGATTGTCCTGTGGAAGCTCTAGCAAAAGCACCTCTGGCATGATTTAGCAGTAGATGGCACCGATACCATGATGCCCGTCGTTCTGGAATTGTTGCAACTCTTCTTCATTCAGAAGAAATGAAACTTTCCGTAGGATCACACGATAAGCCACTTAGCACCAAATGCAGATCTCCCTCTATCCTTTGGTCTACCAGAAGACTGCAAGCCGTGGCTCTGGCCCACCTTGTAAACCCTACTTCTCTACTCCTTATTACTCCCAGGTGCCACAAAGGGGTTGCGCTCATCTAGTAACCTAAGGTTCATGGTTCAAACCCACCAAGGGGTACAATGGAAGAAAGTCCTGACAATCTGTGTCTGTGAGGTTTGCAGTCAAGGAAACACTAGTGAACAATTAGACTCAGAAACACATGGCTTTGCCATGAGTTGGAGTCAAGTGGTCAGCAACAGATTTGGCTTGATGCACCTACGATTCAGGCAAACCACATCTCCCATTCCCATATACTCCAAGCACTCTGAATGTCCCTGGCTTATGCAATTGCGTACACAGTGCCTAACTGAGGTAGTTAGTTTATTGTGCCAACCTGGCCGATAAACACATGTGAGATTAATTGAAGGGTGGAGAGATAAATGGCTCTGTGAGCCACGCCTTTCTTGTTTCCTGCTCTTTGATCATTGGACCAGTGTGAAGCTGCCTTGCTTGTTCTGTGCCTCAATTTGTAAGCTACACTACCTGTGGGACACCTAACCCATGGACTGTGTCACTGTAATTTGAGGTTTCTTCAAGACCTGCTTCGCCACACCATTGGAATTTACATCTCTTGAGCTGGGCACTGTCGGACCCTGTCATCTGGCTGACTGTTGGTGACCTGTCCTACTGTTTGCTGCCTGTGCCCGGATAGCCTGAATTGCTCTACAGAGCACTACCCAGTGGCCCTCAAGACTTGAGGGACTTCCAGTGTCTCACAACTGTCTCATGGGAGTGAGTTGCACTGAGCCATTTGTACTACTTTATAATTTAATTAACTGTTTATTTGTTATGTCATATATCTACCTATCTGTATAAATATATATATGTATATGTGTATATATATATATATATAATTATTAGCATTGTGGTTTTGAGAACCCTGTCTAACACACTAGCCTTGGGATACATCTCATTTTTCCAGGTATCTTTTAAAAATAGGCATATGCACTGACCTAGAAATGCTACTTTTAGAATGTCACCATTAAGGAAATGAATTTGCTTTAAGAATTGTGTATGCAGTATGTTTATAATAGAAAAAAATGATAGCAACCCAAATTCACAACAATTGTAGGATGATTGAATACATTAGAACAAATCTGTATACAATGTAGAATTCAGGGGATAAAAAATGATGGTATGGATTAATACTCATTCCCATGAAATGATATTCACATTATATTATGGAGTGGGAAAAATCAAATCACACAAGTAACATGTACAAATGACCCAGTTTTTGTAAAAAAAAAAATCGAATTATGCCTATGAGGGGACATGATAACTTTTTTATGGAATTAAAAGATAATGACACTTTTCCTTCATCCTCACAATTAGGCTAGTAAAGAGTACCATAATACACAGAGACAAACTGTCAAGGATTTCATTTTATTGAAATTGTCAAGAATTTCATCTTACTTGGATCCACACTCCACATTCATGGAAGAAATGATTTATGACATTGGACAGATTGGCTGCAAAAGACCCATTTACAGTATTAAAGAGCACGTTGAAGACCAAGAAGTGTGCACCTGCCCGAGCCCTGGTGTTTTCAATCCCCTCACGTGTATGTGAGAGCTAGACAAGGAAGAAGGGCAGCCCCAGAAGAATTGCTGTATTTGGATTATGGTGCTGGCAAAGAATATTGAAAGTGCCTGGAATTGCCCGACGAACAAACAAATCTGTCTTGGAAGAAGTGCAGCCAGAAAGCACCTTAGATTTGAGGATGGCAAGATTTTGTCTCGTGGACTTAGACACATTAGCCCGAGAGGCTAGTCTCTAAAAAGGGGCATCCTGCTTGGTAAGGCAGCGGGCCACTGTAACAGAAGGTCCCCAGTAGGAAGGATTGACCCAGTGATTGCAACAAGGGGCTCCAACCTAGCTTGACTGAGAGCAGTGTCACTCCAATGAGAAAAGACCCGGCAGTCTGCTCCAAGAATGAATACAACCAGTTGTACACTGTTCAATAAGGTCACAATGAGTTGGGGGTCAACTGAATGGCACGTAACAATGTAAAAATCAGCTACGACCCAAGTACTTACCCAGAGGCTCCGCAGGTGTTGTTCGCTGCCCTTGAGTTGATCCCGACCTAAAGTGACCTTATGCCCAAGAGAAGGAACCACTGCCCGGTCCTGCACCATCCTCACAGTTGTTCCCATGCTTGAGCCCATCGTTGCAGGCAGGGTGTCAATCCATCTCCTTGAGGAACTTTCTCTCTTTCGCTGCCCTTCTGCTTTACTAAAACTCACGTTTT
>NW_022109767.1:9266037-9266920 GCF_000313985.2 Echinops telfairi | reverse complement strand
TATGACCACTGCATCTCTGTGAGCCATATTTTCTCTTTTGAACCATCATCTTGAAGCACGATAGCACCAGCAACACTAGAGGGTACCACCTCTTGCAGACTCATCAGACTGTGAATTCTTCTACATTGAGGACAAATGGACCTTTTGTGGGTACTCATGAATTCTAGGCTTTTAAAGTCTATGAGCACACGCTAAATCTGGCCATCTCAATTTTACTATTTGAAACAAATATATCTGGCAACAATTGATTTTGGATCCTATTCATTGGCAGTAAAGAGAACAAGTTGATCATTAACATGTCTGTGACTGGGTACTAATGACACTATTGCACTTTTTAAATAAAACTTTCCAAAAGCCCCCATTTTTGAAATGAAACAACTATTACACACTTTGGCAATCACTGTAGAATACTTCTGATGACATCAGTTCATAGAAAATGAGCCTCGTTGTTATATAATTTAATCTTTTGAGAAATCTCCTTTTTGTGAAATGAGTAATTTGGTGTTTCAGGATCATTCCTCTTCTTTGCAGGATGTACGGGAAATCTGATTGTATAAACCACCCATCTAGATCAATTTTCTGCAGCTTACTCACTTATATTTGATAGAAGAACCTGAGGGTGGCCTTCAAAATTCTGCATGCTTATCTGATCCTTCAATACCTGTCAATCTGCTTTTGAGTTTCAGCCAAGGAAAGCCCTGTGGATCACAATGACAACCGATCACAGGGCTAGACCAGGACCAGACAGCGCTTTATTCCCGTGTGTCCTGGGGTTGACCTGAATCAGAGGTCAACTTGATGGCATCTAACAGCAGCACGTGACACTACCTGGGAGAAAGGAGAACAACTTCCCAGGAGTGTTCATGAGGAAGAGCACAGGGAC
>NW_022109767.1:9264187-9265662 GCF_000313985.2 Echinops telfairi | reverse complement strand
AAAAAAAAAGGGAAGTGGGTAACAGAATCACTGAGGTGAGAATTTTTCATAGCAAAAAATGTCCTGGGGAAAATAAGATTTCAGAAAAGCTTTGATATATTGGGGCTTTGTTTGTTTGTTTGTTTTCATTTTCTCTCTAGGACGACGTTCCTTCTGGTTCCTAAATGTTGGTGTGGACAAGCTGAATCTTGCTCACGGGAAGCCCCCAGCACTTCCCAGGAGGAGGGATGAAGAAGACTTTGGGGCTAATCATTTGATCGGTGAGGGTCAAGAATACCTTGTTAGATGAAAGGGAGACCAAGAGGTCTTTAAATTGGTCCCCCTGGTAGCTCTGTGATTAAGTGCTTGACTCCAAACAGAAAGGTTAGCAGTTCAAACCCACCAGCTGCTTGGCAGGAAGAAAGACCTAGTGGCCTGCTCTGTAAGGACTGCCCCATTTCCACCTTTACAGCCTGGGGGGCAGGTGTCCTCTGCCTTTTAGGCTCACTATGAGTCAGCATCGACTAAACTGTGCACTGCTACAACCACAACAACCTTTCTCTAGGGAGTCCTGGCGGCACCGCGGTCAAGTGCTGGGCTGCCAACCAAGCTGCAGATGTCACCAAGCCATTGAAAAGAATATTTGATTCGAAAGCCAGCCCGACAGGTAACCAGCACACCACCAGGACGTCACTGTTCAGGATGATCGCAGTTAGTATGACCCACCTACACGAACGAGAACTCTAGTTCTTAGAATTCCCCTTTCCTGCAAAATGCCAGTTTCAAACCTGCCCACCAAGTAGTGCCCATGGGAAACAGAGGGCAGAAACGAGCAGCAGAGCGTACCTGGGTGAAGGGGCTCACTGCAGGTGTTGACAGATGACAAAGTCTGGCCCCAGTGTGTCCTCCCTTGCTGCACCAAGCTGACACCAGAGGACCACCAGCATGGACTTAGCCAGCAGACCCAAGGAGGGTCGGGGGTCCCCTCAACACACCCCATCTTCCAGCCCTCCTGCTGGCTTCTCATTCACTTCCGCCCTGACATCCCTGGCTTCTCACATCCCCCGGCTGGGGCCCCTGAGAGCCTCCAACTTGCTCCTGGGTCTCCATTGCCCAGGCTTGATACAACTGTATCAAGTCTAATTCCTGGAATAAATCTCCGATATCATAACGCGTGGTGGTTCGGCGTCCCTGACTAAGTCCAGAGGGAGACCAAAAACGGCTACAGGCATGCCGCGAGACAAAGCAAGCATGAAAGAGCTGCTCCAGTCGATGCGAGTCTTGTCTACTTGTAAGTGGCCTTTTGAGCGGCGGGGCATTAAGCCAGAATACAAAAAGATGTCATTAATCCGTATTATTATTATTTTTTAAATCCCAGCATGTTTCTTTGTAAATTCTTTCCCCGTTCCCCACTCTCCACCACCAATACTCAAGACAAGTTGGAAATGCACCGTATGTGTACATATATGGGTGGGTTGTCTAAAACGTATTAAAGT
>NW_022109767.1:9252236-9264087 GCF_000313985.2 Echinops telfairi | reverse complement strand
TCAAGTCTAATTCCTGGAATAAATCTCCGATATCATAACGCGTGGTGGTTCGGCGTCCCTGACTAAGTCCAGAGGGAGACCAAAAACGGCTACAGGCATGCCGCGAGACAAAGCAAGCATGAAAGAGCTGCTCCAGTCGATGTGAGTCTTGTCTACTTGTAAGTGGCCTTTTGAGTGGCGGGGCATTAAGCCAGAATACAAAAAGATGTCATTAATCCGTATTATTATTTTTTTTTAAATCCCAGCATGTTTCTTTGTAAATTCTTTCCCCGTTCCCCACTCTCCACCACCAATACTCAAGACAAGTTGGAAATGCACCGTATGTGTACATATATGGGTGGGTTGTCTAAAACGTATTAAAGTTACTCAAGTTGCTTATGAGCCACTCCCCTGAGGAAGAATGCAACGTTTCTCCAGTCAGGGAAATCGTTCTATTTGGCATCGCTTTGTCTTTCAGTCAGCCAGTTTCTCCCCCGATTTAATAAACGGCTTTCAGAAGGGGGCTGAACGTGTCGGCGGAAAAGCCTGCGGTCTGCCATTTGGGGACGTGCCTGTGGATTCGCAGGCGTCTTTCCAGAGAGGTGCATGCTCATCCAGAGGTACCTCATTGCTCAGCACTGAGTAATACCGTTCTGTGGGCAAACACAAAACGCCATTCTGCTTTGGCGACAAAAGATGAAGCTGGTTCTTAGCCACCCGCTACAAAAGAAATAAAAAGGACTGGAAATAAGGATTCAAGCCAAGTTTGGCATCTATTATTCCGACGAAACCTCCTATTAATGACAGCGACCCCAATTCATAGGACGCTTCTATTCAGAGGTGCCCTCGTTCCTGCCGCACTGTCAAAAGTACAGATGAGCGATAACTTGCCGCGACTGTCTGAATTAAACGCCAATCCGCTTTAATGAAGCAAGCAGACCGACTCTGTTTGTGGGTCCCAGAGAAGACGTGTGATGATGAGTTTCCAGGCCTCTCATTGATCATTTCACCCCAAAAAGAATCTTTTTCGCAAACAATACTTTCCTATATTGCTTGACATTCTCTTTGTAAAAAGTATACCGCTTAGAATGGCGGACACTATTTCTGCATTCCAGTCTCCGGCACTTATTCCCAGAGATATGGTTTGTTCCCAGTATTATCTCCGAGTTGCAGGCTCCGTCAAAGGCCATCCGATTCACTGATTTTTGTCAAATCGCCCCATGTTATTTCATCCAGTAGATGGTAATTTGTTATTGGCCTTTGGAAATTTCAGAGAATGGGGAACAGTGGGTCTCTTCTCCAAAATAAGCAAAGCCTCAAATAAAAGGCAAATTTAAAATGCACCTAAAACCCAAAGGGAAAGTATTAGAAGGCTCACAAGTGGGGAGGAATTGCTGAATGCTTTCCCGGTATTTTTTGCATTTATTTTCCAGATAAACCTGGGGCCAAATCGTCATCTTCGTAAATGCTAATGCCCCGGGACCAAAAAGCACACGTGATCATTACAGCTGAAGTTACTATGTGACACATGAATATATCTCATATGACAGGGATCACATGCTATTTACAGAACCTGGAAGACGCATGTCAATCCTGCCTACCATGAGTGATTTTTTCTAGCTTGCTCCGGTCTCATGGTAAAATAATACTGGGTCCGACACCATTCTCGTGGTCATTGGTATGGTTTAGCCCATTGTTCTGACTACTGTGTCAGTCTGTCTCTTTCCTCAATTTCACAGACCCTCGACCAAAGAAGATGACCTTTCCAGCTGTTGTTCCTTCCTCATGCTTGTCCAAAATCAACAGCCCACTGTTTCACTAGCCTATCCTTGTTTCTAAGAAGCATTCCAGTTTCATCCCTCCATGCCTACTAGAGAGACAAACAGTACTTACACTGCATTATACGACACTGTCGCGACCTCAGCTACTGTAGAGTTCATGACTATGTAATTTTAAATATGTATTTGAAATATATCGACAATACCACCCCAAACTCAGTGGACATTGGATGATTGAGTCCTCTTTGTAGATAAGGCCTTTACATAGCTCCCTTGAGCCCTTTGAAGTATTTTATTTATCAGGGGTCACAAATAAAAAAAAGATGAAGATGACCATCTAGTAAAGTGCTGAGTGAAATCGGCTCACCAAGTAAATGGACGAGAAAGTAAGCATCATAAACATGACATAGAGCAGGACACACAAACAGGAAACTGTCCACTATGTAGTGTCAAATAGCAAAAGGAAAGGAAGGTCTTGCAGAACGGCACACTCAATATAATCTTATATTTACCAAATTAATATGGAAATTTAGAAAATGTGTATTTATAATCAGAAGAAAAATATGTGTTAGACTGACACTCAATAATCCTATATACTCCTGTTATTTTAAGAATTGATCTCACTGAGGAATTGGTTGAATATTTTATGCATAGGCGCTAATATTCCAATCAGTACATTGAAATGGGGCTTTGGCATCGAGTTTTGTTACCTAAGGATGTTTATAATATGAGGCAAAGAGCAAGCATGACATGTACTCATCCCGACTCTTACCATCCTTGCCGAATCACACATGAGCCAAGGCTGGCTGGACCCACCAGGGACTGTGCTTCTGGACAGCTACACTCTTCCCTTGCTACCACACAGGTGAGGGACAGAATCCATTACCCTGGTCGAGGATGAAGAACCTACAGGTTGAAGTTGTTTAAAGGGAACCAAGTACAGTTCCTGGACAAGAAAGGTTAGCATCACTGGGGGCAAATTCTTGTGCCCTGTTCCTGATGCTCTGCATTTGGCATTCTGAGGCACATCAAACTTTGGGAAACGCTGGTTCTAGTGGTTGTATACTAACTTGATCCTACCCTCATCTGAACTAGTGCTTCTATGAATTAACAAATATCTTTAATGTGTACAACAGATTGAGTATTGTCACACAGTTACTAGTAGCTCAGCTGATCCTAAATAAATTCGACTCTCCATCTCTAGCATTTCCCCAGCTCACATCTGGTAGATGTAACTCTGACTCCCTGATATCTTTCCTTCTGGTATAGTAATGCCTTTGTCAGAGTACTGACAATCCCAATGGACTCGCGAAATTCTCTCCAAAGAAACAAGAATTACCTGTCATTGAAGGGAGATACCGTCTGTCCTGGGATGCTAAGCTCTGGGAAGGATGCATTCTACATTGCTTTGTAGGCATCCAAACTCCTGAGTGTTATCGATCTATCTGAAAAAGAGCCTGGAATCATTCAATGGGCAAAGTAGGGGTCTTGTTACAGGAGATTCAAGTGATTTTGAAACTGTAGTTATCGTGTCTTCAGAGCTTTGGTTCTGAAGCAGAATTTGGAAGTGGTCTGACCTTCACATGTTTAATGATGAGAAAAAAGACATCCTGCAAGATACGGAGGTTGGACGGGGCCTCGTTTCCTTAGTGGACAGAACCTGGATGGCTGCCAGCTACTAGGTCGCGACATTTCCTACCACACACTACCATCTAAGAGCAAGATCATCGTGGGAGTCTTTTAATTCATCCTGGAAAGTAAATCAATATTCTTTTATATCCCAAACAAGCAAATGGGAACATTTATTCCATTTCATGATATCTCCAATGTAGCTTCCAGGCATGCCATCCAACATCTGTCTATCTTGGATAGCCTTGGGAAATTATATATTAGCAACATAGCTAAACATATTTTGTATTTTGAGAAGAAAATAGGAGGCAGAATAACTGATAACCGAGGAGGCTAAAATACACAGAGACTATTAAATATTAATACTTTAAAAGTATGTCCTCTAGAGTCTTGTTTCTTCGAGTGTGCTGGGTGGCACGGGCACGATCAGTGTCCACACAGCAGTGACCTCACTTGGGAACTTGTCAGAAATGCACTATCTCTGGCCCCACTGAGACCTGCTGCTGTTGTTCATTGCCACTGAGCCAGGGCTGAGTCATGACAACCTTGTATATAACAAGATGAAATGTTGCCGGGTCCTGAACCGTCTCCTCTAGGGCCTACTCACTGAATCAACATCTGCATTTGAACATCGTCTCCATCGGGTTCTTAGGCTCTCGGACTTTCCTATTGATTTTCATGACAGACAAGTGTTACTTCTTTGGGGAAAGTGTTGTGGTTTTACTGTAACTCTCAACATCTTGACCAAGGCATTGATATCCGAGATGGGAAGCTTTCAGGAGGGTGTGGTGCCAGCACTGGGGATGTGTGGATGGGGCAGATGATGGAGAGGTTGTTGCTGTCAGTTGTTCTCAAGTTGGTTCTGGGCACACAGAATGGAACACTGACCAGTCCTTACCCATCTTCACAAGCCTTGTTATGTTTGAGCCACGGTGCCAACCCATCTCTCCAGAGTCTTCCTCGTTGGCTCTGCCCCTCCATTTTACCAAGCTTGGTGTTTTCCTCCAGGGATTGGCTTCTGCTGATAACACATCACAATGCAATGAAGCTTTGCCCTCCTCGCTTACAAGGAACAGTCTAGCTATACTTCTTCCAAGACACATTTGTTTGTTCTTCTGGAAGTCCATGGTCCTTTCCGGATTCTTTGTCAACCCGTAATTCTCAATCATCGAGTCTTCTGTAGTCTTCCTTATTCAGCATCCAACCTTCACACACATACGAAGCAATTGAGAATACCGTGGCGTAGCTTAGTTTTCAAAGCATCATCTTTTGTCTCTTCACGGCACTTCAAACAACATGTCTTGTGCAACAGATTTGCCCGGTGCAATGGGTCATTTGATTCCATGTCTGCTGCTTCCATGGTACTGATTGCGACTTCAAGCAATGAAATCTGGACAATGTTAACTTTGCTCCATTTATCACGATGTCATCTAATGGTCCTGCTTTGAGGATTTGGGTTTTCTTTACATTGAGTTGCAATATATATGGTCCTTGATCTTCATTAACAAGTGCTTCAAGTCCTCTTTACTTGCAAGAGCAAGGTTGTATCATTTGCATATTGATAATAAGCCTTCCACCAGTCCAAATGCCTCGTTCTTCTCCAAATAGTCTAGCTTCTTGGATTATCTTCTCAGCATAAAGATTAAGTATGGTGAAAGATACAACCCTGACACACACCTTTACTGTTTTTAAACAACTTAATAATTTCCTTGTCTGTTAGAGTGACTGCCTCTTGGTCTATGTACAGGTTCTGAGCACACTAAAGTATTGTGGAATTCCCATGCTTCTCAATGCTATCCATCGTTGGTTATAATGCACATAGTCAAATGCCTTTGCATAACACAAGTAAGTATTTTTCTGGTACTCTGCTTTCAGTCAAGATCCACCTGACATCAGCAAGGATACCCATCATGCCACATCCTATTCTAAACCCTGCTTATATTTCTGAAAGCTGTCAGTGTACTGCTTCCACCATTATTATATGATCTTCTCCAAAACTGTCCTTTCATGTGATATTAATGATACTGTTTGGTCTTCTAGTCAGTTGGCAAAGTAGCTCTCTTGCAAGTTTTTTGACATAGACAAGTGAGTGCTTCAGGTGCTTGATTAGCTTATTAAAACATTTCAACTGGCATTCCATCAATTCCTAGAGGCTCGTTTTTGGCTACTGTCTTCAATGCTGTTTGGACTTCTTTCTTCAGTTCCAATGGTTCTGGAGTATACAATAACTCTTGAAATGGTTGAATGCTGACCAGTTCTTCTTGATACAGTGATTATGTATCTTTCATCTTGCTTTGATACTTCCTGCATCGTTCACTATTTTACCCATCAAATCATTCACTCTTACATTTTGAGGCTTAAACTTTTTCCTTCAGTTATTTCAGTTTGAGCTAGGTCCTTTTGGTTTTTGAGGCAGGTCTTGTGGGGGGTGAGAGCCTCCAACAAATCATCATGGGTCCGGAAGGCGCAATGGTACGGCGATCATAAGGAAAGATTATAGTAAAGTCATAGAGAGCATGAGAGACAGAAGAGAGATGGAAATAATGGAGTCAGACACATTTCATGGTAGCATGCTCACCTCAGCCCCGCTTGATGGTCCACATGGAGAGAGCCGGAGAGCAAGAGCAGGGAGACACTTTATTACTAACCAAGGCTTATAACTACTTAGGGGAGTGTGATTACAGGTAACCACACACATCACAGAAAGGGGCTATACAGGAGGCATACACATCATAGGAAGGGGATGTACAATAGGCATAAGTGTGACAGGAAGGGAATGAGCTAGGGGTGTGCACATGATAGGATGGGGAGGGACTAGAGGTACACATGTGACAAGATGGGTGTACCCTAGACACAATATGGCAGCCTAACATTGGTCACCCTTGGGTGGGCTTGACCTCCCTGGACTCTCCTTCAGGGACACAATTTACTACTATCCTTATCAGAAGGGAATAGGCCCTACTTGTGGGATAAACAGTGGTATCTGCTTGCTCAGAATGGCTGGCTGATAACCTTTAGGGAGAATAAGCCCTGACCTACTTCTGTTGATCTCCAAGTGTATAGTCAGTCATTCACCACATGTAGCAAGCAGCTAAGTTTGGCATATATTTGGGGGAGAAAATTTGGGAGATATCTTTCTGTTTCCCATATTTCATTATAGCATTTTGTTTATATTCATGAGCTGCCCTTTGGAATTTTCTATTTGACTCTTACTTAATCATTTCTTCCATTTGCTTTGGCTGCTTTAAACCCAACAGCAAGTTTAAGAGTCTCTCATGACATCTCCTTTGGTCTCTTCTTTCTTTCCCACCTTTTAAATGACCTTTTTCTTTCTTCAAGTATGATATTGTTGAAGTCATTCCACAACTGATCAGGTCTTCTCTCATGAGTGTTCAATGAGTCAAATCTGTTCTTGACATTGTCTCTAAATTCAGTTGGGAGAGACTAAGATTCTATTTTGAATCTCATAGACTTCTTTGAATTTTCTTCAACTCTAACTTGAACATACATATGAGCAATTGAAATCTGTTGCGGAGTCAGCCCCTGACCTTGTTTGGGATGCTGATATTTAGTTTCTCCATTGTCTCTTCCCATAGATGTTGTCAGTTTGAATCCTGGGTATTCCAGTTGGAGAAATCTACAAATATCGTCATCGGTTATGCTGTTGAAAAGGATATTTGCAATGAAGAAGTTTTGGTCTTGCAAACACATTTTTTTAATTAGTCATTTTATTGGGGGGTTCTTAACAAATCTTACAAAACAATCCATCATTCCATTGTATTAAGCACACTTAATACAATTAAGGGTACTTATATGTTGCCATCAACATTTCCAAAACATTTTCTGTCTACTTGAGCCTTTGGAATCAACTCCTCTTTTTTCCTCTCCCTCCCCCGGCCTTGTGAATCCTTGATCAATTATATATCATGTCTTACACTGTTATTTCATGTCTTACACTGTCTGTGGTCTCCCTTTACCTAAATTTCTGTTATTTGTTCCCCTGGGGAGGGAGCTATATATCCAACCTTATGATGGGTTCCCCCTTTATCCCCCTTGCCATCCTCCTACAATCATGATATCCCGACTCCCGCTACTGTTCCTGAGCATTTAAGCTGTCCTGAATTCCATGCGTTGAGAAGTTTTATCTGTACCAATCTGTGTTCTCTGGGCTAGCCAGATTTGTAAGGTAGAACTGGGTCATGGTAGGGGAGGGGAGGAAGCATTCAAGAACTAGAGGAATGATGTGTGTTTCCTTAGTGCTGTACTGCACCCTGGCTGAATCGTCCCTTCCTTGTAACCCCTCTGTGGGATGGGGGATGTCCAGTTGTTTACAGATGAGCTTTGAGTCTACACTCCAACTCTCCTCTTTCGTGTCGATATAATTGTTTGTTTTGGATCTTTTGATACCTGATCCCATCGACACTTCATGATCACACAGGCTGGTGTGCTTCTTCCATGTTGGCTCATTTACTTCCCCGTTAGATGGCTGCTTGTTTAACTTCAAGCCTTTAAGACCACATATGCTATATCTTTTGATAGCTGTGCACCATCCACTTTCTTCTCCACATTTGCTTATGCACCCATTTTGTCTTCAGCGATCATGTCGGGAAAGTGAGTATTAAAGACTGCTAGGTTATTAGAATAAACTGTTCTTGTGTTTAGGGGGTCCTTGAGTAGAGGTCCAAAGTCTGTTTGCTATCCTAATAATTAACAATAAAATATATGTACATTGGCCTCTATACTCTTCATTATAAATTAATATATTTACATATATACATGCCCATAGCTATCCCTCTATAAATAGCTTTTGCCTCCTACTTCTTTCCTTTATCTCCTTTCACCTTCCTCCTGTCCTACTATCATGCTCACTCTCCATTCGGCTCTCAGAAATTCCTTACAGATACATTGAACTTGATTGAACCTCACGAAGCATTATATGTCCTTCTCGCCATCAATTTTAGATCTCTTGTTGTTCCCTTATCCCTGAGTTTGTTGGATCTGCACTCCCCTTCCCAGGTCCCCCGACCACCAGTCCTGCTGTTTTCTCCTTGGGATTGTTTGCCCTGCCTATCTTATATATAGAGAAAGAAAAAAACAAAAATGATAGATAGTTGAGGTCTCTCTGCTGACTCTTATGAGTATTTTCCAATTGGGTATAATGAGGTGCCAATCCCTGTCCCCCAAGTCAGAAGTCTTATTTTCAGGATTCCTGGGGGGGTTGTTACTTTGCTCCCCTTGCTGCCCTACTGCACTTTCTTCCTGTTTTGCCCAGCTGTGCATGGGCCAACCAGTAACACTTTCCGCACAGTGTCTCCAGTGCTCCTCCTCCCGCCACCCCCAAGCATATGGGTCAGTGTCTCATGGTGGGGCTGGCCCTATGGTTCTCTCTGTGCATTGGGAGCTCTGAGCAGAGATGTTGTCCCCAGGGCTTGGTGGGCATGATAAGGTTCTCTTTCTCTCTCTCTCTCCTCCCCCACTTAGTGTGCACCCATGTGATTTGAGCAGACCCGCCACTGTCCCTGGGCTATATCTTCAGTGCTGTCCTCTGTATTGCATTCTTCTGGGGAGGGGAGTCAACATAGCTCACCTTGGGCCTGGCCCCCCTTGTCCTCTCTTTGAGTTAACTGCTCCATGCCAGTATGTTCGTGTGAAATTTTAGTATGTGATCTCCAGCTTCATTTCTATCACAAAAATTATATTTTCCAATTACTGCTACTTCCTCTTTGTTTTCAACTTTTGCATTTTGTCAGCAATGATTATCCATGGATCTTGGTTGCACGTTCAATCATATTAGGCTGAAGACATTGATATAATTCTTTAATTCCATCATTACTGGCTTTAGTGGTTGGTGCACAAATGTGGATAATTGTTGTATTAACTAGATTTCCTTATATATGTGTAAGTATTATACTATCACAGACATCATTGTACTTCAAGATAGATCTCGAAATATTCTTTTTGATGATGAATGTGACAGCATTCCTCTTGAGTTTATAATTCTTGGCATAAGAAAACATATGGTTGTCTGATTCAAAATTACCAATACCAGGTCATTTCAGCTTATCAATGCCTAAGCTAGTGATCAGGAGATGTTCCATTATATTTCTTATTATGTTCCATTTTCCTAGATCACACTTCATACATTCCACATTTCAATTATTAGTAGATGTTTGCAACATTTTTTTCCTTCTCATTTTCAATCGTGCCCCATCAGCAAATGAGGGTCCTGATGGCCTTCCCCTTCTATGTCATTAAGGTCAGCTCTGCTTTGAGAGGCAGCTCTTTCTTAGTCTTCCTTTGAGTGCTTTCTGATGTGAGGGGTCATCTGCTGACCTCTGACCACCTTCTGCTGCTCGTCATAAGATTTTCAGTATATTCGACAAGATTCAACTGCTATTCACGAGGTTTGATGGGCTTTTCCCTCAGCAACGGAGAGCCTGATCCTTCTTTGTCATCTGGTCTTAGTTTGGAAGCTCCCCTGGAACCTGTTTCTATTGGATGGCCCTGCTGGTATTAGAAATACCAGTGACATAGCTTTCGACAGTACTGCATCGTGCAAGCCATCACAATACAAAAACTGATCAACATTGGGGGAGATGAGGGAGATGGAGTATAGCATATATTCAGAATCACCTGAGCTAAGAGCAACAGAGGAGCAACATAATAACATAATAGGTGTGTTTTACTCAGTAGTAAATGTATCAATTCATAGAAGTGCAAGTCCAAGTTAGGATTAAGGTCCAGTTATTACACAATCACCAGATCAATATTGTCATCAATAACTCATCTTCTTTCCATTTTTCCCCTTCTAAGCCTTTGGGTTAATCCTAATAAGACAAGTGCCCTCTAAATCTGTAAGATTTCTGTAGACAAGAATACTTGAATTAAAAAAAAATTTGGTGCAAGAGAGAAAATGTCTTCTCCAAGTATGATATATAATAAGGATAAAGATATCATTTATTTTCTAAACTATAATGCTTTTAATAACGGTCACATCAGTGCCATCTGAGACATCATCCTGTAGTGTGGACTAAATTAGGTCATGCCTGCACCTGAGACATACACACAAGTAAAAGAAGACAAGAGATAGACGTGGGAGAGATGAGAGGTGTGTATGTATGTGAGAGAGAGAGAGAGGCGATCAGGTCAACGCTACCTTGAGGAAACTCTATAAACAATAGAACTAAACATTGCCCAGCCCGATATCATCCTCGTGCTTGCCAACTTGAGGTTGAGTTCATCATTATGTCTATTGACAAATCTATCTCACCTAGGGATCTAGGATCTCCTCCACCCTTGTTGGTGTGCTACTGCATCAAAAAGTATACCTTCATCTAGCAATTGATCCCATCTGATGGCATATCCATGGATTCCTAACATTTTCATTTGTTAATTGTTGGAAGTACAAGATCAGGTATTTCTTCTTACTCTGTCATATGCATAAAGCTCTCCTGAAATCTATCCATTATGAGTGATGCTGCTGGCATTTGAAATATTAGTGGCATAGTTCCTAGCATCACTGTAATACACAAGCCATCACAATACAACAAACTCTAAAACAAATGTAAAAGAAATGTGTCAAGCTAATTGAATAAAATTAAATTTGGATTTCAGTCCACAATGGAGATAAGATAGATACTTTTTAAAAATGAGACAGAAAAAAATGGTCATTTGTGTTTTAATATTAGCAAGAAAAGGAGAAGAAAGCAGATTGTTACATATTAGATTAGCAGTGTCAATTACAGTAGCATACCTGCTCTACGGTCCTGAGGGCATGCTGATGATTAGCAGCCTAACAAGAAGCCAGGTGGCCTCAGGCCTGTGAGAATGGTGATCTGTGTTTATAATAAACACCCGGGTAGCCTATGATACTTCATTAGGTATAATTTGGGGGTGTTGAAATGTCCTTTCATTTTGAAAATAATAGTAGTAGTAGATGATAGATATCCTCCCCACCCCCACCCCCCACTCACTTGGAAATGTAGATGCTCAACAAAGGATACCATTGCTAATATCAAGTGATCTTGGCTGAAAGCAGAGAGTACCAGAAAGATTTTTATCAGTGTTTTATTGGGTTATGTGAATTATAAAGTATTATAGATAACCTTGCAAGAATGAGACTTCCAGAGCACATTATTGTGCTCATATGGAAACTGCACAGAGACCAAGAGATAGTCATTTGAACAGAATAAGTAGCTATTGAATAGTTAGCTTATTGTGCCAACCTGGATGATAAACACATGTGCGGTTAATTGAAGGGCGGAGGGATAAATGGCTCAGTAAGGCTCGCCTTTCTAGTTTTCAGTTCTCTTGCTTTCTGATGATTGGCCAGGGTGCAGCTGCCTTAGCCAGTTCCCTGCTTTAGCTGGCAAGGCTCACTTCCTGCAAGACATCCCTGAGGAGAAGCCACATGGACTTACCTAGATGCAGCCCTGGGTGCTGAAGCACTTCTGTGGAGACCCCTG
>NW_022109767.1:9246218-9251988 GCF_000313985.2 Echinops telfairi | reverse complement strand
TGGATTTGTTTCTCTAATGTACCCAGACTAGCACAATGGTTTAAAATCAGGAAAAGTGCTTGTAGGGTTGTATCTTCTCACCATATTTATTCAACCTATCTGCTGAAGGCCTGTGAACAGTCTGAGATATACAGATGACACAAGATTGCTAGCTGATTCTTGAAGCAGTTATTGATGAAAATCAGGGACTACAATCTTCAATATGATAACACCTTAGCATAAAGAATCGAAGTATTCTCATAACTGGACTCATAAATCAAAGTTTTCAAGGATTTCGTTTTTTGAATCCACAATCCCATCAAGAAAACAAAATATTACATTGGGCAAATTTTCTGTAAAAGACTTTTAAAATGTGTTATAAGGCAATGATGTCCACTAAAATGACCTCATGTCCCAGGGGGATGATTTATAATTTTCTTTATCATAAAATGATAATGATGTCTCTATTGTGAACCAGAGATATATGAATAGATTGTGGGCTCACACTTAAATGTAGCTCAAATATAAGAACAATAAGTTCTTATCCTATAGCCCTGCTCAATAGTTGTCCCCATGAAGTGTTCACTGAAGGTATGGGTTCCACATCAAAATATGGGAAGAAATCAGGTGTTACCAGCTCTCAGGAAGAATAGCATCTGGGGTCTTACAGGCTTATCTCCAAATAAGCAGCCGTTTAAGTGAAGTGTCAACTGAGTCTGCACAGAAGCCTGCTAGGCTGCGTGATCCAAGCATTGCAAATACAAAAATCCAAATCTGAAAGAGGGAATGGTATCAGGGCTTAAATTCTGAACACATGGTTGCAGAAAGTTATGGATGACAGTGGAAGCACAAAATCCATCTGCAGAGTTCCTACAATGATTAAAACTCCACTAAATCTTCTCTGAACACAGTCCAGGGGTGTGAATAACCTGCTATCAGATAGAGAGCATTATAAAATGGATTACGACAGATGTAGTTAGATTAAAATGTAATACCTTATCATTTGCTCTTCTTTTCAGCCATGTTAAGGTAGTTTTGGTTTTTAATATTTTTGGCTTTCTTTTCTATTGAGATTTTGTATTTTTGTCTAGTTATCATTATTAAGGTTTTTTTGTTTGTTTCTTGTTTGTGTTTTGTATGGTATTTCTCTCCAATGCCACCATTTAAATGCACCAGTTCTGAAGTCTTCCGTATTTGTTGTGCAACTTTCATTTGAAGCAATTGAAAACACCATGTCTTGGGTCAGGAGCAACTCAGTGCTCCAAGTGACATCTTTAACACTTTGAGAAGGTCTTGTACAGTAGCTTCCCCCAACACAATACATCATTTGACTTACTGAATACATCATGGATGACCAGGAAAAAGAAAACGAACTCTGTCTTGGAAGAAGTACAACACGAATGCTCCTTAGAATTGAGGATGGTAAGACTTTGTCTCGTGTATCTTGGACATAAAAGGAAGGCCCAAGCCCTGGGAAAGCGCAGCATGTTTGGGGAAGTAGATCAGCGAAAAAGAGGAAGACTTTCAAGAATCTGGATGGACACGGTGGCTTCAGCAATGGGCTCTGGGAGGATGGCCCAGGATTGGGAAGCACTTCATGACTTCACGGCACCTAACAATAATAGCAACAATGCCTACTGACCTTGAGCATCTCTTCCTGTGTTTGCTGGCTGCTACCATGGCTTCTTGGGTGGAGTCTATACGATGCCATTTTTTATTTGTTCATTTTTTAATTGAATGGCCCTTTTGTTGTTGAGTTGTTGAAATCTCTAAAACGTTGTAGTGATTACACAGACCCCTAGCAGATAAGTCATTTCCAGTGACCTCTCCCAAATCTGTAAATTTTCTTTGATAGATATTTTGATAGTCTTTTGATGAGTATACATATTTAATTTTTATGACATCTCCATTATGTAATTTGTTTTCCACACCAAATCATTTTGGGGTGATATTTTATAAAAAGAACATACAGCAGAAAATATTATAAGGGTACTTCAAAAGTTCATGGAAAAAAATCCATGACCTATTAATTCCATTTTTCTATGACCTTTTGAAGCCCTCTCCTATGTGACAATGAAAACAGATGCATCTTTAAACAACAAAGGAATACCAAGGATCGTAGCAGCTATCAGAAACCAGGAAAGGGGCCCGAAGAAGACCCTGATTTGGACTTTATCCTCCAGAACTGTGAGAAAATAACTTTCTTTTCTGTAAAGCCACCCACTTATGGCATTTCTTGGTATAGTAGCACTGGTGAATACGGTCCGCATATATTATTGATATTATTATACCGATGAAACTGTTTGAAAAGGATGATACAAGCAGTGTGATTGCAATACTAAAGATGACTTAAAGATGAAGCATAACTCCTGTTCGTTCCCTGCCTCTCGCATAATACAGAATTTCATAGGGGCTAGTGCTTCTTCTTACATCATACAAACATCATCTTACACAATTTTAATCATAGGCATACCTGTAGTCTTGAATTGTGCTTCCTCGTGTTAGCGCCTAATTGCAAACATCCCAAATAGAGGGCGAGTCCTACAAGAAGTACCAGGCTGAAAGGTGTTAAAGAAACGAAACACCTGAAAGAATTGAGAGCTACATGACATTTTATGTACAAGCCCGCATATTTCAAATCATTATGGGATGAGAGAGTTTCTTTTTCTTTAAATTTAGCTTTTTATTGGCAACCCAAAATAAGTGATCATGCATTAAAGACACTAAAAAATGTGGTGCTGATTTTCAAAAAGAAGATGTGAGAAGTCACGAGAGGCAAATGGGTCTCCTGGCTAAAGATGAAATTCTCCTCATTCTTTGCTCTTATTAGAGATTTTATGATCATTCTAGTATTTGGTGACAGTACATGAATCTGTAGAAGTATTTAGCATCTGAACCTAAAATGAGAAGTGTGTCCTTGTCTCTAAATGGTAAAAAGAGAACTCTGCCTACACAGATTCACATCTCAGACACTTAGCCATTCACTGCAACAGGCAGACGCAGATGAGAGATGAACAGGTAATAGAGGCTGAGACAAATAATGAACCCTTCTCTTTTTCTGCTCACAGTGTACAGTGCTCATTTCTACCAGGATAGATGAAGAGCAAAGAATCTAATGGTTGTAGATTTCCTAGGGCTGCCAAATCACACACATGAAGAGGTGAGTTTAAAACAAAAGGACTGTATCGTCCCATTCTGGGGGTGAAGAGCCAATATCAGAGTGCCTGCCATGTTGATTCTTTCTATGTCTATGTCTCACGCTTAGCTCCTGGCTGTGCCAGGTAGTTGTTGGCTTGCAGGTGCAACATCGCATAACAACATCCTTCCTCTATTTTTGATGTCTTGATGTGTCTTCTTCGCTCTTCTGAAGTCACAAGTCATAGAGGATATGGAGCCAATCTATCCCAAGCTCCTTGCTATCGTCTTTAAAGATCCTTCAAACAGGATTGTGTTCACAAACACTAAAGACCACCCTGTATCTTTCTAAGGAAAATAATTCAATCTATAAACTGATGTTAATGTGAAGAGTCTAGAACACCCATCTATTTATTCCATGAGATTGTGAGATTCTAACGCACGTGTGATGCTTTATCCTCTCCAGTCCTTCAAGCTCCTAATGGAGTAAGTTAGGTACGGCACCGTGTCTGACTCATAGCGACCCAGGTACAATGGAAGGAAGCATTGCCTCATCTTGCACTGCCCTCATGACCCATTGTTACGTTGGAGGTCATGTTGGCAGCACTGTGTCACCCGTCTCATTGAGGACCTTCTTTCCTGGCCCTTTACTTGACCAAGTACGATGTCTTCCTGCAAGGATGGCCTCCTCCTAATAAGATATCCAGGAATTGACAGCATTCCCATCGAGATGTTTCAGAAAACTGAAGAAGCACTGGAAGCACTCACTCATCTCGGCCAGGAAATTTGGAAGACAGCTACTTGACCAATTGACGAGAAGAGATCCATATTTGTGCCCATTTCAAAGAAAGGTTACCCAACAGACTGCTTAAATTAGGCAACGGTACCATTGATAGCACACACAAGTAAGATGCTGCCTAATATCGTCCAACAATGGTCGCAGCCGTAGATTGCTCAGGAACTGCCAGAAGTTCAGGACGGCTTCAGAAGAGGATGTGGAACAAGGGATAACATTGCTGAGGTCAGATGGATCTTAGCTCAAAGCACAGAGTAGCAGAAAGATGTTTACTTGTGTTGCATGGACTATGCAAAGGCATTCAACTGTGTGGTCCATAATAAACTGTGGATAACCTTGAGAAGAACGGGAATTCCAGAACACTTCATTGTGTTCCTTTAGAATGTATAACACCCTCATGGCCTGCAAAAGGAGGAAAACAGTGAAGCCCCTAAGGAAGTGGGCAAAAGAACTGAAAAGAACTTTCACTAGGGCGGAGACCCGTATGGCCAACAAGCATATGAGGAAGTGTTCCTGGTCATTAGCCATAAGAGAAATGCAAATTAAAACAACCATGAGATACCACCTAACACCCCTGAGGCTAGCCCAAATCAGCAAATCCGAGAGCAACAAGTGTTGGAGGGGTTGTGGTGAAGTAGGTACCCTCCTCCACTGCTGGCAGTCGTGTGGATTTGTACAGCCACTGTGGAAAGCAATCTGGAGATACTTAAAGAAAATGGAAATTGATCTACCTTATGACCCAAGTCATCCCTTTACTGGGCATATACCCAGAGGAGGTAACAAATCAAACACGACCAGTCATCTGCACTCCAATGTTTATTGCAGCGCAATTCACAGTCTCAAAGACTTGGAAACGGCTTAAGTTTCCATCAATAGACGAGTGGATTAGTAAACTCTGGCACATACACACAATGGAGTACTATGCAGCACTGAAAAGCATAGATGATCACATGAAACACGTCGTTTCATGGGAAGTGTTGGAAGGAATCATGTTAAGCGAGGTAAGCCAATCTCAAAAGGACAGGTAAAACATGAGTCCCCTGAGGTAAGTACATTCAGCATGGTAGGAATAGAAGAATAGGCACTTATCTCGCAATAAACGGGTGGAAGCATAGGTAGTCAAGGGAGGGCAGACCACACCCAGGGAGGTACATGTGAGTCCAATATAAACAAGGGGAGAGGGGGAAGGAGGAGGGAGAATCAGGGTGGGGAGAAACTGAGATGATGATATGGGAGGAACAGGGCACTAATCCACCCAGGGGGAGAGTATTGGTTGTGTCCCCACAGAACTGGAATGTGCATACAGACCCCACCATGATGCGCCAAACCAGGAGGACAATGTAACATGGGGAGGAATCCAGAAAAAGACTGGACTATATGCCCGGCCCCAACCAGAATCAGCCTGACCCCTACCATGGAAGGGAGTGCCACAGAGAATGACAATAGACCCTCTGGTGAGGGAAAGGAACTGACCTACCACACCCAGAAGGAAGCGGAAGCAAATGAAGGGGGAGGAAGGGAGTGGAGCACACCAGGGCCCACCAAGCCCTGAGGACAATAGCCCCACTCAGAGCAGCTAATGCACAGAGAGGACCATATGGCCGGCCCCACTGTGAGATGTGACATCCCACACTGACCCATAGCCCTACATGGAACAACACTGGAGATACAGTGTGGGATGTGTGACCGAGCTGACCCCACCACACTGAGGCAAAACACTAAGGGTGTGCAACAGAACAGCAAGGGGAGCAGAACAAGGAAGTCCCGAGGGAGTATCAAAAATAGACTTTGGGGTCAGGGTGGGCACCCCATCAGACTCCACTGGAAAAACACTCCTAAAGGTCAACAAACAGACCTTGA
>NW_022109767.1:9243421-9244303 GCF_000313985.2 Echinops telfairi | reverse complement strand
AGTTGGTCTTACTTGCAGTGAAGACCTCCTTAGAGTTTTGAGGAGCAAGGATGTTCCTTTGAGAACTCAGGTGCACGTAACCCAAGCCATGGTATTCTCCATTGCATCATGTGTATGAGAAAGTTGGACACAGAATAAGGAAGACCATAGAACAATCGATGCATTTGAATTGTGATGCTGGAGAAGAATCTTGAGAGGACTGTGGGCGCTAAAAGCACAAATGGATCCGTATTGGAAGGAGGAAGGCCAGAGTGCGCCTTGGTGGGAAGAACGGCACGACTTTGTCTTACAGACTTTGGACATATTGTCAGGAGAGACCAGTCCCTGCAGAAATAAATCCTATTTGGCCAAGCGGAGGGGCAGTCAAAAGAGGAAGGCCCTGAAGGAGGTGGATTGGCACAGTGACTGCATGCATGGGCTCAGGCATGGGAACGATTGTGAGGATGGTGCATGACCGGACAGTGTTTCCTTCCGTCGTGGCATTATGGATGGAGCTTCCTTGATGGCACCTGACAGAACAACACAATGGCACATTCCAAATGACCTGCGATCAGTCTTACTCCTCACCTCTGAGGGCCTTTCTGGCTGTACTTCTTCCAAGATAGATTGTTCACGCTTTTCCTGGCCATGGCATGTCCACTAGTCATCACCAACACCAACATTCAAATGAGTTCACTTTTCTTTGGTCGCCCTTTTTCTTTGTCCAACTTTGGCTTGTCTATGAGTCCATCCAAAACACCACGGCTTGGCTCCCCTTACGCTTCAGAGCAGAATATTCACTTTTTAACACTTCAGAAGGGTCTTTTGTAGCAGATGTGCCCAAGGCCATGCGCCGTTTGATTTCTTGACTGTTGCTTTCATGGGTGTTAACTGTAGATTCAA
>NW_022109767.1:9238713-9243047 GCF_000313985.2 Echinops telfairi | reverse complement strand
AGCACTGGGTTGGGATGTTTCCTGATGCACATTATTACTCTTTACATAAAACTCTCTCTTATACATGAGTTTCTGTGGATTTGTTTCTTTAAAGTACCCAGACTAACACAATGTATTACTCCAGTTGTAAGGATTTTTGTGTTCTTTGCATTGAAACGTTAATCCATTCTGAATACTGTAGTTTTTTACTTTCATCAATTAAGTTCTTCAAGTCCCTGTCACTTTCTGTAAGCAAGGTTGTATCATCTGCCCAGCACAAATTGTGAATGGGGCTTCATCCCATCCTGATGCTTCTTAGATTCTATGCTCAGTATACTGATCAAATAAATATGGTGAAAGGATACAACCCCGGCGCACATTTTCTGAGTTTAAATCACACCGTATTCCCTTGTTCTGTTTGAACAACAGCCTCGTGAGCTCCTAACATAATTCCTGACCATGTGGTACCCATGAAAGACTGTCTGGATATTTCAATTAGTCACACGAGAAATTCCATTGCATTTGTGCAAACAACAGTGTTCATCGGTAATTTATGTTAAAGCTATGTTCTCAGACTCTCCAAGATGCTCCCTGCATGAAAGGGCACACTTAATAAATTGGCCCTCCGATTCAGTGGGGTGATTTGTGGAAGCAGAGGCACACTTTCAAACCACTGGGGCACTATTTCATAAATCACCTGCCTGTTTCCACTATGGAAGCTTCAACGTGCCTGCTTATAGGCATCATAAAGCACCAAGTGTGCGGCTTCATCAGGGAAGTCTGCCAGGGTCTCATATGAAGAGAAGCCACAGAGGGAACATTGCAAGGGACCACCTACCTGAGGAGGGCATCTATTGACATAATCTCGCTAGGTGAGTTGGTAAGATGCATGAGAAAGAAGACATTGGCACAAATATTCTAGCTCCAGGAATTAATTCTCAAGGACTATCTGAGGAGGTACCAGAAGACCTTCTACATGAGACGGAGGATAGTGAATGTTTGTGACTTCTTACCTGCAGAGACAGAGCATCTGAGGATGTGTGACACGCTGGGCTTCTCAGCATCACAGAGGCTGAATGGGGTGAGACCTGTACCTCTTCTATCCCAGAAGGAGGCTTGCTTGTAAAGGGAGAATCTGGTGCATCCATAGGACAGAGTATCTCAGTCAACCAGGATATGTCGCTGCATTAGGGACAGAAAACCAAAAATGTGTTTTAAATTTTCTAAGGGAATCCCCAGTGCCAAAACTAGCCGACTTGGCTGAAAACTGAGAGGCAGGGGGTTTGAGTCTACCTACAGGTGTCATGGGGGGAAAAGGCTTGGAAACCTATTGTGGAAAACCAGCCATGGAAAGCCTCGGGGAGCATAGTTCTAGTTGGACACACATGGGGTTGTTATAAGTTGGATTCGCCTTATCGGAAATCTGAGGTGGCGGCAAATGATCAAACAAATACCTTTTCTCTCCTCTGAACTTCTAGACACCCGTTTTAACCTCAAATCAAACAAGAAAACAAAGCTACTGCCATGGAGTCAAATCGGACTCACAGAGACCTTCTCTGCAGTGAGAAGTCAATGGGGTGTTAGCAAAGAAATCCTGTGCCTTGTAAGAAAAATAGACTAAAGTTTCTGCAAGATAATTGAGAGCAACTGTGGAAACATAAGAAATGAGAAATGTATGGCTTTCAGTATGGAAGTTTCCAAGGGAGGGAGACGCAGCGTCTCTGACAATCTAGACAGTTGAATCCCATCATAAAATCAGTATCTCATATTCTGAGCCTCTTTTTAACTATTGCTTATAATATTACTTTTCCACCCCTGATTATTAGTTCAATTCTGTGTCTTAACTTTAGTCTAGTAAACACTGAAACTGTAAAGTTCTAATAATCCTTAATATGTAAAAAGAATTTATCGCTATACCTAAGATTGTACAATCTACTTTGGGTAAATAAAGACTGTAGAAAAAGAATTTAATGCCTATCCAGAAAAAAAATCAGTTTATGTATTATAAAACACCAAATTATTAAAAAGGGAGCAATAAGTTGCAATACTGAAATGCAGCTTTATCAAATACAGATTACCATTCCAAAGAGAAGATTAGATCATCTGTATTCTTCTTATTCATATTTTCCATCCTTAATAGGCATGTGATACCTTATACCATGGGGATCTCCAGGAAACACGCTCAACCATTCTTTCCCAATATACTGGTAAGCCATTGCCTTCCCCAGCCTCCAGGGCCAAAATATTTTCTCCCCGGCACTGTTCTCTTCAAATTTGGATACAGAGCGTTTGGTCAAATGTCCCATCTGTAACCCTCCAAATCTCACTGCCCTTGAGTTCATTCTGATTCTCAGCAACCCTACGGGACAGAGTAGAACGGTCCCCCATGAGTTTCTGAGACTGTAACTCTTTATGGGAATAGAAAGTGCTGTTTTTCTCCTAACTCTTTGACTCTTCAGAACCTAAAATAATTTACACTCCAGCTTGCTCCCTGGACTCTGATAACCACAGAAAGCACATGTCCTTCATGTACCCTTCTCTTTTGGAAAATAATTCCTCCTCTGCAGAAGAAGACCTGCTGGCACTGTAGGCTAGGCTCCTACCTGCAAGGTCAGTGGTTCAAATCGGTTAGCCACTCCTCGGGAGGAAGATGAGGCTACCTGCTTCTGTAAAGATCCACGGTTTCAGAAACTTCATAGAGTCACTAGGAGGAGAATTGGCTCAATGGCAATGTGTTGTACTGTGGGGAGGAGGAGGCTTCTGCAGTGGTCAGTCTTTGTCTCTGGTCAACCTCTGTTCCCTGACTCCTTGATGATCTTCGTGTGGGGTGACATCTGTCTTCCTCCATCTGGGCATGTTTCTTTCTGGGGCTGATCTGCTCTTTTTATATAAGTCAAAAGTGATGGACCTAAGTCATGCCTCCCACTGAGAAGACCTCATTAACACAACAAAGCAACACCTATCCCAAAGGAAGGTTTCTTTCCCATGTGTTGCTTTATATCCACAGGTTTACGGATGCAGATTTACTACACATACTGGGACAAGGAGTATATGTACATAATTCAATCCATAGCAATAAATAAAGTTTTATTAGAACATAGCCACACTCACCCACTTAAATATTTTCTATGGTTGCTTTACACGATCCACTTACATAGTGGTTATGGTTGTTGTTTTTTTAAAAAAATATGGCCCACTAAGGAAAAAATATCTATTACTTTTCCCTTTGCATACAAAGTTTGCCAACACATCCCTAGACTAGAGTATCTTGTCTCAAAAATAACAGATTTTTTAAGGGCAATTTAACACCCCGATTTCCCTTCATTTGTCCTCAGAACGCAGCCATGTTGGGAGTGAATGAAATAAGTTCAGTAAGGAGAGAAGAGGGCTCGCTTCTCTGACTCTGTACACGGGCATCTCCTGGCTGGTGAACATGCATTACTTTGACCTTCCTTTGGAAAACCATCAGGTAATTATAGACGATCAACTCCATGCTATTTAGGTCAGAAATTAACTATGCCTGCCCACCCCCTTCCCTCTAAAGAGCAATATTTCTTTAGTTCCTACTTTCAACACAAAAGCGCCTCCGTGCATATTGTTGTCACTGCATGTCTACCTGGAAGGGATAGGCGGGATAAACAAGCCGGAAGAGACAACAACTGGATGACAGTTCCAGGGGACATGGGAGAGGGGGTGGCGGGGGAAAGGAAGTGGGTATTAACAAACCCAAGGACAAGTGAACAACAGGTGATCCAAAATCAGTGGCAAAGATGGTGTAGGAGGTCTGGCAGGCCTGGATCAAGGACAGTGTAACCAAGAGGATTTCCTAAAACTCAAATGAAGGCTGACCATGATAGTGGGACAAGAGGAAGGTACAAAGAAATAGAGGAAAGAACTAGGAGGCAAAGGGCAGTTATAGAGATCTAAATACAGGCATATACAGATGTAAATATATTTATATACGATGAGGTAGAGATATATCTATGTACATATATTTATAGGTTTAGTGTTAAGGAAACAGATGGACAGTGGGCCCCTACTCAAGTACTCCCTCAACACAAGAATATTTTTTTCTAACAATTCGGCAGTGTGAGATGCTCACCTTCCTGGCATGATCAGTGAAGACAATGGGTGCACAAGCAAGTGTGGTAAAGAAAGCTGATGGTGCCCAGCTATCAAAAGATATAGTATCTGGGGTCCTATAGGCTGGAAGATAAACAAGTAGCCATCTAACTGAGAAACAACAAAGCCCACATGGAAGAAGCACAGCAGTCTGTGAGATCACAAGGTGTCAAAAAGATATAGTATCTGGGGTCCTATAGGCTGGAAGATAAACAAGGGGCCATCTAACTGAG
>NW_022109767.1:9235046-9238074 GCF_000313985.2 Echinops telfairi | reverse complement strand
TAAAAAAAAAAAAAAGCTCCTCCAAAACATCAAACTGGCTAAAGGATTACCTTAAAAATATCCCTGAAGTGCAAGAGGTTTCATGGGAGCAGCGATGGTTCCGCAGATGCACCTCAGGCACTAGCACCACCCATCTGTAGATGGAAGCTTGCATGTTGATCACTAACTGGTTTAAGTGCAGCTCCTAGACTAAGAGTGACTAGGAAGAAAGACTAGGAAATCTACTGCCCAAAGTCCACCAATGAAAGCCCCATATGGAACACAATGATCCTATCCAAATCCAGTCCACTCTGCCTATGGTTATCATGAGCCCGGAGTCCAGGGCTAAGGCGTGAGAGTTGACTGGAGGCAGCTATAACTATAAAGGTTTTTCAGTGACTTCGAAGTGGTTTGTGGGTGACAACACTTTTCTTTCTTTCTTTCTTCCTTCCTTCCTTCCTTATACCTCCTCTTCTATATTAGATCCAAACCAAACTCCCTGCCAGCTAGTCAGTTCTGAATCACAGTGACCCCACAGAACAGAAACCCCTGTGGGTTTCTGAGACTGTAATTCTTTAAGCAAGTAGAAAGCTCCACCTTTCTCCCATGAGATGCCTGGTGCTTTTGAACTGCTGACCTTGTGGTTAGTTCCAACACATAATCACTAAACTACCTTTATTTGATCATTCCCTTTTAGTATTCTCAATTTTCCCAGTCTCTTTTTCTAAATGTACTATTCATTCCTGCCGTAATTGTCATTATTACGGCCTCTACTGTCCATACCTATACCCCTATACCTATACCAGCTTTCACTTCCATACGCTGCATTACTTTATATTTCCTATTCTTCACCCATCGCTGGAAAGGGCCCCTGGAATCATTGAATCAGGAAGACAGGGGATCTGGGTTGTGTTCTGGGCTTTGCCACTACTTGATTGGGAACTTGGGGCAGGGTTCTTAGCCTGTGGGGGTTACCTTCACCTGTAACGAAATAGATTGACCCAGGGTATCTATGATACATGAGAAAAGATAGAAGTCAGGTAAAAATTTAAACTGCGCGTGTCTCAGTAAGGAGAGTAACAGGTAACGGGTGTTTTAGAAGCTATAAGTACAACACTTCACAGCAATACACCAGATGTACATGGGCAAATTATCTGCAGGGCTGCCAATAAAGTGCACAAAGGCATCTCCATCAAGGACTACAAGCCATGTGTTCATCTCTTTCAACCATATTCCCAGACGTGCCTGGAGGGGTGAGAAAACTGGGGTCTGATTCAACAGAACCTATTATCCATGTTTACTAAGGATATATTCTGTAGACTAGAACAGTACAAGCAAATAATAACGAGTACATTTTCAATCAGTTGGTTTTGCTGGGTGGAGCTGTTTTGTTTGTTTGGTTTTTGTTTTGCTGTTTAATTGTAACCAGGGAGAACTAGGCACGAGTTTGGTCCACCCATCCCTTGATTCCTGACCCTCAAATACCTCCTCTGTAATTGCAATGTCTGCATCGAGTCCCATCTCCTTGAGGCAATGCGATTTGCCTCTGGGCAGGTAGTTCTGCTGCTTCTACCAACAGTTGACGATTGATCTAACGGTGGCCCAAGAATTGTTGGCCAGCAACTCATGAGGTGACCTAATCTCAGGAAATTAATTAGCTAGGCAATTACTTGGATTGCTCTGGAATTTTGAGTCAAGGACCTGGCCATTCTCAAAGAAGAGGGAAACTGGGAAAATTACCAGTGAGGAGCAGAGATGCCATCAAAGAGACATGGAGGAAGGTAAAAGGATCTGGATATCCTTCCGCTTCTTATAAGTCTTTAACGGTGTCTGTCTCGTTCGCTGTGCTACAGCAACAGAATTTTCTCAACCATTAGGAGGCTAAATGACTAACAGGGAGGCACCACAGATCAGGGAAGGCTTTCTTTCTCTGTGAGCTCAGAGGAAAGACCTTTGTCTTTTAGCTTCTGTTCTTGGCTTCCTGGAGCTGTTCACATAGTTTTATCATCTCTCTTCCCCCCATGCTCTGCTTCTTGCTTGCTTATTTGTTCTCTTTTACATCTCAAAAGAGACGGACTGACAGCATGCCCAGCAGTGGTTCTCAACCTGTGGGTCATGACCCCTCTAGGGGTCGAAGGACCCTTTCACTTTCACGGGTCACCTAAGACCATAGGAAACCACACAAATATTTCATAATATATAATTACATATTGCTTGGTGATTAATCACGATGCTTTATGTTTAATTATGTTCAATTTGTAACAATGAAAACACACCTGCATATCAGATATTTACATTCATAACAGTAGCAAAATGACAGTTATAAAGTAGCAACAAACATAATGTTATGGTTGGGGGGTCACCACAACATGAGGGACTGTGTTAAAGGGTCGCAGCACGAGGAAGGTTGAGAACCGCTGCCCTACAGTAGCACTGTAATGCAGCAATACTCTACCTAAAGTTTTGAAAAGCAAGGATGCTACTTTGAGGACTAAGGTGCCCCTGACCCACGCTCGGGTATTTCCAGCTGCCTCACATGCATATGAACGTTGGACATTGCGTAATGAAGACAGAAAAAGAATCGCTGCCTTTGAGTTATGGTGCTGGCCCAGAATATTGGAAACACCATGGACTTCCAAGAGAACAAACAAATCTACTTGGAAGAAAAACAGCCAGAATGCTCCTAGAGGCAAGGAGGACAAGACTTTGTCTCCTGTACTTTGGTCATGTTGGCAGGAGAGCCCAGTCCCTGGAGAAGGACCTCATGCTTTGTTAGGTAGAAGGACAGGAAAAAGATGAAGCTCCTGGATAAGATGGATGGACACAGTGGCTTCGATAATGGGCTCAAACATAACGACCACTCTGAGGCTGGGGTAGGACCAGACGGGGTTTCATTCTGCTGCACATAAGGTTGCTACACGTCAGAACGAACCCAACAGCTCCTGAAATACTATCATTGACATAAAAAAGGAAATCCAAAAAGTAAAACTCATTCCCAAATAATGGGATTCTAACTCCTACAAGGGTAAGGATTTAGAACATATATTGG
>NW_022109767.1:9221426-9234946 GCF_000313985.2 Echinops telfairi | reverse complement strand
GCACGGAGGGTGGAAGCAGTGCTAGTCATTTCCTAACAATGCTCTATTGATTTTGCAGACTCAATCTCAAATATTTTCCCTTTGTCAAAGAGCTCCAAATCATCTGAGATGACCCTCCATCTCCCACTTCACCCCTTAAGTCCTGTGTGCCACGCACACTGATCTTTCTGTCAGGGTCTATTCCTGGTGCCCTTGGTCTTGCCTTAGACCTCCATCGTTTGTTATTACTTTTGCCCAAAATAAGCATCTTGCCTAATTGGCTCCTCCTCATGACTTAGGATGCAGTTTAAATGATGTTTCTTCCCACTCTACCCAATCTGCATTAGGATTCCTGCAGTCATTCGCTCCAGCACCTGTTTTCTCTTACTGTGGCGGCATATGCGTTGCTGTGATGCTGGAAATCATGCCTCGCGTATTTAAAATACCAGCAGGGTCATTCATGGTGGAGACGTTGCAGCAGATCTTCCAGACTAAGACAGACTAGGAGGAAGGTGTCAATGGTCTTCTAAAAAACAGCTAAGAAAACCCTTATGGATCCTAGCAGAGACCTCTCTGACTGACTCATTGTGGACGCATCATCGGTAGGATCAATTGCTAGAGGGAGATGACGTGATGAACAAAGTGGAGGGCCAACCAGTGTGACAGAGGCCTTCCATGAGATGCATTACTGCAAAGATGAATTTGAACATGCCTGTGACATGAGGAAGATCCAGGGCCAGGCAACCTTTCCTGCACCTGTAAGTAGCTTCCTGTACAAGAATTAGCTCCCTGTCAGCTATCTAGTTGGATCTCTGTCAGCTAGCTAATAATATCGATCTAGTCACACTTCATCCCATTGACCAGTTTCCTCCCTCGTCCCTTCCTTATGATCCCCCTTCTCTAAAATGAAGTGACATTTACACACACACACACGCACGCACGCACGCACACACGCACACACGCACAGCTCTAGGTAGTATAAATCGTCTGTTATTATTTCATTATTGCTTCATTATTATTTCATTATTAACCATAAAGATTGGCAATTTTAAACCCTCCAGTAGTGCCATGAAATAAAAGCTCTGGTGATCTGCTTCTATGAAAACTTTGGCTGAAACCCCTATCGGACACTTCTACCTTATAACGAATGGGGTCACTATAGTCAAAATCCACTCGATGCCAACGTGGGCATTGTTGTTTTTGCTGTTTGCTTTATTGCCTCTCTTCTCCCACAGGAAGATCAGCCTCACGAGGGAAGGAGCCTGGAGCTTTCTTATTTACTGTTGTATCATCTTTAGCAATAAGGAAAGGTGTATTTAAGTGCCCGTGGCCTATGAATAGAATAAGCACGTGTGTGAAAAGATAATGAGACCGTGAGGCCCTAACACTGCCACACAGCTGGTGGATTTTGATTTCAGCTTGAGGACACCTGTGCACCCACAATAACCTCAGTTTCCCTTCAAGTGACCTGCATTGGTGCTCCTTGCAACCCCCAAAGCCCACGCACAGGGACCTTGGTGTGGCTTTCCACAGCAGACCGTCCACCCCCACTCTCCTGCTGGGGCTTCTCTAGCATCATATAGAGTCCTAAGACGACCCCTTCTTTCTCTGCACGGTCCTACGAGTCCTACAGGTTGTTTAATTAGCTTGTACCAAGTTTGAATTCAAATACATTTGGGAAAACAGAAGCTATTATGTCATCTCTTTTGAATTGGCCCAGATTAGTTTGGGGTTTTATTGTCCTGGCATTTTTTTGTGTGCACCAAAACATTGATTTTTGCAATCTGCCACCACCGGTAGTCCATGGGGAAAGGAATCCTGCCGCTTGATGCTCAGCTACCAAAGGAATGGCTGGCTGTTTGAACCCACCCAGTGGCTCTGCATAGGAAAGACCTGGTGAGCCACCCCTGTCAAAACAACAGCCCAGGAAGTGCTATGGGGCAGTTCTACTCTGTCCTATAGCATCACTGCGTGTCAGGAGTCAGGACAAAGGCATCTAATGAAAAAAGTCTATGGGGGAAGTGTTTTTTTAAAGTTATAAAGTTTATTATATCAGAGCATTTAAATATAGCAAAGAAAATCATTTTCCCAATGCAATGTACCCAATTACGCAAACTCAGCTCGCTGCCATGGAGTGAATTCTGAGTCACGGCAAGCCCAGAGGACAGGGGAGACCTGTCCCTGTGGCTTTCAGAGACTGTCGCTCTTTACAGGCGTAGAAAGCCTCATCTCTCTCCTAAGAAACACCTGACAGTTTTGAACTGCTGCCCTTGTGATTAGCAACCCACCGAGTAACGACTGCACAAACAAATTCCACATTATAAATTAGGGGTTGCAAAATGCAATCAAAATGCCCCGTGATGATGAGAGGTCTGGTTAATTAAAGATACACAATAAGGTGCTAATTATGTTGGAAATGCTCTTACGAGAGCGAGCACGGGTCGAAGGCATCCATTCTATTCTCAGGTTCTCATTTTCATTCTCCGCTGCTTTTAGACTGGCATACTGTCATCCCGAAAGATTCCATTTGGACCTAAGCCTGGATGGAGTCTTTAACCATTCTACTCTTCTCTTGCTTACAGGCGAACCCAGCCATGCCCAAGAAAAGTCTCCCCCTCTCTTCACACCCAGGATTTCCATGAAGCTCTCCAGCAACTGCTGGCCCCATCACCCCCAACTGTGATTGTTTAGGATCGGACTTGACTTCTGGCCGGCCCCCACCCCCACCCCCACCCATGCCCAACTTAATTGGTCCTGTCGCTGATGTTCACCCAAAGCCCTGATTTAGTTCCCATTTGTTTCATATCTGGCAGCTGAGAGTTGGCCCCGTTCACTTCCACACTAATCCCAGCTTCCTGCAGCCCAGCCAGGAGACAGCTCCAGGTCCACTGAAAAATCCTCAGGGATCCCGTTATTAATTGCACTGAGGGTAAGAGACATATGGCATGCTGAAGCTGGTAGTGAAACACCACTGCACTCGCCGAGTTTCCAACGCCCACCCATCTCTTTACTTCTAGGAACATGGAGGTTCCTTGGGTAACTAACTAACTGGAGGTCACAAGACAGGTCTGTGGGCACTGCCATCGACATGCAAATAGAAAGATAGATGGGGGAGATTTGGGGAATGAAACGCCAAAGATTCTGACTGCCGCCTGTATCTTTAGGCTAAGGGAGGCACTCCATTCAGAGAGGACAGGATTTCTGGTTTGAATGATATATTGAATTCTATATTTTTACATTAACTTGAGCGTGACCAATGATAAGCATCCTTACATGGTAAAAACAGTTAACAAGTGCAGCAGCTAACTGGTTGGAGATCCAAGTCCACCCAGAGGTATTTTGAAAAATGACCTATTGATCGACTGCTCGCACCCCTCAAAAAATAGCCATTGAAAACCCATAGAGCAAAATGCTACTCTGACACAAAGAGTTCCTGGGACAAGTCCATTACCTTTTAATTCCATATTTCCACAAACTCATTGAAGCCCCCTTGTGTCTGAGCACTCCTTCTTTGACACATGTCTACCTTACAGAGGATCTGACTTCTGTTAAGTTTTACTGTATGATTGAGTTTCTCTCTGCTTAAAAATTCTATACTTCCAGAAACATTGTAAATATTATAAACCACAGACAAATTCAGAGGGTTTAGGGCACTAGCAATTATTCCCACATTGGTTGCACGTTGGATTACTAACCTCAAGGTACGCGGTTCATCCAGTGTGTTGGTCTGGGTACTTTAGAGAAACAAATCCACAGAAATTCATGTATGAGAGTTTTATATAAAAGTTAAGTGTGCATCAAGAAAACATCCCAACCCAGTGCAGCCCAAGCCCACAAGTCCAACATTAACCCATTAACTCATATGTTCAACACCAATCCACAAAGTCCTCCTCCATCTCACAAAACAGATGCAATGATGCCGACTGCAGGAGGAAAGCCGAGTCAGTGAATGTGTAAGCATCTCAGTGCTGGCAGGGGTCTCCACATGGCTACTCCAGCACCCAGGGCTGCATTGGGGTAGGTCCATGAGGCTTCTCCTCGGGGATGTCTTGCAGGAAGTGAGACTTGTCAGCTGAAGCAGGGAACTGGCCAAGGTAGCTCATCCTGGTCCGACCATCAGAAAGCAAAAGACCCGGGAACTAGAAAGGTGAAGCTCACTGAGCCATTTATCTCTCCACCCTTCATTTAACCCCACCTGTGTTTATCGGCCAGGTTGGCACAATAAACTAACTACCTCAACCGCCCTCTCCTCTGGAGGAAGTTGATGTGATCTACTCCTGCAGAGATTTTCAGTCTCGGCACTCCAAAAGAGGCAGGTCTGCTGACTCTGTGCTAGAAAACCACATGGAGTCAGACGGACTCGATGGCAGTGGGTTAGGTTCGACACGCTGTCCTTCTTTTTGGTAGCTAGCTGATCTTGTCTGCAAGTTCTGATGAGAGGAAAGGAAAGCCCAGAGAGCAAAGCTAGTCCAAGGCAGGGAGAAGCGGCACCAATCTCCTGAGCACTGGAAGTAATGGTGTAGGGTGAGAGAAGGCGAAGAGTTCTGGCACTGAAGGTAATGTCACTTATTTAGACATTTCAGCTGGAGTCAGCTTTGCATAACCAAAAAACAAAGCAAATCAAATAGCTAATTTCCTCTTATTCTGATTCTCTTACAAAATGTTTCTGCTGCCATTCCACCCCCACCCCCCCACTCTATTCTTCCAAAATAACTGTTAATGATTTGTTCCACCCACCTTTGTGTTCTTTTGTTAGGTGGGTGAACAAGCGGGGTGGAGGGGGGGGAGGGGGGAGAGGACGACTTGGCTACATTTGTCACACAAAAGGAGGTGAGAAATTCAACGTGTGAGTCATCAGCTGCTTGGCACTGATGGCTCAGTCTTAGACCCTGACAACAGTTTTCCTGGATTTCATTCCCTGTCTCTATTTAGTTCATGGAAAATCTGCCCATATATAGTCAACTCTTCGGTAATTATATTCAGTGGGTTGGCTTTGCGATTCATACAGGGAGAGGCTGGCATGGTCTTCTTAGTTCTCTCCTTCGTGTCAGCTGTTTATTTACTCGGAACAAAGCCTGTAGGATTAGAAAGGAAATCAAAGCAATGGTAATAAAACTGAGACCTTATTATAAGTTTTAATGGTTAATAATTTGGTAGACAGCCATGGAGGTGGACATAGCTGACCTCCTCTGGATTCCTTATGGCTATGAGGAGACTGTCGGACATGCCTCTAGTCCCCCTCCTTTGTTACCTCTTCTGACACCCACTGTCCCTCCCACACCACTCTGCATCTCTGCTGGGTTTGATAACTGATGGCAATGGCCACACAGAACTCACAGACAATATTCACTAACAAAGGGGGTCATTAGAGAAGTCCATAGGTTGCCACCAGTCAGTAACAACCAACAGTGGATACAGTCATTGTTCTCCTCAGTTAACAGCCAGTCTCTCTCTGGTTCTCAGCCCCTCGGTCAAGTGACAGCCAAGTATCTCTGCAGTGGGCCTCAGTCTCTCAGTCACCCTGTCCTACAGCTTCATAGTCTTGGGCCACATAAGGAGAATTGTTCCTGAGTTTCCGCAAAGCCACACTCTCTGATGCTTCTGGTCTTGGTTGCCTCTGCCACTTGGAGAGCTTAGATGTGCTCTTCCAAGTACATGGGGTTTCTCTCTCATCTGCTGCTTCAATGATGGTTCATCCTTCTAAGTGGGAGGGGTAGTGGTAACAAAAACCAACATTTCCTCTCAGAGTGGTATACACACCCTATTTTCATAGTTTCTCCCAATAATTTGGTGGGGATTACAGAGACTTGGGCAGAAGACCCAAACCAAATGAAGCCAAATGAAATTCATTGCCATTGAGTCAGTTCTGATGCCTGGCAACCCTCTAGGGCAGGGTAGAACTGCCCCTGTTCCAAGACTGTCCCTCTTTTCTGAGAGTATAACTCTTTACAGGAGTAGAAAGCCTCATGTTTCTCCAGAGGATCTGACTGGTGGTTTCAAACTGTTGACCTTTCAGTTGGCAGTCCAACACATAACCACTGTACTTCAAGGGCTTAGGAAATTTCACTGTATTATATATGATATCGTATCACATGATATCACATATGATGGACTATATTGGTCTGAATCTATTCTATCCGTGGAGATAAAAATATGTTTTAAGCTACAGCAAAGTTTCTCACAAAAGGTGAGAAATGATAATCCGCAGGTCAAATTTCACCCACCACCTATTTTGATAAAGAAAACTGTCTTGGAACAGAGCCACAGTTATTTGTTTCATCATCATCTATCACGGCTTTCCGGCAACTACCAGAGAGTTGAGCAGTTGTGACAAAGCTCATAGGAACCTGGAGGTCAACAATAGTTATGCTCATCAATAAAGTTTTATTTACTTTCAATCTTAATGATATTGTTCAATAATTTCCATGCTCTAATGGACCATCTGTCGTCAAAGTAGGTACAAATAGGGGTGTTTTTTTCCCCCCGATTGGCCAGGTAACTATTGTCTAGATTTCTTGTCCAAACCGGCTGCGACAGTACATTGATGGGAAACTGCCAGACGTTCAGTCAGATTCACAATGCTACTGGATGAGCCAGCCCTTCCTATGTAATGTTTGTACTTGAACGCAGTGTAATGAAGATATTGTCAGGCTCAAACAGCCTGGATTGCTAAAAATTGTAAGGGATCGATTTAAATGCAATTTCCATCCACTGATCGTAGAGAACATTCACCCTTTACTATGACGTGGATCTCATATCTAAATTGAGTGAACTATAAAACAGCAGTTTGAACTGGTTTCAGAGATGATGCAGTGCAGGGTTGGCTACCTTTCTAAAGCAGTATGTCAAATCCTGACAGTTTCTCTCTATAAGAGTCTTGCCATTATAGCTAGAGAGGATTGCTTGTGCTTACAACTTGCTTTTGATGAGTGCAAAGCAAGAATACCCACTAATTTTGTATGTAGGCAGAAGGAAGCTCATATTGATGGTGGAGTTCTTTTTCATATTTTATCTCACCCACTGCTGGGAAGACATACTATTTTACCTCATTTCCACAGAGATGGAATCTAAACTTTCATAGGTTAGATTTTCGGTCACTAGGTTGACAAGAGAAACAAGTTCACAGAGACTCATATGTGTAATAGAAAGAGATTTATATAAAAAGAGCAATTGCATATTGAGCAAACATCCCAGGCCAGTCAGGACAAGTCCATAAGTCCGATATTAGCCTGTATGTCCAATATTAGTCCATAAATTCCTCTTAAATTCACATAGCCCATGCATTGATGTCAAATGCAGGAAGATCACAGTGGCTAGAAGGTCTTGTGGATCCAGTGGCAGTGGAAGCATCTCAAACGCTGATGGAGATCTCCACGTGTCTCTTCCAGCTCTCTGAGTGTCTCAACAGCAGAAAGGGAAGGCAGAGAGAGTGGGTCTGGCCTCCAGTGAGCTATCTATCTCCATCACTCCTTCAAATGAGGTCATCAAGCTGCGACCTGATTGGCAGGCTAGACTTGGCCGCTTTGCTCAAGTGTGTAATTGCCACAGTCACACAGATAGCAGGATGATGAGTTAGAGCTCAAGGTCATGTCTTGTGACTCCAAGACCAGAGCTCATACATGAAAGAAGGGCTGTCGGAGTTTAGACAGATGCCAGAAGTCAAAAGAGGCCAAGCAAGCAGGCCGTGTTTATCTCAAGTAAAGTCTTGGTATTGATGCAGTTGGATACACAGTGGCTTCAAAGCGAGAAAGAAAACGAATTCCATGAACGTCCACACTAGGAACAGCAGTAAAACAGAAAATTCAATATGTGGTGGGAAACGGGTTCCTTCAGCCACTTGGGAGCAAAAAGCAAAGTTGATGCTCAAAACTCCTGGTAAAGAGCTGGCTCTCAGAAACTTCCAGGAATTGAAGCGGGAAGGGAAAGCAGCGGAAAACCATCAATTACTGCGTTTATTCTTCACACCTTCCTGGGCTGATTATGCGATTCCAAGCACAACCCCTAACGGAAAAGACACGTACAAGACACTCACGACCCTGGCTCTTCAGTATCTCATCGTGTTGCAGAAACCAGAGCCGGAAGAAAGCACTTAGCCTGCAGCATCACAAAGTATAGAGGGGAGGTCACCTACCAAGGTCCATGGGGGCTCAAAGAAGAATTGGGCCACGTTCCCAATCTCAGAAGAAATCTTAGTAACTTAGTATGCTTCTGAAAAGGGGGCAGCAGCAGATGGACTGACTTTTGGAGAATGAAATAATTGAGAACCCTTGGCTGGTTTGTGAGGTGAGAGGGCCAACGGGAATTTGATTCTGCCCACATTTAATCACAAGTTAATAACCTGTTGGGGCAGGCCACGTACGCCGTAACATTGAGGTGAAGAGACTCAGGGGTTAGAAACGTATGTTCCCAGGAGGGTGGAGTGCAGGTGGCCCGGTGGATGATGCAAGAAAAGTCCAAGACAAATTCCCACGTCGGAAATCAGATCAATTCTGAAGTTAATTAATCAGAATGACCGTGTGTTGACCAAACCTGGTACTGGGAATAGAATGAAGAGCCAGTAACAGGTATCTATGGCAACTGGAATGAAAGGTGAATTTATAGCTGATCTGATTTGGCCAGGTATTAGCCGTGAGAATTTGGCCAAAATCATCACTTTTAACCTCCAATCATTGGGAATAGAACTATTCTGGGATTGTGAAATTTTAATAAGAAACTGTGGGAAATGCCTGGCAACTGGGCAAAGGTTATTGGCACAAAACTAATGAAAAGAGCCTACATCTATCCAAAGTCCTTGTGAGCAAGGGGCAGGACTGAGTCATTCATTCTGTCCTACAGAGGGTCACTACGAGGAGGAACTGACTTGCTGGTACAGAACCCATTCCCGAATTCCAACTTTGGCCCTGATTTCATCAGTATACATTCATCACTATATATTGGTTAGCACGTCTTTTAGAAACTGATTAGGTTGAGTAATATTCCAGTGTGAGACCCCTCTTCATCTATTCCTGTTTACCGTGAAGTGCCAAATCCCCCCATCGTCTTCAGCAGCAGCCAGTGTAAGACTGCACGGCCCTGTGCTGAAAACAGAGGTCATCCTCAGGGAGTTATCTGGGATGTGGAGTCAGACCGAGCAAACACATCAGGGTATAGTTCAGGTAAAACACCAATCCATTTATAATTCCTTAGGTCTGAACATCACAAGCAATCCCCTTTTCCATTTAATCATTTCCTTCATCCATGCACAGTGTTTATAATGACTGTCTGGACATAGGAGAGCCACTGTTGAAGAACAATCAGATGTGATGTTTGCACCTCCTTTGTTTCACCAGAGCAGCCGACTTAATACTGCCAAGTGATCGCAATAAGCAGACAGAGAAGTCAGGGAAGATAGGGAACAAGATTAACTTCTCTATTGTAGGTGAGGATCAAGTATTTGGAAGACATGGCCATAGAGGCAGAAATACGTGTACCCAACTCTTTTTCCATTTGATCTTGAGTGTGGCTCAATTTGCAAGGCAGTTATGGGGAGGAAGACACAATGTGGAGGAGGGTACCATGTCTCAATCTATGCAGAAGGGCCCTGAACACCATGCGAGTCCTTGTGTATCTGTGGGGTGTTGAAAAAGTTCATGAGAAATTTCCATTCTTTAGTTGCCTTTTTACAGGAACTTTTGGAAGGCCTCACACATATAATGACGGCCAGACAGGCTTTTCTCATTGCGTATACATTTCTAGTCCACATTCTGCCTCTTGGTGTCCTTTGACTTTGACCTTGAGTAGCTCAGCTCCCTCAAGGCCTCAGCTTTTTGTTTTAACGTTAACGACATCTTCTGCATGCTTAGGAATGTGTGCTGTAAAGAGAACATGCTGCTAGTCTGACAGGCATGTTTCTGTCTTTGTGAGTGAGTTTCACTGAAGTCTTCCCTTTATTTCTACCCCCCCCCCATTGTTTATGGAAATAGTGTCCAGTCACTTCTGCTTTTCATCTGTACAATTCAACTGGCTTTTCTCAACAGTCTTTGAAATTCTCTAGCAATACTTAAATGAATGATCCTATCAATCCCATTGCCTTTTGCCCCATTGCAATGATTTATACAGTTCTCTATCATAAAATTATAATGATGTCTCTAAAGCAAGCCAGAGACTGAGATAAATGAATGGATTTGGGGCTCACACTCGTAACCTTAATCAGAGAACGACTAGTTCTTATGACACGGCCTTACTAAATACTTGCCCTCATGAAGAGATCACTGACGATATGGGTGCTACAGAAAAGTGTGATGACAAAACCAGATGGTACCCAGCTATCAATAAGAAGAGTGTTGGAGGTCTTAAAAGCTTATCTTCAAACAAGCAGCCATCTAAGTGAGGTGTCAGCTAAGTCCATATGAAAGAAACACGCCAGCCTGTATGATCCAAGGATTGCAAATAAATTATCAATTCAAACCAGAAGGAGGAAATGGTTTCAGAGCTTACCTGGTTTGCAGGTGGCTATGAATGTCACTGGAACCCCCAAATCCATTTGCACAGTCCCCAAATGGATTAAGCCTCCAGTGAATCCCTTGTGGCCATTCAAGTACGTGAATAGCTTTGCTATCAGAAAGAGAACATTGGACCATCATTTATGGCAGATATATTTAGGTTAAAATTTGAGCTCCCTTTTGACCCATTTTAAAATTACTTCAGTCTTTAAGATTTTCTGCTTTCTTATCTATTGAGATTTTTCTCTGCTTCATTTTGTCACTGTTTATTTTTGTTTGTTTCTTTTTTACGTTTTATATGCTTTTCTGCACATGAAATCCAGGATACGTAAATCTATAGAGACAGTCACTAGATTAATAATTACCTAGGGTCATAGCAGGGGCCTTGGGGAGAGGAGCGGGAAGGGAACAGCAATGAATATGAGAGAGAAGAAAATGTTCTGAAAATGGATGCTTGCACAACTCTTCTTAATATGATTCAACCATTGAATTGTATGATATGTGAATTATATGCCAATGATATTATTTTTAATTGAACTAAAAAAGTAAATAATAATTAAACAATGTAGAATTTCCATGATATCCAACAGAACACTTGCAAAATGCCACACCGACCCTGGGTAAGAGAGTGAGTCTATAGTCCAATCAGATAGAATCCTTCAATCGAACTGGTAAGGATATTTGAAGATGAACGATCCTGGTTTTGTCCATTTGTTTCCCTGCGTTTTCTGGGTCAGTCATGTGTGGTTCTTTGTGCAATGCTACTCCGTTCTCTGAGATTGTCCGTGGATCTCTTTCCTTTCCCACAAGTATTACTTGGTCAACAGTAGGACATCAGGGATTTTCCTCTGATGGGAATAAATAGAAGGAAAAGGAGATGCCAATAGCTCGCCTGACTCATCACCCTTGTTTCCGAATCTTCTACAGTGATACCAAACGTGCCAAGGGATGACATTCATCCCACACAACAAAAGCAATGGACTCACAAAAGTAATCAGGTAGAAAATGGTTCTCCTTTATTTCTGTCTCCCCTTAAGCCATACACAAAATCATGGTGCCCCACAAACCTTCTGAAACAGACAGAACATGAGGCAAATGTGTTTGCAATATAGTGTTTGAAACTGAAAATGTTTGAAACCCTGCTGTCGAGAAATAAGTAACATTTAAGTTAAAAGCAAGACAACCAAAAAATAAAGCCAGTCTTTCCTGCAAAGCTGCAAAGAGAAGATGCCCAGCTAAGGAAATACTTCAGGTTCTATCAACCAAGGAAACTGGCACTGTCTTAAACAAAAGTTGTTGATCATTTGGGATGCTGGCGACATGTAATTAATTACCTGGTGTGACCGAAGAATGCCCTATAAAGGTCTTGGGCCCACCTTGCGGACTTCAGCAATCCTAAAAGAGACCACTGTGCAAACTCTACAGTTAAGATATTTTAAGACCTTTTACAGACTCTACCTAATTATGTCATCACTAACCATAACCCTGTGTGAATACATATCAGAGCCAATATCTTTACATCATGCACACATGTTGAACATCTCACTGACGCTTATGAGCAAGAGAATAAAGCCTTTGTGTAACAACAAAAGAATCATACTGCTTCTTTCATACAACACCCACTTTTGTGGAGCCAGACCCTCATCTCTGAAGCTTTTAATAAGCCACTAGCCCGCAAATTAAAAGACTGCAATTCCATCACGAGAAAAGAATGTGATTTCAGCATCAGAAGAGTAAATAAAATAGTAATCCGAGTGTTATAAATTATGCATCTTTCATCTCAAAGGACAATAAATAAAGCATCTTTCATTCCTATGAATCCCAAAGCAGTTAACAATTTATATTCTTGCACATGGGAATCGCTTGATTCATCACTGAAAGACATCCCATTCTGGGATGCTGTCAGATTTTTTTTTTTAATAGCACACACAAAACCTTATTGAAAGATGAGAAGCAAGGAAATACTATACCGATTGTCTAGATTTGAGAGATTTGAATAAAGGTGATCGGTATCTATTTGAAATTCACTCAAACAAAAACGGAATTCTTCTCTCCCATTTACCTTTAGGAAGGTGTCAGTTTCAAGACCTCCCAAATACAAAAGCACAACTCTTCCGTGTACATTGCTATTGTTCCAATTACTTCTTTGGGGGATTGTCAGAAGACCATTTTGAATATGTTACGATGTTGTCCATCTATTAAAAAATTCACCACTTCTCATTGCCTACCCAGGCTCCTCCACTTCTTAGAATACTGTAAAAGATCTTCTGCCATCTACCTATCCCGTCCAGCTCGGAGAGAAATGGGCTCCCACATGATACTCAACATACTGTGGTTGCATCAAGAGCTAGTTCTGGAGGAGAAGCAGGTATCATCTGTTCATAGACCTACCCTAGTGCAGACATGGCCGTACTGTGCCATGCGAAGTCATGTAACTACATGGAGAGACAAAGCCTGGAAGACACTGTGGAGTTATTCTCAACTGGAGGGAAGCTAAGTTTCAGGGTAAAAGTAGGATCTAAAACCACTTGCCGTTGAATTGATTCCAATTCACGGAGACACGATGTGCTGCAGGGTAGACCTCTACCCCATCGGATTTTCAAGCCTGTGGCCAAGCTGAAACAGATCACCAGCCCATTCTTCTAAGGCAACCCCGTAGGTCAGAGTTGAACTACTCCTTCATGGCTTCTGAGACTTTATGGAAGCAGACAGCCTTCTCTTTCTGCCACAGATCAGCTGGTAAATTTGAATTGCTAACCTTGCAGGTAGCAATCCAATGCATAATCGACTGTACGAGCAGGGCGCCTTACTATGAGCATGAGTGTGCATGTATCTTTCTGTTAGTAGCCTGGGGCTGCAAGGTATGTACCATACAGGTTAAGAGAGATGGTCATGTATTTTTATCATTCAGACTAGGAAACACATAACAGTGACATACATTCATTGCTTCCTAAAATGTAGACCAGGAAATAAGAGTAACCTAGACTATCCAACACAAATTAGCCTATAGCCATCTTTGTTAAGGGAACTATATTAGAATTTCTAGAATGGCTGCATGGT
>NW_022109767.1:9217135-9220666 GCF_000313985.2 Echinops telfairi | reverse complement strand
CTGTGAGCTGCACTTGAACCCACGTGCACCCACTCGGGTAGGGCTGAAGAGACCTGACACCATCGGAAAGGATTGCTCTTGTCCCAAACCCTCATCTTTGTCGCCGTCGGAACACTGATGAATGTCAAAGCATTACAGAGGTTGCACTTTCCTCATTCACACTTTTGAGTGATGCTGTGTACCAAGAGCCAGGTTTTCAACCCCCTACCCCGACTCCTCGATGCCAAATATGGCATCTCCTTTAAAAATAGACATCTCTACCCATACTTGAAGCCTTGGAGTTGTTTATCAGCAAATGAATATTTTTACAATAATAAAAAGATATATCACTGCCATTGAATCAATGCTGGCCCACTGCAACCTGATAGGACAGGGTCAAGCTGCCCCAGGGAGGTTCTGAGATGAACTCTTTCCTGGACTAGAAAGCCCCATCTTCCTTCAGAGGAGCGGCTGGGAGTTTGGAACTGCAGACCTGTGGATCACAGCCCAACAACAGCCCAACATATTTCCATTATGCCATCAGGGCACCTTTATGAGCTGGGGGATGGAGGGGAGTGGGGCACAGAGAATGCTCCCTACTGAACTTAATTGAACTTAATATTACTTGTATAATACTTAGACAATTTTCTTAAATGCATGTCATTTACAGTGTATATTTGATGTTGGAGGCAAGGATAGTATGGCAGTTACATAATCTTGTGCTAACTTGAGACTATTAAGAGTGAAGGGGTTGAGTTTAGCCTGTCAATCAGGACACAGCTTGATGGCCTCTTTGGAGGCCCTAAGGAGATAAATAGCTCACTGAAGGCGGAACACACAGGCTCTCCCTGCGAGACATTCCTGTTGACAAGCCACATGGAGCTACCCTGAGAGAGCCAGAGCCCTGGAGCTGGAGGAGCCATGGGGAAACCCATGCCAGCTCTGAGATGCTCCCACCATCACTGGATCCACAAGACTTTCCACCCACTGGCCTACGATCTTCCCGTGTTCAGCATCATTGCATGTGTTGTGTGAGTCTGAAGAGGAATTTATAGATTGTTATCAGACATATGGGCTAATATCAGACTCATGGACTTGATCTGGACCGGGCTGGAAAGCTTTCTTAATATCCAATTACTCTTTATATGAAGCTCTTTCTTATGCACTCATATGAGTGTCTATGAATTTGTTTCGCTAGTCAACCCAGACGAACACAGGTGGCAAGGCTTTCTCTTACATACTTCGGACACATTGTCCCGAGAGACCAGTTTCTGGAAAAGGACACCAGGTTTGGTACAGTAGAGAGGCAGCGAAAAAGAGGAGGCCCTTGCTCAACCACATGGACTGATACAGTGGCTGCCTCAGTGGACGCAGGCATCGGAAGCGATGAGGACGGCACGGCACGGGACCAGGCAGCATTTCTTTCTGTTATGCAGAGGGTCACTATGGGTCGGAACCAACCCAACAGCCCCTAACAACACCACGGATTTCATGTTGAAACCTGATGATATCAAAATCCAAGAAAGTGAGTTGGATATGACAAAATAACAATTTATAAACTATCAAGGGCTCATGAGGGAGGGGGGAGCGGGGAGGGAGGGGAAAAATGAGGACCGAATGCCGGGGGCTTAAGTGGAGAGCAAATGTTTTGAGAATGATGAGGGCAATGGATGTACAAATGCGTTTACACAATTGATGTGTGTATGGATTGCGATAAGAGTTGTATGAGCCCCTAATAAAATGATTTAAAAACCAAAAGAAAGTGAGTTGAGTTGCCTGTTGAGAAGTACCCCGTAGCATGCTCCCCCTGTTTTCCACTCTACGACCCTAAGGAGTGGAGTTCGTTTTGTTTTTTGTTTTGTTTTCTGCTTTTATATAAACTCAGTGTTGACTAGACCCTAAGGTCCACGAGGTTACAAACCCACAAAAAAATAAACCGCCTGCAAGTTTTAGCCTTTGCAGATGTGGACAATGTCGTCCCTGTGAGGCCCTTTCTAGATGTAAGCATTCAATCAATACCTGGATTGATACTTAGGATGTGATCGAGAGGCAGTCAAAAAAGGCAGTGTTGGAGAGGAGTGAGGCAGAAGGACTTTTGTAGCCCTGATTTCTGAAGACAGTGGCAAGTTCCTCTTAGAGTGGGTGTCCAATAAATATTCGTTGAGTGAGTGTTGAAAGGAAGCCCATAAATCTCTCTCTCCTCACAGTGACTCAAACATATAAAAGAGAATGATAGCCCTTGGCTAGGAAGGTCGGCCTGCAGGGTCTCCCGTTTTTCCTGCCTGAGACCAGGTGCGCACAGAGGTACTTGGCTGCCTCCACCTTCCCCTCGAGGTCTCTGCTTTCCTATAACCCTATCCGATGCTTCTTCTTTCTGGACTTGATAAACAGATCCAGAAACACCAGGCAAGCCCCCGGTAAAAAAGCAAGGCTTTAGACACAGGACACGGCATTGGTAGTACCGTGGTAGAATTCTCCTTTTCTGTGCAAGAGACCCAGGTCTGAGTCCCTGCACCTCATGAGCAGCCACTGCCCGTTTGTCAGGGGAGCCTCGTGGGCTGAACATATGTCAGCAGCGCTTCCAAACTAAGACAGAAGAAAAAGAAAAGCCTGAGAACGAGTCCATGAAGAACCACAAAGTCTAAAAAGTACTGCCATAGGGATAGGGCAAGACCAGGCAACGTTTCCTTCGGCTGTCACAATACACTGCTGTAGAAGGCTTTCAGTGCTCATTTAGAAGCAGACGGCCAGGCTGTCTTCTGAGGAGCCTGCGGGTGGCTTTGAACTGCTAGCCTTTTGGCCAGTAGTCTAACCGGCATAACCATTTGTACCACCCACTGTCTCCTGCAGGTGCGGGCTCTGAAAGACTCTGGCTCTCACAAATGGGGCCAACCTGTATACATTAGCTCCACTCCAAGACCACCACACGCACTGCTTTCTTGGACACGGTGACCCCAGCACACAGAACAGCACGTGGTTCATAACAATACACAGTTGACCAGGAACTGCCACTATCTAACAAATGGACTTCGGACAAAGCTATTCCTTGTACATCGGGCTTCATTTGGGAGCAAGGTCTTCTACATCTATTAATGTGTCGAGAGAGTGGTTTAGGGACATGGCCTCCTTTATGTACAGACCACATGCAAGGGACCTTGCGACGATTCCATTCATGATCTGATTAGATCTGTGAAAGAAGGGAGTGGGGCAGCAAGATTAGGTAAGCTAAGCCCTTACGGCTCCCCCAAAAAGCTTGAGGGGTAGACTGACTTTCCCACCCACCAAAGGGATCTGACCAACTTTGGTGTGATTCCCCTAGGGCTCCAGGATTATCCCGGGGATTCAGCAAGTTGCGGATCTGGGACTAGAACCCAGGTGTTTTAAAACAGAGGCTTCAAAGAGAATCATTTTACTTCTTGCAAATGTGAAAATAAGTGAGTCTAAGTTAGAAAAACGGTTTTAGAACGTAATGCTTTCAAGGCAGGAGTTTTGCATTAAATTTAAGTATCTCTATTTGTGTGTGTGTGTGTGTGTGTGTGTGTGTGTGTGTGT
>NW_022109767.1:9214912-9217035 GCF_000313985.2 Echinops telfairi | reverse complement strand
GTGTGTGTGTGTGTGTGTGTGTGTGTGTGTGTGTGTGTGTGTGTATACACAGGGGAAGGGGCTTCAAAACGTTCTCAGGAAAACTCCATTATCTTTTAATTGTTACTTGTCCTCGGTTGATTCCAACCAGTCCTGAGTAGAACCTTCTGGTTCCCAGGGCCTGCTGACCTCTCACCAGCAGATCAGCAGGCCCGTCTTTGAAGAGGCCTCTGGGGATGAGGTTGAACTACTAAACTATCAGCTGGTCATTCAGGGCTTACTTGACCTTGGGAGCCGCTACATGGACACACACGCACACACGCACGCATGCACGCTCGCACGCACGCACGCACGAGTATATGCTGTTTTTAGTTGCCTCAAGTCGGTTGCGCACTCCCGGCGCCACAGAAGGACCACCCTTCATTGTTTCCTAACCTTGGACTTCCCCTTTGCCAGAAAGAAGAAGTATAGGGCAGGTGGGAAACGAAGTACTGCACTGGCAGCCGATGCCAGAAGCCTGGAGATGCAGCGCCCAAGTCGGGCTTGTTCCCACTCGCAGCAGCCGCCGAGGTGCAGGGCAGTCGCTTGCCAACTGCCCTGACCTTGACCCTGGAGGCTCTGCCCCACCACAGCCCTAGGCTGTGCCCACACCTCTCCAAGCCAAACTGTAGGGCTGTGGGAGGCCTGGCGTTACCTGGCAACTGCGCACCTGTGAGCAGGTCAGCCAGGTGGTGCTACCCGAGTGTCCGGGCCTGTGGCCCCCAGTGTGTGCCTGAGCTCCCAGACTGCTTGCACCCACAGGCCAGACAAGAGAACAGAGGCCATTGTTTTCCACCTCCTTTTCCCAGAGACAACAGACCCCCTGATTAGCTCTCCACTTACAGCCCAAAAAGGGCTAAGGTCTACACCTTCACCTCCACCTTGGAGATGGAGCTTAAAGAAAGGGCCCGGTGTTATTTTGGGAGATGACTCCGCAGTTAGTTACATCCTTACCTTGGGAGATTTAAGAAAAGAAGGCTGGGTAGTTTCCATCTGATCATCAGAAATGGGGTTCAGAAGAGAAATGATTCATGTAGTGGTGCTGCCTTTAAAATTTGCAAAAACAAAACAAAACGCCTTTAATCTCACCCTTCCCCCACCCACGTTTTCCTCACCTAAAGCAGTTCATGGTGTCAAAAGTCCAAGGGGGGGCTAGAGAAGTCACCTGTAACACTGGCTTGGCGGGCCATTTCGGGAGCAGCCGTGGGGCTGTGGCCAGCAGTCACCCTCCAGTGCGCACAAGGTCCTGTTCTTGGTGTGGACGCTGCAATTCTCCTCACTTCCCATCTGCTGCTCCGTGCACCTGGAACAACGTTTCCTGGAGGCCGGGGAACATCTCTGGAGAAGTAAGCTGGGCAGCCCCGCCTTCCTTCTGCGGCTCCAAGGGGAAGAACCTACCCACGTGTGGTGTCTAACTGCTGGGGCAACTCCCATCAGTAGGGCAAACGTGGCCCTTCAATCTGCTTGAGTGCACGAAGACAAATCAATGATTCGGTCTTCATTTTTGTGCACCCAATCTAGGCTCTGATAAAGATCAGACTTTGCTGGCTACCCTACTTTCTTTTCTCTGCCTTCTTTCCCTATTCTCAACCACCGCCAGCTGACCCCCCACCCCTCTCTCCCCTCCCGCAGCCCCACGCAACTTGCTCTGTTCGGTTTCCTCCAGCCCCTTCTCCTGTTCATCCCATCCATTCAGCCAGGGTTGGCCTGAGAATGTTCCCGTAAGGTGTTGGAGTCTCTATGAAAAGTGTTTTCTGAACAAGACTCTGAGTCCCAACAGCCTGAGTGTAAAGACAGCCCAATGGTAAAGCAGATGGGAGCCTTTGGGGGGTGGGATGGGGCTGCAGTTAGGCAATGCTCACTGTGAGGGTGGTTCTACAAAGGGAAAAGATCCCAAACTCAAAAACATATTATAAAATATAAAAAGCCAAACTCACTGTCTGAGGTAGGTGATTGTGCCAACCTGGCCGATAACACAGGTGGGGTTCATTGAAGGGCGGAGGGATAAATGGCTCGGTGAGTCTCGCCTTTCTAGTTCTCGGGTCTCTTGATTTCTGATGGTGGGACCAGGGTGCAGCTGCCTTAGCCAGTTCCCTGCTTCAGCT
>NW_022109767.1:9200490-9214374 GCF_000313985.2 Echinops telfairi | reverse complement strand
GCTTACCTGACAGCACCCATGATGGGGATACACACAGAACTGCAGATTAGAAAAGCTTATAGAACTGGTTTTGGGGCCCTCTGGCCACCTGACTAATTGCTAATCACGTGTAACTCATGACCATGTAGCCCTAGTACTCTAAATTCTATGTCCAGTTAAGTTCCCAGAGGCAAGACAGTCCCTACTAGGCTTGCTAGAACTGCAATCTTTAAACACACCCAGAGTGAAAACAAACTTCTACCGCATTGCTGGAAGCTGACATGATGTCAAGACTAAAAATGGAGTTAAGGCTCTCCTTATAACTTACAACCTTCAAAAAACCAAGCGTTTCGAATTTAAGCTTTAATACAGGCTGTACATATGGGCTTGCGCTACTATTGCTCTAGTCTAATCAGCTGGATTTCTTGTTTTCAGGGGACAATTTCTTCATCATCCATCTCTTCTCCCTTAAATATTTTGTTAGCCAGAGAGTTAACACTCCAGAGGGTGGCCTGTTTTTCAGCTACTTTGCGCATCCTACCCACCAGGCTCGGTTTTCATGTGCTTTTGATCTGCTAGAACTAAAGATGGGCTACCCTTCATGACTCCTTGGTCAGCATCTATGCATGCCTCCTGTGCAGGCACCATCTGTCTGCAGGCTTCTGGGTTGCTTCAATGCAGAATGGATTTCAACCGCGGTCCCAGGCTCAGATGGACTTTGGTTGTTGTGGTAAGTGCCATCCAGTTGATTCCAATTCATAGCAACCCTATGCAACACACAACGAAACACCACCCAGTCCTGCACCACGCTCACAATTGTAGTTATGTTTGAGCCCCTTGTTGCAGCCCCTGTGTCCATCTGTCTCAGTAAGGTTCTTTCTTTGGTTCCACTGCGCCCACGCTTTACTGAACATGACGTCCTTCCACAGGGACTGTATAAGGGACTGGTCTCTTCTAATGACCGGTCCAAAATACATGAATGCCGTCTTGCCACTCCTTCTAAAGAACATTCTGGCTGTACTTCTTCCAAGACAGATTTGTTCATTCCTTTGGTAGTCCATGGTACTTTCAACATTCTTCCCCAACACCGTAATTCAAATACATCAGTTCTTCTGTGGTCTTCCTTATTTCATGCCTAACTTTCCCATGTTGCCAAGCTTTAGGCAAATTTCAATGCCTAAGCAATTGAAAGTACCATGGCTTGGATCAGATGCACCTTAGTCCTCAAAGTGGCATCCTTACTCATCAACACTTTAAAGAGATGCAGCTGATTTACCTAATGCAATAATGCATCATTTAATCTCTTGACTGCTGCTTCCAGGAGCGTTGGCCGACAATTAACAACAGTGAAAACAATGATGGAGGGCCGGCTGGGTCTTGGCAGCTCCTCCACTCTTTCTCCCTCTCTCTTCTCATATCCAGACTCTTTCTTCTAGTCAGGGAAATTGTGATATCGCTGTTGTAATATTGTTGGTTTTTCAAGGGTGTGACTTTCAGAGTAGCAATGGAATACCAAACAAGCTGTTCTTTAAGAAAGCTGAATCTCTCCCTTTAGGGAGCTTTCTCAATTTACTTTGCATCCCAACAGTGGGATTTTATGAACCTGTTTCTCTTGAGGAAAAAGCACACAGAAGCGCACACCACCAAATAACCCCAGCGCTTTTTTTCCCTTTTGCTGAACGGGCAGATTGCATTTTGACTGTTCTTGCTTTAAAAAGAAACATTTCCATGTTTTATGTACTGTATACATTTAAAAAGAAATCATTAGCAGTGCCCAAAGTTAATAGTCTAAGAATGTATAGCATAATATATTGCAGTGTCGCTGATAGAGTGAAAAAGATTTCACATAGGACTCCAGGGGGAGAAAGAATAAACAGTATGAAACTATTTCTACTCCAACTAGTTCTGAAAGAGCTCAATGTGAACCCAACCAGAAAATGATCATCCCACCACTATAAATATAAAGCACTAAAAAAAGACAAACGCTCTCCGGCATTGTGAAAAATCCATAAATAAAAAGCACCCCCAAAGCATTTGCTGCCAAAAGTATTTAGTATGGCAATAAAAATAGAGGACTTGTTTCCTTTATATCTTTATATTAAGTGTGTGTGTGTGTGTGTGTGTGTGTGTGTGTGTGTGTGCGTGCACGATCTGTAGAATTAAGCACTCAATAAGCACAGAAGAGCTAGAGTTTGTGTCTGGTACTCAACTGAGTCAGGAAGATGCAGAGCCTAAAGAAACCTTGTGTCTTTGCATTGTTGAGGTTGCTCATAAAATCCATTCCAGGAATAAAATGATTCTTTAGACACACATACACACCCTTGTCAGGGGGGGAGAGAGTCCCTAACAAATCATCACAGGTCCAGTAAGCGCAATTGTACAGCAATCGTAAGTAAAGATTATAGTAAAGTCATCGAGAGCATGAGAGATAGAAGAGATTGAAATAATGGAGTCAGACACACTTCATGGTAGCATGCTCACCTCAGCCTCACTTGGTGGTCCACATGGAGAGAGATGTATTGCTAACCAAGGCTTATATATTATCTGGGGACGTGCAAGCCCCCTAATTACAGTTGAAGACATACGTCACAGGAAAGGGTTGTGCTATAGGTACTACAGTAATGGGAGGGGGAGGATCTAGGGGTAAGCACACAATAGGAAGGGGTGGTATTGGGGGTGTACATGTGACAAGATGGGCGGACCCTAGATCCATGATGGCGGCCTCACCTTGATTGCCCTGCAGCTGGAGACTTGATTTAGCGGAAGCTTTCAGGGGAAGCAATCCACTGTCCCTCACAGCAGGGAGTGAGCCCTGCCTACTGTGGGAGAAACAATGGGGGTATGCTTGCACTGGATGGCTGGAGTCTTAAAGGAGATACCTTGATAATCATTTACCATTAGTTGCAAGCAGTGTGCTAAGTCTAACATATATGTGGGGGAGATGACTTGGGAGAGAGCCTTCTGTTTCCCACACACCCTGACACACAATATGAAAAGAGGATCCTCTTTGATGGTTCTATGTGAGCATTTTGAGGCGGGTTACACCAACCATTTGTCAATTGATGGTATTGCGGTGACTTGTATGTTAGGCTGAAAGCTATGTCACTACTATTTCAAACATCAACAAGGTCAGGTTTCAGTGGAGTTGTCAGACTAAGACTGAAAGAAAGAAAGAAAGAAAGAAAGAAAAAAAGACGGCATAGTGTTCTACTTTCCCACCAAATAGCAAATTAAGATTCAAAGGATCGTGACCAATACAATAGCTGCAGCAGTGGGCTTGAGTATGACAATGACCATGAAGGGAGCACAAGACTGAGCAGCACTTCATTCTGTACACATAGGCGCACCGAGGGTTGGCACCAACTCCACAGAAAAATAACAGCAAACAATTTTCCTCTGGAAGGGGATCCTATCTGGACAATCTTCTCTTCCAATATGTTTTCATGAAAGAAACCATGGTCTCCCTTCATTCTGTTGATAGTAGACTCCATGAGTAAACACGACTTTCAAAAGATGGAATTACCTATTGACAGCTGAAAGAAAGCCACAAAAATTCTAAGCACTCAGAACCAATAAAAAGGACAGTCGCAAGGTAAGGAATAAACTTATCTAGGAAGCAAAATATCACTTCGATTCAATGAGTCAAAAATGTCCCCCACTCCTCTGAACATGAGGAGGCGTGATGCGGATAATAAGCATAATGGCAGCGGTGTTACCTCACATGTGGTTTGCGCTTTGACAAGTCTAAATGATCGGTGTGTGAGCCAACTGCTGCAGCCTTGGCACTCACTTTACGGGAGAAGGGGTATTGGGGTATTTTGATAGGCAAGAAGGCTTTGTAATGAAGACCCAACAACAGAGGTTGGCATATACTTTGCTACCACCCCCATAACTTTAGCTTGCAAAAGACATGCTCATGCCATGCCAGGTGCCCTCCCAATGGCTAGACTTTCCTGGAGCAATCGCACACAGAGGTATGAGCACTATTCGATTGGAACCACATGCGGTTTCTGGTAACTGGTGGAAAAGAACAAGAAGTTCACAGCTGTAGAACAGCACTTGGTCCATTGACAGTGGTTGGCTTCTCCAATGAGAGGGACTTGATCTGCCACCGACCGGACTTGATTCCACAGTGTCTTCTCCCTTCGAGTGAGCAGAACGATGCGGGGGGCCACATAGCTGTTGCAAAGATTACACTGGAACATATGTCTTTAGAACGTAAAGAGAATGTTCGCACACATACCCTAATTCTCCCAGCACCCTTTGAGAAGGGTTTTGCTCTCGTGTCTTACAGATGGGAAACTAGCACAAAGAGAAGCTCACGTCAACATCTCACAGAGTTAACCAAAGTCCAAATTCAAACCCAAGCCTCCTCTTTCTGAACCTACTCTTCTTTCTACTTTTTCACAGTGCATCTCTCAGCCACTGTAAGTGCCCCTTAAGCCCCTGTGGCGTGGAAGGCGCCATAGCCTGAAGGGAGGTGGATAAAGGGAAGAACAGAAATGAAGCTCATTGCAAGATTACGAATCTACGTGACTGGAGAGAGTTCTCCCACGTTTCCAGAAGCAGGGGAGTCTTGAGGAGACGTAGGGTTCGAACAGAAAGATCATAAATACTCTCTGAACATTGGGAAATTGTTGGCTTGGAGGTGGCCAGCTTCAAAGCAGAAAGCTCAGGAGACAGGTTGAGACTAAGGATGAGGCGCCTACAGGAGGTGGCGTGAGATGAGCAAAGACAAGAATGCTGTGGATGAACAGCATCTCAAGGAACTGTAGGGGGAGAAGGAAAATGCGTATTCAGAAATATGTAAGGAGCAAGGTGTCCTTGCAAAGCCCAGAACAATTACTCTTAAAATGGAAAAATAGATCACTATTTCCTCTAAGATTAAAAAGGAGAGAAAACAGAATGAAATTAACGCATTAAACATATGTGATGGAGAATGAAGAGTTGAGGAAATCCGTATCAGGTAATCCCAACTCTGATCGTGTAGATAGCAAAAGGAAAATGAGAATAAAATGTAAGGGCAGCTCCTGGCAGAGAGACAACGGAGCTGAAGAAAAGCAATTCAGATCACCTTGGTGGACAGGACTGCAGTGTTATCCGAGAGCTTGAATACATAGAGGGGGGAAGTCATTGTTACCCAAATTTCTCCTACAGACAGAGAAATAGAAAACTGTAGCTGGGTTTAGGCACTAACAAGAAACATATGCAATAAGGTCAAAGCACTGCGCAGGATTCCAACATGACATAAGAGGTTAGCTAACATAGCTATCCAAGAAGTCTAAGTTCTATATTTAAATGAAAAGCAGACTAAAGAGAGGGGAAGATATGAGTTATCATATGAGGAGTCCCATGGAAGGGGTGGGTGGAAATAGAGCCGGAGTGGTTTGGGTAGGTCTAGTTTGCAATCTCAAATCCACCATAGTTTTTGCCTCTTTAATCACGTACTTTACCTGCCTGACCCTTGAGTTTCTAAACATTTTCCGAAACTTGCTATCTCCACCCATTTCTCCCTGTCATTTTCTCTCGCATATGAAGGAGTTACAAACTTCCGCGAACACGATGGACTTAAAATACCAGAAAGCGATACTTTCACAATCCTGGAAGGCTCAAATTCGAAACCAAGATGTGGCTAGAACCACTTTCCTTCTGGTTGGCCCCAGAAGAGAAGCCGTTGCTTGATTCTCCCACCGTCTGGTGGCTCTTAGCATCCTTTGGCTGGTAGCTGCATCTCTCATTACTTCATCTTTCCTTCACCTTTCCCCCTCTGCCTTTTTCTTACAACACAAGGGTACTTGCATGTAGGGCCCACCCAGACGATCCACCTCCTCTCACGATCCTTCCTTTGACCACATCTTTTGCCCACTGAAGGTGACAGTCATAGGTGATTGATAGGACTGAAATGTAGACATAACCCTAGAGCCACAACTTAGCCCACAGCCTAGCTTCAACATAACTTCTCTCTGCATCCACTCCAACACACACACGTGCACGCGTGCGCGCACACACACCAGTATGACTCTATTACCCTCACCAATGGCACTAAAACTCACTGCCATCCAGCCGATGCTGATTCGTTGAGACCCTGTAGAACAGAATAGAACTGCCCCGTGAGTTTCTGAGACTGTAACTGTTTATAGGCCAAGAACGCCTCACCTTCCTCCCATTAATGACACTAGTGACATCCTCATCTTTAGGGTGAATGGTCAATTTTGAGTTTTCCTGAGCTTGTTCATCATACCAGGCATTGCTGGCAGCTGATGACTCCTCCAAATGCTCTTTCTGTTGGATTTCTAAGACTCCATTCCCCCCGATGTCCATTCTTCTTGCCACGCTTGTGTACCGTGGCATCCTCCACCCTCCTCTTGCCTGGCAGTGTGTGCCTGGAGGGCGCCTTCCTGGCATGTTCTCTCATCTCTTTGCAGTGTTCACCGTGTCTCTGTGTTCGTCATGCCCAATCTCACACTCTGACGACACTACTGCACACCGCTACCTTAGTGTTGTCCAAGAGAACTTGCTTCTGTAATTGAAAGCCTTTATCCACACGGTCCAATACAACAGCCACTAGTCATGTGTGGTTATCGTACATTTGAGACCTGGTTGGTGTAACTGAGAAACTAAGTTTTTAATTTGATTTCATTTTGACAAGTTTAAAATGAATAGCCACACGTAGTATTGGCTACCTCGTTGGATGATACAACCCTTGGGTTCCCCTCTAGTCCGTCTGCCAGCGCTGATGCATTTCTTGTCATTTGCACAACAGGTCTTTCCACATGCTCTTCTCTTCTGAGTGAGGTACAGCCCACTTCCATTGCGTGTTCTGACTCAGAATGACGGAGGAGGACAGAGTGGAATTATTCCTTAGGGTTTTTGAGACTGCCGATGTTTACAGGGACAGAAAATCTCATCTTTCTCAGGCAGAGCAGCTGGTGACTTTGAACCATTGAGCCTTCAGTTAGCAGGCCAGCACTTAACCCATTAAACTAGCAACAGACAAACAAACTCCTTGTCATCATGTCAATATGACTCAGAGGGACCCTGCAGAACAGGGTAGAGCTGTCTCTGCAAGTTTCTGAGATGGTCACTCTTGTCAGGAGTCAGAAAGCCCGTCTTACTCCCACAGAGTGACTGGTGGTGTGGAGCTGCTGACCTGGCAGTGAGCAGCCCAATGCAGAACCACTGCTCCGCCACCGGGGTTCTTGGATAGGCGGCCATTTATCATTCGGGAGCTTCCTGCCACCTCCTCTGTGAAGCCTTCTCAAAAACACCCGGTTTAAGGACTCTGCTTTGTGCTTCCCAATTCTTTCCGATAAACCCATCATCTAGTTGCCAGTGAGTGGATGCCGACTCAGGGAAAGCCAGCGTCTGACGTTTCAGGAGTACATCACAAGATCTCTCTTCTAAGCCATCCCTGGATAGACTTGACCTTCCACCCTTTTGATTAGCAATAGGCATATTAACCCTTTGCGCAACCCAGGAACTCCATAACTCCATTATAAAAGTTAATCACATTTTATGCGATAGCTTCATATGCTGTCTATAAAACCCCAAAGCCATGCCTCTCAAGTCAATTCCAACTCCTGGCGACATTATAGGGCAGAGTAGAACTAACCCAGAGGGTTCCCAAGGCCGTGGATCTTTACAGAAGTCGAGTGTCACGTCTCTCTCGAGTGCATTGATGGTAGGCTTGGATCACTGGCCTGTGAATTAGCCGCTGGGCACTTTAACCACTGGGCCACCAGGGTTCTGCTCCATCTGGATCGCTCGCTGTACTGTGAACGTCTGAAGCCGTGAAGCTTCTTCTCCATACGTTGATTGTGCTTTCTCTAGGAGCACACTTAGCCTAGAAATTCCCCAGCATTGTCTGAGAGATGGGCTTTCAAGAAATGACAGGTTTCATTCTCTTTCACCGTACCCTCTTGAGATAAATACAGAGAGTTTGGTCCTGCTTTCGTGAAATCCAGATAATTTAGGATTTCATGTTTTGAGTCAGACAGTGGATGATGGAGACTCTTGGGTTTTTTGCATGCTGTGTTTTGAGGTGAGTTGAAGTTGTCAGAGCCTTGACCACGGGCCAGTTAATGGGGTTCACTGGGTCTGGGAGCCATTTGGCTGTCACCTTAAAGGGCCAATAATTGTAAGAAGCGTTCTTCTCTGAATCCCAAACCTGGCGATTTTGAGAACCCCAAAGCGTGAGCCAGCACTTTTCAGAACTGCAGTCAGAGGTCAAAGAGGTTTGGCAATTTTACTGCAGGAGAGAAGGAAAGGAAGAGCTACGTGCTTCTCATTTTTTCCTTGATTGCCTCTAGGAAGGGTGCGTGGGGGCAAACGCATCTTTACGGGGAGGGACAGTGTAAGTAGAGGATTAGGCAGGCAGACAGCATATCGAGAAGGCTGCTGATGGGGCTCTTTCTGGTTCTGTGCCTTCATCCCAGCTTCCAGCGCCCGTTGCTGCTCTTCTTATGAGAACTGGCACACATGTAACTGCTATGGCTGTTGGCTTCAGTGTTGCACCCACAGAGGAGCCATTCCTTCCCCTTTGAGCTATCACTGCCATTACCACATGCAAGTTCGACCAGTACCTCATCTGGCTGGGTCGGGCACCACCAAATGAATCTATTCCTTCAATGTCCTCGGCATGGGGGTCTCGAAATAGAACAGGGGTGGTAACTACTGAAAATAAGCACATTCGCTGGAGGCGCCCAGAGTTTATGCGGTAGGCACACAACATAGGTGCATAAGGTGGGGAGTGGCATTTCCATTAAGATCTGACATGGAAAAGATTCAAAATGAGCAAAACAACGCATGCACAAAGACTCTCACCCCATGTTGTCGACTTCAAGCTCCATTTTACTCATATTGCAACTAGAGAATAATCCAGAGTAAGAGAGCGGGAGGAAGAATGAGAGCTAAATTTTGGTGGAACATTAGAGACATTTTCCCCATTTTATCTGCGGATGCAGGCGACATCTTCTTAATGAGGGTCTCCACACTCCTCTGCCTTCCTTAAGTGTCTCGCGTGTGCCCTGGGACAACCGAGTCTGATTTTAGCTTTTAAATGTGCTCGTGATATAGAGTACTTTTTTAAAATTCTTCCCACTAGTCATTGTTTCACCTGCCTTAATGGGAACTATGGGTTTGATTAATGGGTTGCAAGATTTGGTTCATTTTTCGTCTCCTTATCTCTGTTCTTTCCCGATGCATGATGCTTCCAGTTTCTGAATACTTGAAAATCATATCGGCAAGAAGTGTTTAAAATTAGAGTAAAAAAATAAAGGGAGACGGTTTCTCTCTGCTTCCGGCATTTGGGATGATCACGTGCATTCATGCAGACACATATACTCTCCATTCCATCCCACCTTCAGCCAGCCAGCCAGTCAGTCAGTCAGTCAGTCAGTCAGTCAGTCAGTCAGTCACTTGCTCAAGACACTAGTCTGTGCCAGGCATTGTACCAGGAGCTGCGAAAAGTCTGAAGTGCTTTGAGCCTCTACTGAATCAAAACAAGGACGTAGTGGACCTCCATGTCGCTCAGTTTTAAAGGGCATCCATTGATGTGGTAAATGAGCGCTTGGGTGGCACAAATGGTTAGATACTGTTAGAAACCAAGCTATTGGCTGTGCAAACCCACTGAGAGATGCTTCAGAACAAAAGCCTGGCGATCAGCTTCTGAAAGGAACAGAGCGATGGACCCTGAATAAAATGCAGGTCTCTTCCGCCACATGGGGTGGCCATGTGTTGTGATCAACTCAAGGACTTGTGCTTTGTGCTTGTTGGGGGGCGGGATAGGGGTAGGGATGGTGGGTATCGAAGGATAGGGAAAGGGAAAGAGACTATGCGGGGATTTGTTTAGTCCGCTTTCTTTTGGGCCGCAGTTCAATCGACATCAGGAAACTCCTGTGCTCAGTGAGTTAATAAGAATGTCTGACATGTGCTGCAGGTGAAGAACACTCCTAATCTTGAGATCCACAGGTGCCGCCCAAATAGCTGCAAATAACCAGGCACTAAACCCCAGCTCCGCAGGAAGTGTAAGCTTTAAGCCAGATCTGCTCTTAAAGGTGAAGTCCTTGCACTTAAAAGTTCATGATCCCAATTCTACCTTGTAAACCTGTTTAGACCAGAGGATGCACAGTGGTGCAGATGGGAACTGGAAACACAGGGAATCCGGGACAAATGAACCACCTCAGGACCACTGGTGAGAGTGGTGATACCGGGAGGGAGGAGGGAAGGGGAGGTAGAAAGGGGGAACCAATCACAAGGATCTACATATAACCTCCTCCCTGGTGGATGGGCAACAGAAAAGTGGGTGAAGGGAGACGCCGGGCAGTGTAAGATAAGATAAAATAATAATTTCCAAATTATCAAGGGTTCAGGAGGGAGGGGGGAGCGGGGAGGGTGGCGGGGGAAAGGGAAATGAGGAGCTGATTCCAGGAGCCCAAGCAGAAAGCGAGTTTTGAGAATGATGAGGGCAACGAATGTGTAAGTGTGCTTTACACAATTGATGTATGTATGGATTATGATAAGAGTTGTATGAGCCCCAATAAAATGATTTTTTTTTAAAGTTTACTACAAAGTGCAAGGGAGAATGGTTGGTTCTCAAGGAAACAAAGTGTTTGGAGGAGGGCAAGTAAAAGCAAACTACTAGATTTCCAAGAAGGCATCGCCTTGATGGGTCTCACCAAGACAAGCGGGCTCTATGGGTACCCTCGCATTTTCATGTGCAAATCCAAACAAGCTTTTAACCTTGGAGAGATCAAAGTCGAGCGCGAGCATGGCCCAAAGAGCAATGTCTTCCTAAAAGGAAGGCATGCTTGCTTGGCTTCGGGCACAAGATGAGTAAGCCCTCTAAAATAAGCTGAAAAATATCCCTGACTCGTTCAAATGCAATCTGCGAGCTCCAAAAATAAAGAAAGATTGCTCCTATGAAGTCTAGAACATGCTACGATGCAAAGCAGTGGTAACAGGAAGTACTCAGTGGCTCCCTGAGCATCTGGATCCACCCGTGCTGCCAGGGCAACATGAAAAAACGGATGCTCCGGTCGAACGCTGCTCCCTGGTCCTGTGCTTTGAAATGGAAGAAATGAATTTCGTGAACCATACATAGAATATCTAGATTAGTATATAGATTAGCGTAGATTAATTATATATTAATACGCATTATGTAAATGAATGCTATATTAATACGTATGTGCCCAAACACAACCACCTGCATATTCGCCCCTCGGACTGCTGATTTTGCAGTGAGCAGCTTCAAACCACAAGCAGCCCCTCGAGAGCAAAAGGAAGCTCTCTAGTCTCTTCAAGAGACACCATCTCTAAACCTCACAAGGGGCAGTTTTCGCCTGTCCCATAGGGTGGCCATGAGTTGGAATCATCTCAGTGGCAGTGAGTTTGTGTGTTTTGCAAGTGACAAGTACCTGAAAAGGTAGCCGTTTGAGCTCCCCCAGCAGGACCTTCCTGAAGAAGGCCCAATGGCATTATTCGGATGAGTCAGCCTTGAAAGCCCTGTGGAGAAGTCATGCTCTACACACGGGAGCACCACGCATCAGGCCTGACTCAACAGCAGCTACTTCTAGATGCATGCATCGATGCAGACGTACACATTCTAAAATGCAACATACGCACATACCCATAGGTCAAACTGACTGATGGGTGTTGTCGTTGTTGGGTGTCCTGCCCTAGTGTCAGCTGCGTAATTGTTATGTCCTAGCCCATTTTAGGAGCTAGCGTATCACTCCATCTCATTGAGGGTCTTTTTCACGGTCACTGCCCCTCTATTTTGCTATGCATGATGGTCTTTTCTTGGGAGTAGGCCCTCCGGATGACATGTCCAAAATAGTTAAGACAGAGTCTCACCATTCTCATCTCTAAGGAACATTCTGGCTACACTTAATGCAAGACAGATGTGTTCATTCTTCGGGCAGTCCGCGGTCCTTTCAATATTCGTCATCAATACCCTATTTCAGGTGCAACAATTCGGATCCCGTCTTCCTTGTTCATTGCCCAGCTTTGGTGGGCATAGGAGCACATACAAGCAGTCTACCGTTGAAAACCAAACCCATTGCCGTCAGGTCAATGCCAACTCATAACAACGTTACAGAACAGAGTAAAACTGCCCCTGTGAGTTCCCGAGAATTTTAGCCCTTATGGGAGTAGAAAGCTCCCTTTCTTCCATGGAGTGGCTGGTGGTTTCAAACTGCTGACCTTATGGTTAGCAACCCAATGTGCAACCACTCTGCCATTGAAAAAGACCCTGCTTAATTATCAAATAAATTGATTCTGCTTTACCATGCTTACACAAAGCTGCTGTCTCTCGTAAATGCCTCATTCTATCCTTAATAAAAAGGAACCAGAGCTCAAACTACAGTGAGTCTGAAGCTGATTACCATGTGAAACCTTCATGTGAGGCAACCAGAGAAGATGCAAATGTGTTTCACAAGAAGTATGATATCGCCCCTGTTTCTGACCAAAGGAAGATCCCTTTTCTGCTCAACTCCAATCAGGGAGCTGTTCTCCCACCAAGATGGCTGGACTAGGAAGCACGATGGGGTGAGACATGCAGGTTTCAGAGAGCGTGACTAGGTGGACCAGGGAGCCCATGTACTAGAAGATTAGCCTGACTCCTGTCCACCAAGAAAAGGGTTTCCTCAGATGGTCCCAAAAGAGGGGAAATGTCATTTTGCAATCTTATGAACCACACACGTGGACGTGAAAGCTGACACTCAGATTTTACAGCAATATTAATAAAGTCGGATAAATAAGTAGCTACTGTGACTATCCCAGTGCCTAGGGCGCAGAATGAGAAGAACTCAGCAACATGCAATAAGGGATGGACAGAGACCGGACCAAGAGCTCCCGTTCTTCAGTCTTCCATTTATTATCACGCTTTTTTTTTTTGGCAGACCTTTCTAAAGAAAATGGGTATTTCTGACTTCCACAAAGAGTCTCAGGAATTCCTAGGGGTATTTCTACCCTGTCCTATAGCGTCACTATGAGTGGACATGGACTCAATGGGAATAAGTTTGTTTGTTTTTTTTATTTTCTGAAGAAGACGCAAAAGATAATTTCACAATTGGATTTTGTTCGTGGGATTTGCGTTGCTCCATGGAGTGTTGCTTTTTTGTTGTTGTTCTCAGCAGCACAATGGAATCAAACTATTGTCATCTATAGGATTTTTAAAAATTTAAGTGGGAGTTCTTACAGATATTGTAACAAACCATATTTCAGTAAGATTAAACATATTTGTACAAATGCTACCATGGTCAGTTTCAATATATTTTCTTTCTTTGTGAACCCTTTGATGTCAGCTCCCCTTTATCCCTTCCCTTCCCCCACCCAACCCCCAGGAAGCCGTATTATTATATTATATATTATTATGATGTGCCATATCTCACACCATCCAATGTATCTGCTCACCTGGAAATCTGCTATTTGCTCCCTTCACGTGGGGTTACACAGTCAGCATTGCTGTCGGCTCCCCCTTCCTCTCCTTCCCTCCTCTTTTCCCGTCCCCTCAGGGAATCCTTACTCCCCTTACTGTTTCTGAAGGGTTATCTACTTCGGCTTTCATGCATCGAGGGCTCTTAATTATATAAATGAACGTATGCCGGTCTCATGCGTTTAATAAGGTGAAACTCAGACCATCATAGTAAGGGGAGGAAATATTAAAGAGTTAAAGGATAGTTATGGGATTCATCAGTGCCAAACCTCACCCTGGACTTTTCATCCCTTCTGTTTGACCTTTCTGAGAGGGACTGTTGAATTCTCTTGCAGGTGGGTTTTGGGTCTCCACGTCAATTTTACTGCTTGTTTTTTAATTTCTGATACCTATTTCTGTCAACACCTCATGATCACACAGGCTGGTGTGCTTCTTCCATGTGGGCTTTGTTGTTTCCCTGCTAGATGGAC
>NW_022109767.1:9192288-9198643 GCF_000313985.2 Echinops telfairi | reverse complement strand
GTTTCCTATTTCTTCTGGGTATATGCCCAGTAGTGGGATTGCTGGGTCACATCTCTTCTCTAGGATCTTTCCCGGCGACATTTGGAAATAGATTGGCAGCTCTTTTTTCTTAGTCTGTCTGAAAACTCCACTGGAACCTATTCAACAGGTGATGGCTGTCTGTGAGTTGCACTGCTAGGGACTGAACCCAAGCCTCCCACTTAGAAAGGGAGGATCCTACTACTGTGCCACTCTTCACAAGCATGATCAGACCAGGGGTGTGTTTTGCACCTCAGCCATTGCTAAGGAAAGCAGTTGCCCAGACTAACCAGTGGCACCGCTAGAGGACGAGGCAATATGGCCCAGGCTTAGTCTTGATCAACCAAACCCCAGTCAATCTTCAGTGCTTTGAGAATGAATACATGGTGACTTTATATGCCCCTGAGATGCCTGGAGTTATTTTTACCCAGCAATGGTCAACTGATACAAGCAGTATATTGCATTACAGCGTGCAAAGAAATGTCCTTTCTTTCCTGAAAAGAAGAACTATGAGAAGAGTTTGGGGTGAAAAGAAAGGGAGATGTGTATCATGAGCGATGGTTTTTCTAAGGGCTTCAAGAAGAGAGGAGATAAATGCCAGTGCCCCAGACAGCCCTGATGAGAAGAAACCGACTTATTGATCCCAGATATAAAGTGCAGATAAGTCAACAGAAAATAGGAGCGCCTGAGTGCTCTAAAACAGATTTCCTGTCATTTCCTTCAAGTGGATCGTTTGGGAATGCTTTCTTTCTCCGGACTCCCCCTCCCCCCACCGGCATGCTGTAGAGCATCAGTGCAGTACTGAGACAGAGAGTTTATCTTCCTCCTCATTAACGTGAATGTACTTTCTCAGAACAAACTTCCTCTTGAGAAAAGGAAAGACAGAGAGGTGTGGGGGGGGATCTGAAAAAAAGAAACTAAAACAAGTGAAGTCACTGGGTAAACAAAGTTTCTGAGTTTATTAAACTACAACTTTGACTTGATGACAAAGGTGCATGGAGCACAGACAAGGGGGTGAAGGGAGACAGCGGACGGCGCAAGATACGACAAAACAATAATTTACCAATTATCAAGGGCTCGTGAGGGAGGGGGGAAAATGAGGAGGCGATGCCAGGAACTTACGTGGAAAGCAAATGTTTTGAGAATGATGGGGGTCATGAATGTACAAATGTGCTTTATACAATTGATGTATGTATGGTGATGAGTTGTATGAGCCCCCAGTAAAATGATTTTTTTTAAGCATATAGAGCTCTAAACTGATGGATTTGCTGTGGGTTACATTTGTTACAGATCGTACTCTGAATTCAGGCTTAGTTAGACATGTGTAACCACGTTAACATCCCAGTCCCTACACTTGAACTAGCTATGGGACTTCAGGTACAAGTTCATTTTTTGAGCCTTGGTTGCTGATGAAGTAAGAAAACGATGTGTATAGCAAGTGCTTCACAAATTACAACCACTCTCGCTATCATCAGAGCCCTGGTGGCATAGTGGTTTTGGGTTGGGCTGCTAACCACGAGGTCAGCAGTTCAAAACCACCAGCTGCTGTGGTGAGACCGACTGGGCATTCCCCTCTCCTAAAGACTGCAGTCTCAGGGACTCCCGGGACCAGGTCCACCTGCCCCATAGGGGAGCTGTGCGTGGACATGGACCCGATGGCAGTGAGTTATCACCACGCCACTCCCATCACGCTCATCAGCATCGCCGCGTACAAAGTTCTGGGAGAAAGGCAAGGTCATCCAAACTAGAATTTCAGAAGTGAATTTGGCAGCAGTGCACAGAGTGTGTCTGACAAAGCGAGCAGATCAGTAACACGGATGTCTTTACTTAAAATACCTTCAGCTTTGTTGTCACCATCTTGTGATATTCTGTGCGCACCAGAGTAGAAGGATTCAAAAAAAGCCCATTGCTAATGCACAAATACAGCATGGCTGGCATTTCTGCCAAAGTGAGCAAGAGTCAGAGATGCAAGAAATAGCCCTTATCCCCGCTTTGCCCAGGCGCTCAGGACAAACAAAGGGACCGACAGACCCCAGGCTCTGCCCGGAGCGTCTCCCTCAGCAATCACGTGTGATGCTCTGACATGGCCTCTTCGCTGCCTGAGCTCCCGGCCACCTGTTGCGATGGCACTGTGCCAGCTCCCAGGGTAGCTTGCAGGCTTTGCGGGGAAAACCCAGGGGCCAGGAGAAGGTTTAAAGAAGTCTGTGCGGAAGTCACCACGGTGCGTGCAGAGACCACCCTCTAACCTCTCCCATTCCCCACAAGGCAGTGTCGCTGGTGATTTTTATTTCAGCACATTTTATTTCTTCTGTTGGCTGAACAAGTGAGGGGCCCTATCTAAATCTTGAAGCCTGGAGAGGAGGGTGGGGGAGGGGGCAGAAACACGAACCATGTGTGGGTACCTGTGGCTGCCAAGCAGACAGGTGGTGTTATTGCCTGCATCTTGGCAGGGCTAATGGGAAGCAGCAGGGTTTCTATCAATACACTGCTCGTGCCTTCCATAATTCCCCAGCGCTCTCCTTTTTTCCCACGATACCTCCATCGTCCCCCCAGTCTGCTTGAACATTTAGCCAAGATGTCTTTGTTTCCCCTGTCTTCCATTTGCACCTTCACTAACTGAAAGGGAAAACATTAGCACACATCAATAGAACCTATTCCAATGAGACTCAAGGAAAGATGCTTATAGACATTTGGCGTTTTAAACACACGTGTTCTGTGTGGCTGGACTAGATGTCATGATCATATTGAATCAGCCATGCCACTGAGTAGTACGCATAGATATTTTGGAACTGGTATATATTTTGTTGCATTTATTTCCAACTGTCCTTAGTCTGGAAGCTCTGCTACAACCGGTTCACGCTGGGTGATCGTGCTGGCATTTGAAATACCGGTGATGCAGCGGCCCACGGTACAGCAACACCCACGCTATCACAGTAGGACAAACGGACAGACAAGTGGTGGAGCTTATTCTACACACACATACACACACACACACACACACACCTCACTGTCATTGAGCAGATTCTGACTCCTAACGACCATATAGGACAGGGTATAACTACCCTTGCGGGTTTCCTAGATTATACCCTTGATGGGACTAGAAAGGCTCACTTTTCTCCCTGGGAGAAGGATGGTGGGTACAGACTGCTGCCCTGGTGGTCAGCACCCTAACTCATAACCACGACACCACCAGGGCTCTCTGTGTGCATGCATGTGCATGAGTATAAATAATGACATTAAAGGTTATTCTTTGGAGTTAAGAGAACCAGTAGAAGTTAGCTTTGAGCTAAAAACAAAACAAATAACAACCACCACAAAAACTGTAGCCTACTGACTAACAACAAATTTTCAGTTCATTTTCCATTGCGCATTTGCATTTTGCAAGATAAAGAAGGCCCGCACATATCGGGGGCAAAGAGTAGTGATATGTACAAAAAGAAAAACGCTAAGACAACCAGTGTGCGTTTCAAAGGAACGCTAGAGCATGGTTGGTTATGCATTGGGCTGCTACCTGCAAGGTCGGCAGTTCGAACGCACCAGCCACTGCTCTGGGGAAACAGCGGCTTTCTGCTTTCATAAAGATTTACAGCCGGAGGCACCTTAAAAGCTCACCACCATCGAGTCGACCTGCAAGCACTACGCCACCAGAGGTACGCTTGGGGACTTTCAGTATTACTCGGTATGAGTCAGACCAACTCGACGCAGTGCGTGCTTTGTTAGGTTTGGATCCATGTGATGAACGATACATACACCTCATGGGAGAAGGATAGAGGTAAGAGTGATTATCCTATACGACCTGAAGAATGGGGATTTTTCTTGATCAATCTTCATTTCTCTATCAACTATGATCTGATCACCTAAATAAAGAAAGACATTGGGTTAGATGTCAATAATAGCAAAGCGTTTTGCCCCGAGAATCTCCCATGAAGAATTTCACTATCTAGGTTCTGTGTACTCGGGACATAAACCATGCAGCAGTGCAGTGCTGGGAAATTGGCACAGGCAAGATGGGAATATGACAAAGGGGGCTTGCTTTAGTCTGTGGAACAAGGGTGCCTCCCTGACAGCATGCTCACCTTCCCTGGGGGAGACCCGGCTTCCATTCCCAGTCTATGAACCCCCATACGGAGCCACCACGTCTGTCAGTGAAGGTTTGCTGGTAGCTAGGGTGCTGAACAGGTTTCAGCAGAGCTTCTATATCAGTGGTTCTCAACCTGTGGGTCGTGACCCCTGTGGGGTTCGAAAGACCCTTTCACCAGGCTCACCCAATGCATAACAGTAGCAAAATTACAGTTATGAAGTAGCAACAAATATAATTTTATAGTTGGGGGGTCACCACAACTATGCATGATGGGCTTTGCTGTTCTTTTCAGGAAGACAGCTTTGTAGATGAGCCTAGAACCACAGCGGCAGCAGAGGCTTTGGGGGGTCGATTGATCTATCCTGGAATCTCTGGGTGGTGCAGATGGTAAATACACTCTGTTGATAACTGCAAGGTTAGAGGTTGAAGTCTAATTAGAGGTAACTTGGAAGAAAGGCCTGGCATTCTTCTTCCTAAAAATCAGCCACCGATTTTTTTGGAGCACCGTTCTCTGCTGGCACACTGACTCTGAGACTCATGGGCTCACTGTGAGTCAGAATCAGACTCCATGTAAACGGTTTGGGTTTTGGTTTCTTAAATTTAGATTCTTCCTTCTAAAAGAGATGACTGCACTACAGAGTCCACTGCCCTTGAATCAATTCCCACTAATAAGGGCCCTATAGGACAGAGGAGAAGCCCTGGCGGCATAGTGGTTTAAGTGATGGGCTGCTAACTGCAAGGTCAGCAGTTTGAAACCACCAGCCAGTCTATGGGAGAAAGATGAGCCTGTCTACTCCCATAGAGAGTTACAGTCTCAGAAACCCACATGGGGAGTTTCTGCTCTGCCCTATAGGGTTGCTATGCGTCCGAGTCAGCTCGATGACAGCCAGCGAGTGAGTATAGAACAGAGTGGAACGGCCCCCCTAGGGTTTCCAAGGTGGTAATCTTAGCAGAAGCGATGGCCACCACTGTCTCCTGTCGAGCAGCTGGGGGGCCACGCCCCTGAGGTGACAAGTGAGCACTTAACCACTGCCCGGCTCCAGGGCTCCTGGAGAAAAAGGTACGCCCCGCCAATAGTGAGTAACCCCTCTCCCTCTGGCAAGACTGTGTTCCTCTCCAGTGAAGTCGCCCCTGATAAAATAAGAAGCATCCCCTCAAAAATCACTGACCAGTGGCCACCATGTCAATTTCTCTAGCCCATTGATTTCCTCCGCTGCTCAGGCAAACTCTTCAGGGGCCTCTACTCTTGGCCTAGGTATATAATCAAAGCATCTGCTCTAACGATAAATGAAGCCATCAAAGAGACAACCGGAGTTTCTTAGCAGGAAGCATCCCAATTTTAACTCTCTGCATGCAAGAATTATAAACGCATTCTTCTTCATTTGCTTGTTTCTTTAGAACTCAGTGCCACTCTCCTTGTCCTCTGTACCCCACCCACCATGTACCCCACCCACCATGTACCATAGGAGGCACCTGCGTGTGCAGGAGGAACTTCCCTGGAAGGCATAAACAGTTTGCACTTGACTTCTAACCTAAACATTGGCGGTCTGAACTCACCTAGTGGTGCAGCTGAAGAAAGGTCTGGCGATCTGCTTCCAAAGAGGTTGCAGGCAAAGCCAACCAAACCAAAAATCCCTGTGGAGCAGTTCTCCTCTGTAACACGTGGTTCCTCCGTGAGTGGGAATCGGCCCGACGGCAGTGAGATTGGTGTTGGTTTCTTCGGTTTGAATTGGAAACGTTTGCCGGAGAGGAAAAAAGGTTTTATCCCAGTTGGGAAGAATGAGAGAGGCTGTTCACGGTGTGGAAGTTTCTGTCCTTTCTCTGAAATCTCTGGGATTAATTAAAAGAAGTAAAACTTCTCCCATGGAGTCCATTTCCACCCGTGGCAAGTTCACATGTGCCAGAACAGAATCCGGCTTCAAAGGATTTTCAATGCCCAGTTTTAGGAATGGAGAACACCAGGCCTTTATTCCAAGGCCCCTCTGGGTGGACTTAAACCTCCAACCTTGCCATTAAGCAGCTGAGCTCATCAATTGTGTGCACCAGCTAGGGACCCCAACCCGAGGTCCAGACCCAACCTAGCCACTGCTATATTGTGAGGTAATGCAGAAAACATGCATGGTCTGTTTTTGCATCTGTAACATAAAGCAATTCCCAGACTTCCTCCCAGTGCGCAACGACTCAGTATCTTGGGTCAAGACGCTCCATCCAAGGACTAATGATTTCTTCCTTCAGTCTTCTTGCCCCGTGGAGATT
>NW_022109767.1:9189365-9191287 GCF_000313985.2 Echinops telfairi | reverse complement strand
GTTGAAGACAAAGCGGGCAGAGCCCTGTCAGGGGAAGCCCTGGGAGGGTCCTGCTTTCTTGAACAAACCCTGCAGGAGCCATTCAGACCACTTGTAAGACAAGGACGTGTGAACACACCTTTTATTTCAGGACAGACACTTGCTTGGAAGAGGTAGGCTCTTCCGTTTCACAGCTTCTTTCATCAGCACGGGAATGTTGACGTGAACATTTCATCCAGTGGTCTCGTGGGCAGACTGCTTGAGCTGTCCAGGCAGAGGGAGTCATCCTGCTTTACTTCCGGATGGAGCCTAGCTTTGGGGTTGCTTTAAAAAACGAAAAAAAGCCGCACCAGAAAAGAAAATCTGAAAACAAAAACAAGCAAGCAAGCATCCAGGAAGATGGTGCTCATGGGTGAGCTGAAGTGACAATCCTGAGAGCTCTGGGCTGGTTTTCTTACTCTTGTCACCTTGCCCTCTTGGACTTGACCTTTGCACAGCTGCTTCATGGGACCCGGAGGTGGCTGAAGTGTGAAATAGCGCTTCCATTTGGTGGGGAGGGGAGGGCTTAATGAGAGAATTTAATCTGGAGTAAGGGCTATGAGACCAGCATATCTTTCTTATCTTCTGAGACCTTGGACGTCAACATTGTTTTCAGATTTAAATGGGGATTCGCAGTCCTGTGTTTGTGCGGGAAATAAGGGAGGGGGGTCTTCATGGCATCCGCTTTCCTTGTCACTGTAAAACGGCTCAGTCCAGGAGTTCCCAAATGAACTCGGAAAAAAACAGAAGTCTTCTTTCGTGGGCTTTTAAAACAGGAGATCACATTGTAAAACTCTGGAAAGCTCTTGGAAAGGAAGACTGAGTGACTCAGGAGAAGGAAGCAGAGCTGTCCCCAGTGGGTCCCTGAGGCTGTAAATCTTTACAGGAGCCGAAAGCCTCCCCCCTCTCTCCTGCTAGAGGTTGGTGGTTTCAAACTGCTGACCAGCTGACCTCCCAAAATGTAACCCAGACACCATCAGGGTTTCTGGTTCAAAAAGATAGTTTCTATGAATCAGGTGTACTCCCTTCAGGCCAAACATTGATGGGTAGAGGCAAAAGTTCTAGACTTAGAATTGTTACCTCCTCTTGGTGCCATGCAGTAGGACAACATTACCAAGTTTTCTTTGGGCTCTCAACCCTCCACTTTCCTTTCTGTGATTCTCCTTTGTCCACTGGCTACCTTTCAAGGTCCCAGTGTCTCCTTCTGTCATCCCCTGCCCTCAACATGCACATTTTAGCTCGAGTTTACATCAATGTACTACCTTCCCAAACCAGTTGCCATCAAATCTGCTCCCAGTATTGGTGGCTCCTTATGAAGCAGAGTAGAATCATGCTCCATGGGGTTTCCAATGGCTGACTTTTGGGGAAAAGATCTGCAGGCCTTTCTTCTGAGGCACCGTGGGATAGACTTGAACCACTAACCTTTTAGTGAGCAGCCAAGCAGGGAACCATTTGGACCAGTTTCCATTACCTTCTCTAAGAGTATTTAATATGGCTTTCTGTAGGGCTGGGTATTCAGAGTCCCGGGTCTTGTTAACATACTGCCACTCTAGTATTTATAAGCCAGTACAAAAGACCTCCGAGGGTGCTAGAAGTGAGAACAGACCCTACAGGGATTGTGGGTTACAATGTGCGGTCCCAGGAGCAAACTCAGCTCTTTGAGCTTGTCAGCTGCCCCCTAGGAGGAAGATCAGGCTTTTTGCTCTGTCAAGAGTTTCAGCCTGGGAAACCCACAGAGGCAGTTCCACTCTGCACGGGGTCCCTGTGCGTCAGAATCAACGCCATGGCAGGGAGATTTTTGATGAGTCCTGTCATTCATTATTATTTACAGATTTCATACCTGTGAATTCACCTACTCGTTAAAATTTACTTAACCCCCAAATTAATAGTCAGAGCCCTCCCTC
>NW_022109767.1:9185999-9187554 GCF_000313985.2 Echinops telfairi | reverse complement strand
GATAGGCCATTCACTGGAACTCTGATATTTACTCTCGACTGTTGTCTTTACCAGCCTGCGTGTTGATTTCTGTATCATGGATCTACATGGGTAATGGTTCAGGCAAACTGTAGGAAGGAAAAGGAGGTCACCTTAACCAACTGGTGCTGAAATAATTTAATTAGCCTAAAACCAGCCCCTTATCATCGTCAAGGGGAAAATACAGAAAGTAGGGCCATATGGAAAGATACAATAGGTCCTATGGGAAGGCCAAATATCTACCAGCCATATTTCCTTCTAATGGTACTCATAATCTGAGCAGAACATTTAGATAATTCCCTAGCGAGGATTGGTACAAGAATGGTTAAGGGCACTGTCAGATCTCCGAGGGAGAGAGCGCTCTCTGGCTCTCAGGAAGAGTGTTCAGGGAAGTCTTCCTGGAGGAGATGGCATTTTAAATAAACGCAAAAGGAAGAATGGTACTTAACAGAGAGACGCAAAGGGAGAACATAGAGCAAGGTCGAAAGTATGGGGATGGACAGCTCGTGGGGAGAAAGGTAGTGCTGGTGTAGTCTGAAACACTCGGGCCATAGGAAATAGGACGGCAGTGGAAGGAGGGCAAAACGTAAGTCGGGACGTGAGGCTGCAGGACTATAGCTCGGGCTCAGCTGCCCATAAGGTGTGAGACGCGGAACAGGCATTTGAATCTACCCAGGTGGAAAAGGAGCAGAGGTATCTGGGCGATACCTGTGGTCTTCCCTGAGGTCTCTGGCTGATACAAATGGCCAAGGCACTTAGCTGCTAACTGAAAGACTGAAGGCTAAAAGCCACTCAGAGATGCTTTGTAAGGAAAGCCTGGCAAGGTACTTCCAGACACTCCGCCACTGTAGACCCCCACAGAACACAATTATTTTCTGATACGCATGAGGTTGCCATACATCTGAGTTCACTGATAACAACAGGACTGGTTATGAGTCCTTCCCAAGTCTACATAAATTCTACGAGTTGAATTTGAGATTTTCTCTATCACATGCATTATCTTTTTAATCTTTTACACACCTTTCTGGTTTTCTCCACACCGTCTACAATTATAACCTATTTGTAATTTATTTAATTGATATCTGACTCTATATACAGTATTTAGTTATATATTGCATATAATCATAAATATCTAATTCTGTATGTACTTGTAAATTTTAATATCTAGTTGTAATATATATTCTCTACTAAATCAATTCATTTTATCACATTGAGGCCGATACTACAGATCCCCCCTGTTGTCTATTTGCATGTGAGAGCTGGATAATGAATGAGGAAGGCCAGAGAAGAATTGGTGCCTGTGAACTACAGTGTGGTGAAGAGTATTAGGTGTGCCAAGAACACCATGGTGCTGGTGAAGTGTATTAGGTATGCTGGGAACACCGTTGTGCTGGTGAAGAGTATTAGGTGTGCCAAGAACACTATGGTGCTGGTGAAGAGTATTAGGTGTACCAGGAACAGTATGGTGCTGGTGAAGAGTATTAGGTGTACCAGGAACACTATGGTGCTGGTGAAGAGTATTAGGTGTACCAGGAAC
>NW_022109767.1:9176433-9185243 GCF_000313985.2 Echinops telfairi | reverse complement strand
TACCCTGCCATTTTACTGATTCCTCAGCTAGATCGGAGTGAAACTGAGGGGGCAATATTCACCATGGGTCTTTGTATTCTGGGAAAACGTCTATCACCTTAATATTAACTTCAATGCTTTAGCAATCTTTTAGAAATATTGCCATTATCCCTAATACAATTATTAAAATTATTAGGTGTGCATGCACATGTGTATGTGTACCAGCTATGAGGGGATATCCCCCCAAAATGGACTTTTTTTTTCAAAGCTATGTATTCAACTTTTTTTTTTAACAAAACCACCGTATCACCTTCAAAGTACTCTACATTGCACTTAATAAATTTGTCAAATATGTTATTCCAGTCTTAGAAACATTTTTCAAACTGCTGCATGGATGACTCCCTCATTTTTTTCTTCACCTCTTCTAAGTTGTCAAATCGCTGCCTTTTCATGTCCCTCTTCATTTGCAGAAACAAAAAGAAGTCGCTTGGAGGGAGCTCAGGGGAGTCAGATGAGTGGGGCAAGAGTGCCATGCTTTGTTTTGGTTTTTGCCCAAAACTGGTGCACTGAGATGGCTGAATGAGCAGGTGCTCACCGTCTGCCACAAATCAGGCCTTTTGTGGTCACACACTGTTGCACCATCTTCTCAGAACCTCTAAATAGAAAGCTTGATTAACAGTCTGACCTGGTGGAATGAACTGCAAATGTACTACAAGACCACATTTCATCCATTTTGGAAGTTGACAGATGTCCAGAATGAGGTTTGTCACCAAATGACATTTTACCTTTTTTGGAAATGAAAAAAACATTCATACACTTAAGTTTTTCCCATAGCTGTCTGTATAAGTTGTGTTCAACATCACAACAGTTTCTGTGGCATTTTTCCCAAGCAGGAAACAAGCCATTACACACACACACACACACACACTTATATTGTTGTTAGGTGCCATTGAGTCAGCTCTGACCCATAGCAACCCTATGCTCACACACACACACACACACACACACACACACAATGAGATTCAAGGGAAACTGCTTTTACAAAAAAAAATTTTTTTTCCACTGTGACCAGAAACTTCTCAGGTGATGCCGCTGGATGCACGAACTCAGCAATTTGCTTGATGCACGCCTAGCTGGAGAAATGTGCACTGTGTAAGCTCTGCCCAGGGTAGCTTTTTACCTTTTTTTGTTTGTTTTGTGGGGTACCCCTCATAGAATAGGGCCAGAGATTAGAATCTCTTCTGAATGAACTGATCTCACCCCTATTATCAAGTATTTTCAGACGCAGTGTCTCTGCTACTGATCTGGGGGGGAAAGCCTTCCACTAGCAAACCTTCACTCGATCTAAACATGATGCCAAGGATGTCGTCTTTCAACAAATCTGTGGCTCGTTGGGAATTTTCTGCCGGTGTCTCATTTAGCTTCTTTCTGTTCCCAAGCATCTGAAATCTTTAATTGTATACACACGAGTGCTTCCTGTGTCGGTCATGGTCATCATCAACTTTTTGTCTGCGTGTTTCTTTACAAATAAATCCATCTGGAAGGGATAAATGGCAGAGCATTGAAAGCAACAGTTCTTTGGTTCTTTAGGAAAGTAAGAAGATTAACAACCATCAACTTCCCATCCTGTGAACTGAAAATTCCATCCCTCGTCGTTGATTTTCTCTACTTGAGTTTTTGGGCCATTAGTGTGATGGATCATCTAATAGAAGCATCTTATGTCATTGCAGCAGCTTCTCATTCTATCACAAATGCGTCTGGGAGAAGCTCAAGAGTTAATTTTAATAAGACTAAATCAGCCTGTCTTGCCAATAGAGGGGAAGGAAGGGGGACAGGTAGATGACTGTATGTTTTGACACCAGGCCATTAACATGCAAATCACATGCAAAATCATATGCTAACCAGTTTGAGTCTTTGTTAGGTGGTTGGACACTTTCCCCCCAAATGGACTACAGCCCTGACTCAATTCTATACAGAAAGCACTTAGCAAGGCATCAGATAGGCAGAAGAAAAAGATTAAATGCTTTTGTTTTGACCCCTTTGGAAGAGCAGGATTCCTTTGCATTTGACTTGATCGCCTGCTCAAGGGAACGGAGCATCGAAGCAATGGCAGCCTGTGCCCACGATCCCCGCTCCCCCCCTCCCCCCAGCACATAACAGGAGTGAGAGCGCAGGGCGGCCAACACAGACAGCATCCTTCACATCACCCACGGGCCACTGCTGAGCTCCCGGGGACAAGCAGCATTAATTATAGACTAATGATGCCATTTGCATGCACATTTTTAAAAACAGTAGTGAGCGGAGCCCTAATAATGGAGGATGAGTGAGATGAGGGCACATTAGAATGCTCTATTGAGTCTCTTCTCTCATTTTTAAGAAAGACCTCTGTCCCCTTGGCGCCCATCGGTACACATTCATATTGGGTAACCATGCGGTAGGGAACATTACGCTGGTCTTTACAGATTCAGTCACTTCATCAACCTGCTTCGCAAGTGTCTCCCCCCTCGCTACAGCATCTTGTGATCATAAACGTGAGACCCTGGCAGGGGCCAAGATGAAATGTAAGCACTTCTGATGAAGCTTGGGGGGTGGGGGGTGGGCGACAGGATGAAATGTGTGCACGGCTTGATGTAGGTAGGGAGATAAGCATTCTATGGGGGAAATAAATTTGAAAGCAAGTATCATTTTGTATGTAGGTTGAGATTATGTTCTAATAAAATCAAATATCAGTTTAGAGGGTCTAGGCAGTATAAAGCAGGAGGAAAAGAGGAAGGGAAATTGGCTTATAAAAGTGGCATGTTTTCTATTCACCAAACGCAGGTGTGCCCAGGTATGAAGACAGGTTTAGGCACCGTCATCTTGCACCAGAGGCGATCGATCAGTCTGATCAAGAACAAAGGCTTGTAGCTTAGTGAGGGTGAGGTAGTTAGTTTATTGTGCCAACCTGGCCGATAAACACATGTGGGGTTAATTGAAGGGCAGAGGGATAAATGGCTCAGTGAGCCTCACCTTTCTAGTTCTCAGGTCTCTTGCTTTGTGATTGTCGCACCAGGATGCAGCTGCCTTAGCCAGTTCCCTGCTTCAGCTGGCAAGGATCACTTCCTGCAAGACATCCCTGAGGAGAAGTCACATGGACCTACCCTGATGCAGCCCTGGGTGCTGGAGCACCTGTGTGGAGACCCCTGCCATCGCTGACATGCTTACACATTCACTGACTCAGCTTTCCTCCTGTAGTCGGCATCATTGCGTCTATTTTGTGAGATTTAGAGAACTTTGTGGATTGGTGTTGGACTTATGGATTAATGGGTTAATGTTGGACTTGTGGGCTTGGGCAGCATTGGGTTGGGATGTTTTCCTGATGCACACTTAACCTCTATCTAAAACTCTCTCTTATACATGAGTTGTCTCTCTGGGGGGCGGTATTCAGAGGCTAGAGAAGCCCTCAGGTGGACTTTACTTTCATAGGATTTCTCTGGCCATTGTTGGAAGAGTTTGCTGCCCAACAATCGCCATTGAATTCACTTCACATCATGGCCACCCCACCCGGGCTAGAGTAGAACCTTGCTCACTAGGACTTAGGGTGGCTGAATTTTAAAAATTAGATGGCCAGACCTTTCTTCCAGTGCCTCTGAGTAAACTCAAACCTCCTTTTGGTTCAGTCATTGCTCTAGCCATTTGTATCACCTAGGGACAGGATGGCCTGCCAGAAAGTCATTGCTGAAGGTATTGTGTTCCAGGATTGAAAATGGTCAGGCCAATGAACAGCTCACGGGGAGTTGTGTAAAGTTTCATCGCTTTAGAAACTTATTTTCTATGACACGCTAGGCTCATGCATTGTCTATTTTATTCAAACTTTAGATTTTTATATGGAAGCATTTGAAATGAAGCCTTGGGTGTTGGTTCTTAGCCTATTTGAGTCCCAACCCTTACTCGAACTTTAGTTTCCATAACTCCTTGGTCAAAAACAACTCATTGTCAATTCTGACTCATGGAGCCCCTTTGGCAGGATGGCTCTGTGAGTCTCTAAGACTGTAAATCTTTATGGGAGTAGAAAGCCTCATCTTCCTCCCGAGGAGCAGCTGGTGATTTTGAACTGCTGATCTTGTGGCTAGCAACTCAACTCATAGGCCACTGTGGCACAAGGGCTCCTTGCTTCTTGGTCGTATATTAATTTTTTTTCTCCCAGGGAATACAATAAAATTTTGTTTAGCAAAAATGTTTAATAAGGGAAGGAGCCACCACCCTGTTCTGCTCAAACCAAATGCTAATGTTTCCGTGTCTGTGGGTGCTGGACGTTGCTTATTCACATGACGGCTCTCTTATAGGTTGGAGGTTTGAGTCCATCCAGATATGCCTCAGAAGAACATTCCGGCCATCTGCTCCTGGAAAACGAGCCATCCAAGCCTACGCAGCCCAGTTTTCCTCTTTCATGCGTGCCCTTTCTAGAAGTTGGCGTCTCTTCAACAGTAACTGCATTGCTTTCTTTACATATTAGTAAAACTGGGGACTAAATCATCACAGCAGAAATATTTGCTAGTAATACTTTCTCTTTTTTTAATGTTTAAGTTAATTTTCCCCATACTTTTATTGGGGGCTCTTATAGCTCTTATCACAATCAATACATTCATACAGTGCGTCAAGCATATTTGCACATATGCCACCATCATCATTTTCTTTTTTTTAATTCATTTTATTGGGGGCTCGTACAACTCTTATCACAATCCATATATCCATCCATTGTGTCAAGCACATTTGTACGTCTGTTGCCCTCATCATTCTCAAAACATTTGTATTCTACTTTAACCCTTGATCTCAGCTCCTCACTTTTCCCCTCCCTCCCCACTTCCCCATCCTCACAAGCCACTGATAATTTATAAATTGTTATTCTTTTGCCATGTCTTACGATGTCTGACGTCTCCCTTCAACCAGTTTTCTGTTGTCTGTCCCCAGGGAGGGGCCTAGCCATCATCATTTTGAAAGCATTCTCTTCCCACTTAAGCTCCTGATATCAGCTCCTCATTTCTTCCCCTCCCTCCCCAACCCACCCTCCATTCCGAGCCTTTGATAAGGTATAGATGATTATTTTCATATTTTACATCGTACTTTCAATAAGGTGTCTTAATAAAGGTCATGGAATGGCCCCTGGAGAGCTAAGGTGTGCTGGAGCTCTGACCAAACCCCAACTCAAACTTATAGCGTTAGTCCCAGTAGACTAGGAAAACAAATCCATAGAAATGCATATGTGTATAAGACAGAGGTTTATCTACAAGAGCAGTTGAATATTGAGAAAACATCCCAGCCCAGTAAAGATCAAGCCCATAGGTCTGATATTAGCCCACATGTCCAATACCAATCTATGAAGTCCCCTTCAGACTCACAAAACACATGCAGTGATACTGAATGCAGGATGATCACAGGCCAGTGGGTAGAAAGTCTTCTGGATCCAGTGGCGTTGTAAGCATCTCAGCGCTGGCAGGGGTCTCCACGTGGCTTCTCCAGGTCCAGGGTTCTGGCTGCATCAAGGTATGTCCATGTGGCTTCTCCTCCGGGATGTCTGCATGGAATCAGCCTTGTCAGTAGAGAGTCTCCAAAGAAGTGAGGTGAGAGGTTTTTCCCAGGAGGAAAAACCAGCAGTTCCCAGAATTCTCAGGAGAATGCCACACCCACACAGAGGTCTCATTGGCTATCTTCAGATTGACAGGCTAGACTCCACCCCTCCACTCTTAATCCTCAAATTGACATCAGATTCTGTAACTACCACACTGCCAGTAAGTGTAGTCTGACTCATAGCAACATTATAGGGTAGGGTAGAACAGCCCCTGTGGGTTCCCAATTCCGTACGTAATTCTTTAAAGGATTAGATTCAGACAGAGACCTGCTCTGTAGAGTTTCAGAGACCGTAAATCTTAATGGGAGCAGACAGCTTCAACCTTTCAACAGAGGATTGGATGGAATGCTTGGATGTGAAGGAAGACAGTGGATCCTGCATTTCCTGGGCTTCCCTTCTGCGTTGTCTCACCTTGAGCCACCAAATTTGCAGTAAGCTAGTGGCTCAGTGCCTAACCCACAGCAACACCACGGATCCTTTCCATGATAATAAAAAAACAAAAGAAATGGACTGCCAATGAGTAGGTGCTGACTCCTGGCGACCAAGCCCCTGTGGGCTTGTGAGACTGTAACTGTTTATGGGTGTAGCAAACCCAGTCTTTCTCCCGTAGAGCTGCTGGTGGTTTTGAACTTAGGACCATGCACCTAGCAGCCCAACACATCACCAATACACCAGTGTGCCCTTCCATTGCTATAGGTTATAAGAAAGTAGACACGCTCAGAGAACATTTTCAGCTGGGAAAATCAACAAGATCATCTATTTCTTTGTCTTCACTTTTTTAAATAAAGAAATTGGGACCTAGAGATGATTAGTCTTTGACAGCTATCACAAAAGAATGAGAGTCTGGAGTGGAACCAGAATGGAGATCACCTAACGAGCGCTTCTCAAGGAGGAGGAGGTAGGGTGGGGTGGGGGGCAACAAATCATCACTGGTCCAGTAGGCGCAATTGGACGGTGACTCCATGGCAGCGAGGACAATCCCTGGTAGCATAGTGACTTTTGAGTTGGCCTGCTTACTGGAAGCTCAGCGGTTTGAATATCACACGAGCCACTCTTTTGGAGAAAGATGAGGCTTGCTGCTCCCAGAAAGGTTAATTCTACCCTGCCTCATAGGGTCACTGCTGACAAGTTTGGTATTTGCTTTGCATGAGTCATGTTAAAATTGATGTTTCCACAGAACATCCATATTACTTATTTGAATAATATCATTTCATATTATAGCATCTTTTCTTCTTTTTTTCAAAGCATTTTTGCCAGCTACTACTATTAAATATTGAATACTCGGCCTCATCTTTGAACTGTCTTTTTTTTTTCCATTTCATTAGGGGCTCATACAACTCTTATCACAATCCATACATACATCATTTGTGTCCAGCACATTCATACATATATTGCCATCATCATTCTTAAAACACCTGCTTTCTACTTGAGCCCTTGGTATTAGCTCCTCATTTTTTCTTCTCCCTCCCCACTCTCCCCTTCCCCCTGAACCCTTGATAATTCATAAATTATTATTATTTTGTCATATTTTACACCATCCAACATCTCCCTCATCCACTTTTCCACTGTCCATCCCCCAGGGAGGAGGTTATATGTAGACCTTGTATTCTGTTCCCCCTTTCTCCCTTACCTTCCCTCCACCCTCCCGATATCGCCACTTTCTCCACTGGTCCTGGGGGGTTCATCTGTCCTGGATTCCCTGTATTTCCAGTCCCTATCTGTGCCAGTGTACATCCTCCAGTCCAGCCAGATATGTAATGTAGAATTGGGATCATGATAGTGGGGGGGCGGAGGAAGCATTCAAGAACTAGAGGAAAATTGTATATTTCATCGCTGCCACACTGCACCCTGTCTTCTTTTATTTATTTCTCATATCAACCCCACAAGGCAGGTGCGACTAGTCTGTTGTACAGACCAAGAAGAGGCTGAGAAGGTAAATGCTAACCATAACAATAGGCCTTAATCCCAAGGCCGAGGGACCCTGAGGACAGAGTTGGACTGGCTCATCAGGTTTCCAGCACTGTAAGCCATGGATAGCACTGCGAAGAATGAGAACGCTAGAACACTTCGTTGTGCTTATGAGGAACCTACACACAGACCAAGAGACAGTGGTTCAAGGGAAGGAGGGAATCTTTATGGTTTAAAATCAAGAATTGTGTGTTTCGGGATTGTAACCTTTCATCACTCTTATTTAATCCGTGTGCTGAGCAAATAACCTGAGCAACTCGATGAGAGGAAGACCAGTGGAGCATTACGTTTGGGGGAAGGCTTTCCTGCAATGTGCGGACGACACAATCTTGCTTGCTGAAAGCCAGGGGGACCTGAAGCACTTGCGGATGAACATCAAAGATGAATACTCTCATTATGGATTATAAACAACCCCCAAATCCTTTCCAATGGACCAACAGACAGCACTGTACTAAATGAAGAAAAGAGGAAGTTGTTGAGGATTTGTACAACCAAGGAGCAGCCAAGAAATCACGTGACATGGGCATCTTTGCTACAGAGACCTCTTGAAAGTGTTTCAAGACAAAGATGGCATGTTGAGAACTAAAGTGTCAGTGACTCCAATCATTTCTTCAGCATCCCACATGCTTCCGAAACCTGGGCAGCAAGCAAGGAAGGCTGCAGAAGAACGCAGCCGTCTGAATTATGACCTGGAGGGAGAATTCTGAATGTTCCGTGGGCTGCTAGCAGGACCGATTAAGCTGTCTTGAAAGTAGTACCACCAGAATGGTCCTTAGAGTTGAGGATGATGAGACTTTGTGTCACATATTTTGAACATGTTATTAAGAGAGACCAGTACCTGGGAAAGGACATCCGGCTTATTAGAGAGTGCCTGGGAAAGGACATCCGGCTAGGTAAAGTAGACAGTCAACAGGAAAGAGGAAGCCCCCTCCAACAAATGGCTTGGCTGCAATAATGTGCTCAAACATAACCGTTGTGAGAATGGCTCAGGACTGGGCAGTGTTGGGTTCTGCTGCACATCAGAACCGACAAACAGCAATGGCAGCAGCGATCTTCATGGGTGCAGAATGCCACATCTTTCTCCTACAGAAGGGCTGTGGCTTTGAACTGCACTACCAGAGCTCAGGCAAGAGGGCAAATGAGAAACAAAACAAAAAGCACTGCTATCAAGGAGATTCCAATTCATGCCAACCCGATAGGACAGAGGAGCATTGTTTCCTCTTGGTTTCCAATTCTGTAACTTCTTCTTCTTTTT
>NW_022109767.1:9173484-9175538 GCF_000313985.2 Echinops telfairi | reverse complement strand
CTCTTGTCCCACTATCATGCTCAGCCTTCATTTGGGTTTCAGTAATCCCTCTTGGTTACATTGCCCTTGATCACACCCTTGCAGACATAGAAAGCTTCTTCTTTCTCCAGAGGAGTGGATGGTGGCTTTGAAGTACTGACCTTGGGGTTAGCAACTCATCACGTAATGATGTCACAAGGGCTCTCAATTCCTGTTACTGGTTAGTAACAGAACAAGGTTACAAACCCTGGTGTCTCTGACTTCAAACCCCATCTTTTTATACTAGATTTCTAAGCAAGCTTTGAGTGTGTTTCCAACTATATTAGGTAATGGTTTTTGGTGAGCTTTAGACTACTAACCACAAGATCAGTTCAAACCCACAAGCTGCTCTAAGGGAGAGAGATGAGGTTATCTGCTCTCCTATTGATTTATAAACCCTATATAGTAGGATTGCTGAATTGACAACTCTATGATTCTGAATTGACTTAATGGGTTTGGGAAACCATCACAAAAGTACCTGAAAGTCTATGTTATTATAACCATCATAGAGATGATCTATTCATACATGCAACCTGTGCCTACAATGACCAAGCACACATCTACACCCATGAGTATAGGGTTGAGTAAGATGGGCAAGCTTCCTGTCCCCATGAAGCTTATATTCTAGTGGGGAAAATAAACTACAATCAAAGAAGGGTCTAAAATAAATAACAGAATTCCAGCTAAATGCTACGAAGGAAGCATAGCAGACTATCAGAGAGGCCCTGGGTTGGGAACAATAAAACAGGGGCAGGAAAGCAGTTCTGAGCAAATGCTATCTCAGTGGGAACCTACCTGATGAAAAAGAATGAACTCTAGGCGTCTCGGATGAAATGACTCCTTAGAAGATAATGATGAAGCCAAACCACAGGGAAAGAGAACCACCGTGCCTTAGGAGTGTAAGTGTCGGGCTGGGGGTCCGAGCTGATTCCCCCAGTCCTTTCTTCCTTCTATCACACCTCTGAGGGGTTTCTGCAGGTCGGCCTTGAAAACATCAGTCTGGCTTTTTCCTTTGTTCTTGCACAAGGGATTTTATAAACACTCTCAAATAAAATCAAATAAGGAAAAGCTGGATCTCCGCACCCCACCCCCACCTTTTTTTTTTTTGGCCAGGCTAAGTAGTTAGAAAGAATTTACAAAGCACTTTGTAAAGGGGGGTTCTTAGACAATGTCGCGTGTAAGATTTCTTCATTTTCACTAAAAACAGAGATGGAAAAAAGAACTCTCCCATTTGCCATGACTTCTTAAGGACTATTTCTTTCTACCGCCATGGGTCTGGATTGTTCGTATCAGCTCGTCAATGTATATTTGATTTGTTTTTATAAGTGGTTTTTATAAATTCTGTTTTTCCCCAAAAAGGCAAAATTGGAGGAAAAGCCAAGCTTAAGCCTATTATGGTGGCTGGCTGCTGTTTTCCTTGGGTTGTCTTGCTGGGTGAGGGCTTCAGGCTTTCCAACCTTGGTAGCCTTCCAGAAAGAAAACTTCCCATGAGCTCCTCTGGCATACGAATAGGTGGAGAGCTATGACAGCATCACCCCCACTAGCTAAGCCAAGATTTTCCCAGTCACTCTCCAGGCCAGACATTTGGTGATGTCTCCAGGCATCTCCAGGCACATTTTAGTTAGCTGCCAAACAGAGAGCCACGTGAACCACCCAGGAGTTTCCATTATCTTCTCTGAGAGGATCTCATAGAGTATTTCAGACAGTACTTTCTGTATCGTTTGGCATTCAAAGCCCTGGGTCTCATTAAAATAATGCATCTCCAATATTTGTAATCAAGTAAGACAAGAGCATTGGGGGTGCTAGAAGTAGTGGAAAAGTTGTAGAAATATTGATTGCTGAAACCCACCTCAGAAATTCTGATTCAGTCGATTCAGAAATTCTGGTTCTTGGCTTGAAGTAGGGTCTTGGAATTCATGTTCCCAGCGAATTCCCAGTTCTCAATCCAGTTACTTTCATGTAGACTCCAAACATGGCCAGCCTATGTGTGTGATAATAGAACTACACGCCAAAGGCTGTTTGGGGGTGGAACGTAG
>NW_022109767.1:9170480-9171812 GCF_000313985.2 Echinops telfairi | reverse complement strand
GGTCTGGAAAGTTTGTCTTCTTCACGATATACCTGCGCTTCCATAACCAATGGAGGAAACCAGCGTGAAGAGTTTCCTGGCGCTGCTGAGACGATACCGCCTTCGACATCAACTCAGCCTCCGGTAGATGTTTTCTCTAACGTGAAATCATCTCAAACTGCTCTTGAACCACAAACCTCCCTCAGAGGAGGTGCGAAGAAACAACCTGGTCAGGGATCCCATTGCCTGGGTTAGAATCCGTACCAAAATCTTGAAGGGGCGCTTTTACGGATTTAATTGCACTCCACTCAAATATGTTGGGTCTACCTGGGGCCTCTGATTGCAAGACCAGTAGTGCTAAAGAGAAAGATGAGGCTATGTGTTACCATAGATTAAAACCAGCAAACCAAGATCACTGCCATCGGGTCCACGCTGATTCATAGCGACGACAGGGGGTCCGAGACTACAACTGCTTATGGGAGTAGAAAGCCCAGTCTTCCTCCCTTGGAGCAGCTGGTGGTTTCGAACTGCCAACCAGGCAGATCGCAGCCCGAGTTTAACCACCAGAACTCCCCCGTCAACATCCACAGCGTCAGAAATCCTCTGGAGGGCCACTGTCGGTGGGAATAAGCTTGATGGTAGTGCAGGTGTTTGCTGTGGTTGTTGCTTGGTTGATGCTTTTCCATATCATGCCCTCTGGGTTGGGCCCTTGTATTGTGTTAATGAGACAGTATTCGGGAAGGGTGTCTCTGCAGCCCACTCACTTTTGAGACATGAAAGGCGTGGACTCGACCCAGAGAAACCAGCACACTCGAAGGAGACGATGTCCTTCACACGGAAACTGCCAAGAACTCACAAAGGCCAGGTGGGCAAAGCTGGAAAAGACCCTCCCCTAGAGAGGACAGACCGAGAAACTTGATGGCCCGAGCTGGAGTCCTAAATTTGTCCTTTGAGCCTCCTCAACGGTGGGAAATCATCTTATGATTTTCTTTTACACCAACTACTTCTGGCATTTCTGCGACAGAAGCACTAGGACACCCAGACAGATGCCTTCATTCTTGCCTGAGAGCCGTCAGTGGCGCAGGAGAAAGAGCCACACCACAGCCAACACCATTCACCCAAAGCAGAGCAGTTCCTGACCTCAACCTCAAGCTTAATCTTCTGTCAGGCAAATCCCACCCTTTTTGCTCCTTCAGTACTATCAAAGCACCAGGTATCACAACCATCATCATTTGGGGTTGAGTTAGTTAATTGTGCCAGCCTGGCCGATAATCACATGTGGGGCTAATTGAATGGCGGAGGGATAAATGGGTGGTGAGCCTCGCCTTTCTAGTTCTCGGGTCTCTTGCTTTG
>NW_022109767.1:9167476-9169413 GCF_000313985.2 Echinops telfairi | reverse complement strand
ATTTTACCTCAAACGCCTGTACCCATTGCCCTGAGGCTGAAACTCCCTTGTGTGAGGAGAAGCAGATGACTACTAGCCCAAGGACGCAGACCTAGCAGACCTTGGACTTTGGTTTGGATCTCTTGCCTTGAGAGTGACCAGTAACTGGTGACCCAGATATACCATACACTTACTACTCTAATGCCCTTCTGGCTTCATTATGTAAGTGTGTCTCTGCTCCTGTGAATGAATATTATGGAAGATTTGCTCGATCACCAACCCCCATTGTTTGTGTCAATGGTGTCCGGTCACTTAAAAGTTTAATGTGTACAAGTCAACAAGTCATGCCTCATGGTTCACAGCTGGTCTGCACTCACATAATTTCCTTTTCTCAACAGTGGCTTAAATCCTATACCATTGGCTTTGGTGGTGACTGTACATCTCTTCTTGATGTGATTGGACTATTGAGTTGTATGATATGTGAATGGTAGGCCAATAAATCTGTTGGGGGGAAATCATAGACAGGTAGGAACCTTTCTTCTCATGCTGGCAATGCACTTTTCCACTCTGGATCATTGCAATTTCACACTTGTCTGCACAGAGAAAAGGGAAGGGCACGATAGTCATACATTTGCTAATTGACATTCTAGTGGGAAATGTGGCTTCTTAGCTATTGGAAATCAGGTTTTTCACGGGGCTGTCACACTGTTTTAAACCCAAAGCCATGTTGCTTTGGCTTACAACTCCGAAGGTGTCGTTACTGTGTGCGCTAATCCCCATTCTCCTTCGGAACTTCTCCAATTTCCCCAGCAGCACAGGTGGTCTTCGGGATAGACAGAACTAACATATGGAGCTCCCTGAGCTCCAGGATGCTATGCCCTTCTCTCCTTCACAGCTGTTGCGTGCACAGTTGGAATCATGTGCCGCTCCGAGGTGGCTCTTCAGTGAACTGGAGGTGGTTTCTCTGCAGAGTACAGATCGCGGAAAGTCATCCTTTGGTAAAGGAAGGGGCAGAAAATCACAACTGGTGCTCCGCAGGGCTTCATTCTCTCCAGGAGGGAGATGGAAACATGTGTTTAGGGGTCTAGTGGAGAATTTGATTCCTTATTCTTCCGAGGATCCCCGTGCTGAGCCAATTTCAATCGATCATGACATAATTGAAGCAGAGGGTCTTGAACAAGCATGATCTACACTCGTGACATTTAATGGAACTCAGATGTTAGCGGGAATAAAATATTTTACTACCTCTCAGTCATTTAAGACTGAACTGGTTGAGGAATTCACAGGATAACATAAAGTATCTTTCAAAAAGCACCAGTGTCTGCATTCAGGGGTTTAAATAATAAACAGAACCAACAGCCAAGCCAAAATAGGGATGCTTATATGGCAAAGCTGTGATAACTCAACACAGCAATCTTCAGATTGCCTCAGCTGTGATTCATATCTAGAATGCTTCTCTAAGTGGAAAAGTAATTATAAAGATTATCCAATAACTTTACGGATTGAACTGCACCTTACTACTTATTGACAACCTGAGAAAATGCTTGAGCAAGTGAGACCATGTGACCATTAGTCAAAAAGGTGAGAGGGGAATTCTAATTTTCAAAAGAAAGAAAGCTATGCATTAAAAAAAAAAATGTACTGTCATCAAGTTGATACTGACTCATGGTGATTCTGTAAGTCAGGGTAGTACTGTACCTGTGAGGTTCCGAGACAGTTCTTTCTTTGTGGTACTAGGAAGTCCTCAGGTTCCCTCCCCAGCAGGGCTGTTGGTGGATTTGAACTGCTGATGTTGCAGATCACAGCCCAGTGTGTAAGCACTTCACCACCAGCACAGGGAGACTTTTGGTTAGAAGCTGGTACAATGATATATGCAATCTAAATGGGACTTCCCCATTGCAGAAGGCAGATTAAACCTGGAATGGAATTTTCTCCTTTCTCCCCAAACTCATAAAAAT
>NW_022109767.1:9161954-9166866 GCF_000313985.2 Echinops telfairi | reverse complement strand
TGCCTATGAACATGGGAAGCAGAAGCCACTTCCGGAAAAATTCAAGCCTGACAGAGCGGCGCAGGGCAACCTGAAAAAAGATTTTTAAAATATGTATATTCAGTACCCTGAGGATGAATGTGTTGTTTGTTTGTCTTTTACAAAATCAGGGAAGTGTTACTACTGGCTAGTGTCTGCTATCCCCTCAGATTAATGTCAGTTATTATTTCCTTTCACTACAGTCCTGGCTCCAAGAGGACAGGGAATTTCACTCAATGGTGGTTGCATGAAAGCAGCCCTGGTGGGTTATGTGTTCTGCTGCTAACCAATAGGTCAGCAGTTTGAGACCACCACGCCCTAGAAAGATGAGGTTTTCTACTCCCATAAAGGTTCACCGTGTTGGACACCCCGGTCCCCCCAACCAGAGGCAGTTTTACTCTCTCCTGTAGTGTCCTATGGGGGAATCAACTCAATGGCACTGAGTGGTTTTTTGTTTTGTTTTGTTTTGTTGTTTGGGGTTTGAAGTTGGTCTGTTTTGTAGTTGCTGCTATACTCTTCAGTAACTGCAAGAATTTTCTATTCAGAGTAAAATGAAATCATTATTAAATAAATGAAAAAGCTCCATGCATAGGTGAAAAACCAGCAAATGGTTATTAAATAAGAGCAGGTGTTGTGAAACAAGAACAGATTCTTATAAAGAATTGAACTGTATGTCTTCGGCATATGAGAATAGTCATAAATGAATAAATAGTCCCATCTTATTTAAGTTTTATTTTAATAATTGAGGTTAAGAACACACAATTATGCTACATGACCAGGAGCCGAGATAAGCCGGTACTGGAAGAGCTAGAAAGGAAACGATCAAATGAAAACTGATAGTGTGTAAGTCTGCAGAAAAACCAACAGGTGAAACGTGTTCTTAAAGGCCGTTTAATTTTGAGGATAGAGATACCTAAAGTTATTGTTTCACATTAGATTTTGTTATGTGAAATAAGTGCAGTAAAGGTTTAATGGCAATCAACAAAGGGTTGAAAGTTAAGTATACAAATAGAAATGGGAGAAAAAAGTTGAATGAGCAATAGGGAACCCAAATATTCAACCTTCAAGTAATAATATATAAAAATGTGGAATAATAGAAATTAATAGAAAATGTCTGGGAGTTCAGGTTAATGCTAGGTTTTGGGTTAGGGTTGGGGCTAGAAAAAGAAAAGAAAATGTCTGTATAAACAATCAGGATAAACAAATGAAATAAATTTAGAATTAAAAAAACAACAAACAGACACATTGTATTTAATAAATGAGTTAGTCCTGCAGGAATCAACCTGATTAAGAGCAAGTAATCAATTCACAAGCAAAATTACCAAAATCACAGCTATTAGAGTAAGTGAGCAAAATAACAGCTTTACCTCCCAGGGCTACAGAGGTCTAACTCGCTGGTTATTCAGAGCTGTGTGAAATGTTTCAAATAATAAAATATTTAACATAAAGTGGGTATTCAGCACGAGATGATTAGCAGTGAAAAGAAAAGGCTTCTAAAAATGAAACATGTATTTTTTAAATTAAAATATCTGGAGATGAGTTAAAGAGTAGCTTGATGAAATAAATGAAGAACTGGTCAACAGGGAGATACGTTATCTCCCCAAAAAGCACTTAGAGCAAACAGAAACCAAGAGATCAGAAAATATAAGAGATGTTCAGAGACACTGGAAGATAGAATAAGGATTAACATAAGTCTACTTGCGGCCCGTGTGGAGATCATAGAAGACCTGGAAAAACACAACCTTAAATATCTTTAAAAAGATGGAAAGCGTAAAGAAATAGAGGAAAGAAGTAGGAGGCAAAGGGCATACATACAAGCCTAAATACAGACATGTACATATGTAAATATATTTAAGATTAAGGGGGGAACAGACCTAGGTGCAAATAATTATAGGTTTGGTAGTAGGGTAGCAGGTGGACATTGGGCCTCCTCATGCGCATTCCCCTAATACAAGAGCACCTTGCTCAGCCAAACGGTCATTTCATGATACCTACCTTCCCGACATGATCGCTGAAGACAGATGTGTGCATAAGAAAATGTGGTGAAGAAAGCTGATGGTGCCCGGCTATCAAAAGATATAGCATCTGGGGTCTTAAAGGCTTGTAGGCAAACAAGCGGCCATCTAGCTCGGAAACAACAAAGTCCACAGAGAAGAAGCACACGAGCTTGTGCGAACACGAAGTGTTGAAGGGAGTGGGGACCCAAAGTCCATCTGTAGGCTAATAGACATCTCCTTACAAAAGGGTTGCGGGGAGGAGAGGAGCCAGTCAGGGTGCAGTGTAGCAATGATGAAAAATACAACTTTCCTCTGGTTCCTAAATGCTTCCTCCCCCTCCCCACTCACTATCATGATCCCAACTCTACCTAACAAATTTGGCTAGACCAAAAGATATACACTGGTACAGATAGGAACTGGAAACACAGGGAATCCAGGACAAATTATCCCTTCAGGACCAGTGGTGAGGGTGGCCATACCAGGAGGGTGGAGGGAAGGTGGGGTAGAAAGGGAGAACCGATTACAGGGATCTATTCTACATACAACCTTCTCCCTGGGGGATGGACAACAGAAAAGTGGGTGAAGGGAGACGTCAGACAGTGTAAGATAAGGCAAAATAGTAATAATTTATAAATTATCAAGGGTTCATGAGGGATGGGGGTGTAGGGAGAGAGGAGTAAAAATGAGGAGCTGATGCCAGCTCAAGTAGAAAGCAAATGTTTTGAGAATGATGAGGGCAACAAACGTACAAATGTGCTTGACACACAAAGGATGCATGTATGGATTGTGATAAGAATTGAACGAGCCCCCAATAAAATGATTTTTTAAAAGGTGAAAAACACGAATCTGCCTATAGAGTAAGCGCAACTTGTCCTGAGTCAGATAAGCCCTAAAAAGTTTTACTCACACATAATTTAGTCACATTAGACAATGCCATGGAAAAAGAACATGGCTTGGATGCAACGAAAGAGCGAGGGCATGCTACTGCTTTTCCTCATGTTAAGCATGTATGTACAGCGTAGTGAATTAATTAGTATGGCTGCTCTAGACCATTGGCCGTGATTCACTGGTTTGCGTGCTGCTGTGAGGCTAGAAGCTATGGCATCAGTATTTTAAAGGCCAGCAGATGACATCATGGTACCTGGGTGTCAGAGCAGCTTACAGAAGAAGACAACCATACAAATGCCTGCTTCTAAATGACTAATGCCAGCTGGTTTCAGCTCCCTACTATTGAAGATCTCTTACTTTAAGAGCTCCACTTCAGATTTTTACAACTTGCAGTTTTACTAGAGGTAGACCTCAGACATTCCACATTCTGATTACTAGGGGATGTTTGCAGCTCTCTTCCTGAATTCTAAGTCATGCCACATTAGCAGATGAAGGTCCTGATACACTTTATCCACAAAGTTGGAGGCATTGGCCAAAAGGTAACAGAAGCCTCCAGAAATGGATGGTATACCAACCGAGATGTTTCAACAAATAAATGCAACACTGGAAGCGCTTGTGGGTCTATGCCAAGAAATTTGGAATGCAGCCACCTAGCCAACAGACTGGAAGAGATCCATAGTCCTGCCAATTCTGAATGTAGGTTATCCAGAAAAAATGTGGAAATTATCAAACATCATCATTAATAGTACACACAAGTGAAATTTTTCTGAAGAGAATTCAAAAGCTATTGCAGCAGTACATGGATGGAAACTACCAGAAATTCAAGCTAGATTCTGCAGAAGACATGGAACAAGGGATATTACTGATGTCAGATGAATCTTGGCTTTATGCAGAGGAAACAGGAAGGATGTCTCCCTGTGTTCTATTGACTCTGCAAAGGCATTTAACAAGTTATAGATAACATTATAAAGGATAAGAATTCCAGAACACAATGGATGCTCATGAGGAACCTGTACGTACACCAAATGGCAACTGTTTAAACAGACCCAGGATCCTGAGTATTTTAAAATCAGGGTAGATGTGCATCCTTTTGCCATATTTCTTCAATCTGTACACTGAACAAATACTCTGGACACCAGACTATAGAAAATAACAGCCATCAGAGTTGGAGGAAGACCCATCAGCCACCTGCAAACATGCAGATGCTACTACCTTGCTTCAGTACAGAGAACCAAAGTGCTTTCCCATAAAAATCAAAGACTTCAAATTTCAATATGGATTATAGAATTATGTGTTCAACGGTATTCGATAAGATAGTAGAGGCTGTGCAAGCACATTGAAAAACTCAAGAAAAATCAGCAAAAATATTCTATTGCAAAACAGTAAAAGACAAGTGGTACAAGCAGAAATGGCTAGAAGTTCAAACATAGATTTAAAAAGCAGGAAATGGGGAGTTAGCAACAACATGTGCAACGGAGAGGAAAAGTCCTGGAATTGATTGTGGCCATGGTTGCAAAACGCTGCGACTGACTGAACTGTTTAAATGTATGATAGGTGCACTGTGTGCTGGTGAAACTGTTAAAAATGAATAATTTTTCAAGGGTTGCCATGAAGGTATAGAAACAAAATAATGTCAAAGAGTGAAGCTATCATTTCTTGACATAGCCTCATCTCGGCCTGCATGCTTCCGCAGACACAATTTCCTTCTCTCGAACTCTTCCCCAAGAACTCTGGCCCTGGCGTCCTTGAGGGGCTCAATCGAGTCCCATGTAAATGTCCTTTGAGTTCCGGGAACAAAAGGATGGCAAAAGGGGCATGAGTTAGTGAATCGTGCCAGCCTGGCCGGTAATCACATGTGGGGCTGGTTGAAAGGCGGAGGGATAAATGGGTGGTGAGCCTCGCCTTTCTAGTTCGCGGGTCTCTTGTTTTGTGATGGTTGCAATGGGTGCGGCTGCCTTAGCAGTTCCCTGCTTCAGCTTGCAAGATTGACTTCCTACAAGACATCCCCA
>NW_022109767.1:9158394-9161532 GCF_000313985.2 Echinops telfairi | reverse complement strand
ATAAAACTCTCTCTTATACATGAGTCGCTGTGGATTTGTTTCTCCAAAGTACCTAGACTAATACAGGGCACAATCGAGGTTGTAGGATGGATGGGGTAGGATTACCCAAAGACATTCTCATAGGACAGTCCTGGCTGCCCTCAAAGAATGAACAGGTGAGTTGGCATGATGGGGACCTGGGGTGGGAGGTGGGGGTGGAATTCCTTAATGCAAATTGTATGCCCTTTTTCTTATCAATACAATTTTCAGTTTTCTTAAAATTCCTTCATAATAAGTCCTGGGGAGTTTCCTGTTTCCCCTGAGAAACCTCTGTCAATCACTCTCCATTGTCATCCCGAAAGTCAGTTGCAACGTACTGAGCTGACAGCCCTGCCTTAAATGGAACTGGCCTGGCCAATCCCCTCAGAAGTCGTTGTTTGAATGGGACCATTTTTTAAGGCAGCCTCATGAGATTAAAACAGTGTCTTACTGAGAGAATTCCCTAGTTACCGAGACATCATCACACGTGCTTGCTTGGAAGATGACTGGACTTTGTGAATGCACTGGAACCCTCAGAGCATCACTTGTTGGCTTCGTGTTATGCATTGAAACCGTGGAAGCGAATATTCTAAAGTAAACTAAGAATAGTTTAATGTGTTAACACAGCGCTAAGTCAAGCCAAGCCCACTGATGGATTCGGAGACACTCCAGAGTAAAGCAGTTCTCCACAGGGTTCCCCAGGCTGTGCATCTTTACACAAGCGGCAGCAACACATCTTTCTTGCTCACAGAGAATGATGGGTACCACTGACCTTTGGGTGGCAACAGAAGCAACAGAAAGCCTACTTACCCCTGTGCCACAAGAGCTACTCTTAAGACGTTAAAACACTCCTCAATCTTTACTCCCTGCAGTTCTATCTCAGAGAAGTAAACTTCTAAAAGACACATTTTGAAAAGAAAACCGAAAGTCCCCAAGGAATAATTTGGATGAAAAATCCAAAACATAAGCCATAAACCTTGGTGCTATCTCAGTATTGACCGTGAACAAAAGCTACTTTTAACAATGAGTTGAAACCAGATTTCAGCAATCATTGGAAGAGTCCTGATGGTGTAGTGGTTACAGGTTGGGCTGCAATCCCCATGGTGGGCAGTTAAAAACCACCAACAACTCTCGGGAGAAACACTGGGCTTTCTACTCCCATAAACAGTTACTGTCTGAGAAACCCACAGGGGTCGCTGTCAGTCAGCATGGACTCCGTGGCAGTGAGCACGCGTTATTGGCGTGGGAGGGGGAGAGGGGGGGAGCCAAGAGGCAGAATATATCTTCCTTGAAGTGATGTAAAGTAACTGAAAAATGCCATACTTTATGAGAAAACTCTTCAGTGCTTTGGTTTGAGAAGACAAATCAAGAAAGAAGCAATGATGGATTGGCCCGTACCTAGAGTACCCTGTCCACCAAAGATTTCATGTGAAGATCTGTCAGATGGTCCAGCAGAAATTAAATTCAGGGTCATCGGCATTTTCCTTCCTCACAGACACTTCTATTGGGCACCACGTCCCTGGCTGTCACTGTAATTATCTTTATCCACAAAGGAAGATATTTTTCTTGACCCCAGGTGGTAACCTTTTGTCCAATTACAGACTCCAAGGATGTCTGAGAACGCGTCGATTAACGCTTACTGTCCTACGAGGGAAGCAGTCTTTGGGCGATAGGGCGCCCACTTGGGATTTTCTCCTGGATTCTGACGTCCATCTGACATTAAAATCTGTAGCCCCGACAGATGTTTTAAAATCTAGGTATGAGATGATCAGACGGTATCTCCTTTAACCATTCTGATTGAATTTTAATTGCTGCTGGGTCCAGGCTCAGGAGCTCAGAGAGAAAACGTGGCGTGATCTATTACGGATGACTCGCAGGTGGAAAGCTGGTGTCATGTTTGCTAGGCATTTGCTATCCCTCTGTGCACAATTAACAAAGCATACAGCAGCACGAAGGTGCGCATGCAGAAGTAAAACCTTCGAGAAAGGGGTACTGCTCTATTTCCTCTCCTCCAGAGCCCTTGAAAAAACATCCTTTGATTTTGACTCTGCACCCTTCGAAGGATGTCAATGGAACTCTGATGATTAAAGAAAAACTATTCTATTCACACATTTTTTAACCCATGAAAGCCTCAGTCCCCCACCCCCTTGTATCCACCTTTCATAGAAGTAATGAATACTATCCAGAATCAGAACACCTTGTTGGCTGGGTCTCAGCTGAAAACGAAATATTGAGTCCCTATGATAGTTCCCTTTGAAGAGGATCACTTGATTTAAAATATACAATAAAAACACTGTGCCATCAAGCTGATTCTGGCTTATAGCATCTGACTTACTGTGCTTTAAAATATTTTTCCCCCCAAATCAGAATACACTTGGAATGACTTTTTTAGTACGTATGATTCTTATAGTAGCCTCTAGAGGGATTGGGGGAAAACAGATTCTCACTCTCACCTGTCCATTGCATAGTGTAGCCTGTTCCCAGAAAAAGAGTGAATATTTTATATATATATATATATGTATGTATATATTACATATATAAGTATATAAATATATTAGTACAGACACACACATGTCTATGTGCAAGGAGGGAGGTGTGTGTGGTCTATGAAAAACAAGAAATGCAGTCCAGAATAATATCTCACTTTTGATTTTCTATTTGGAAGGAATGAGTAAAAGAATGAATTTTTGAAAAAAATGAATGTTTGTAAACAATATTTCCAAACTTATCTACCTAAATAAATTTCCTAGGTGGAAGTCCTAGATTAGCCATTTGAAGGGAGTTACAGTTTGAGAGCTGTCTCGGAGCCCTGATTCATCTGAACTTTTCCACAGACCTGGAGGCATGTTTTGTTATTATTGATCAGTTGCCACTGAGAGAAAACACGTACATCTGTCCCCACCTCCCGTCTACAATGCTTGAGACCATTTGAACAAAGTAGAATTGTTAGCTAAAATGGGAGTCTTTCTTGATGAAGTATGATTTTCAATAGATAAACTGCACCAGTTACTTTCTATTTCTGGGATAAACAAGCATTTGTCGGATAAAAACAGAAGTGGGTTCTGAAGCAGTTATTTGAAAGAAAAAAATTCTCTAAAAGCCTCAATAAATAATGGAAGA
>NW_022109767.1:9152917-9158294 GCF_000313985.2 Echinops telfairi | reverse complement strand
TAAACAAGCATTTGTCGGATAAAAACAGAAGTGGGTTCTGAAGCAGTTATTTGAAAGAAAAAAATTCTCTAAAAGCCTCAATAAATAATGGAAGATTTGCTTCCCTGGTTCTAATCAGGAGGATACATACATAATGATGTAGAAGAGAGACTACGGGAAAATATTCATTTGGGTTCTTATTGGAAATCTGATTATACTACAATTGTGTTTGCTCTAATTTGTGGTGTGCCACCCCTCTGTACATTGGCATTGTCCTGGAAATCTTGTTTCAGTTAATTTCTTTTTTTTCCAATTAATTTCTTTAAATGATCCATTGCCTATTCAATGACAAGAAAGGTTTTGATGACCTAAGTTCAAAGTCGCTGTTGTGTTGTTAGGGACCATCGAATTGTCTCCGATTCACAAGGACCTTCCTTATATATAACACAAATACACTGCCCTGTGCCCTTGCCATAATACTGAGTGTTGAAGGCCATTGCTGCAGTCCCGTGTCCGCCCATCTCAGTGAAAATCTACCTTCTTTTGTTGCTGTTCGCCTTAACCAAGGTGACGTTCTACTTCAGTGATCCTCTCGGTGCCGTGTGCAAAACAGTGAGCTGAAGTCTCACCGTCCTCAGTTCTAAGGACCCTTCTAGTGTGTTTCTTCCAAGATAAGATTTGCTCATTCTTCTAGCAGTCAAGGTATATTGAATATTCTTCACCAGACCATAATGAAAAGACATCAATTCTTCAATCTTCATTTCTCCTTGTCCGACACTTATACCCATAAGAACCAATGCCTACAGTAACCTGGCTTCAGTCAAGTGCACTCGAGTTATCCTAATGGCATCTCTGCTCTTCGGATAGATTTTTAAAGGGACCATCATAGCAAATAAGCCCAATTGCATTAACAGGCATTGATTTATCTTCTTGTGGTTTCCAAGTAAGTGTCTTCTGGTGTTTTCTAAAGGATGCACTCATTATGAAACAAGAGCAAGAATGATATAAAGTGGAATATATTATGTCAATTGACCTTGGTAGTGCTTGAAACTATGGTCCTACACCATAGTTTTTAATAATGTCTACGAAGTTTTCATTACTTTGCCCTCCATATTCTCCACTGAGTTCAACAATGTACTTGCAGTAAAAGTAAGTACTGTGTACAAAAATCCACTGTTAAAACTATATATATAATATGTAATATTAAATATTTATATAATAATACATAATATACAAATGTATTATACATTATATCTTTTATATTATAATATGTAAGTATATTCTATTTTATATACTATTATACATACATGTATATTATGTATAACACATATACTATGTAATAATATAATATAAATAAATTATCATATATAACACATCATAATATAGTATATTAATTATTCTATATATAATATATACTTATGAATATTCTCCCATTCTGCATCCTAATTTTGTGAGTAGCAACTGGGGTCTTAAAAGCTTGAAGTGGCCAGGTCAGGGACAACTATTGGTCTCTGCTTGGCTGGAGAAAATAAGAGTGATGAAAATCAGAAACCACATGGAACCAGACCGATGAAGCTTGTGAACATCAGTCTCCACAACCCTGAGCTGAGGAAACTCAATGGTGCCTGGTTACGGCTACCAACTGGTCTGAAAGGGAACACAATAGAAGATGCTGTATATTTTGGGGGGACATGAGGGACAAAGCTCAAAGTCATAAAGAAGGCCAGGATTACTGTTGAGGTAGAGACAGGTAACACCTCTGAGATGGTGGGTCTCTGTGAAGACCCTCAGGTCTGGAGCTGAATTCACTTCCAGGACTCAATCCTGAGCCAAAGCCATAGAGGATTATTGGCACTACTGGTGTATGCACACTTTAAGATAATCTCCCTTCAAGGACAAAAGGGCAGCATTTCTCCAATGACAAAGTTCAGAAGAATTAGGAAAGACAACAGGAAATACAGAAAGCAGGTGAGATAAGTGATGCTACAATGTGGGGACAGGTGAAACAAGTTCTGTATGACTTATTGAATGGAAAGCTGATCAGCACTGTAAACCTTCACCCAATTCAGAACAAAAAGCTATAAAAATGATATAAAGTAAAGCTCAACCCTTCTAATAAAAAGATAAAACTTAAAAATTCAAATATATACATATATAAGGTATTTTTAATAATTTTGCATGGAAAAATAAAATATTTACCAAAAGGCAATGGTAAAAAGTTGTAGTATATCCATTTTATATAATTTGATGCATACACATACATGTGCGTTTTTCTGTAAACTGGCAAATGTCAATATGAAAGATATATTTAACCACATAGTATTTTTGTGTTGATTTACTGATCATCGCCCAACATGTCTACATTACAAGGAAGGAGGTTGGAGATGTAAATAGAATGTCTGATATCTAATAACATGCTGAGAGCTTATTATGTGACACATACGTATTCTCGTTAGTAGGCGCATTGAATTGGTTCCAGCCCATAGCGACCCAATGCACAACAGAGTAAAATACTGCACAGTCCTGCCCGGTATTTACAATTGTTTCTATGCCTGAGCCTAATTGTTGCAGCCACTGTGTCAATCCATGTCCTTGAGAGTCTTCCTCTCTCTTCATGCCCCTTCACTTTACCAAACATACTGACCTTCGCCAGCATGGATCACTCTTGGCATCTATCCAAAGCATGTGAGACTGAGTCTTGTCATCCTTGCCTCTAAGGAGCACTCTGGCCTTCCTTCTGCCGAGACAGGTTTATGAGCTCTTTCAGCAGTCCGTGGTGCTTTCGATATCCTCCTCCGGCACAATTCACAGGCATCAATGCTTCTGCAGCCTTCTCCCTGCAATGTCCACCTTTCACACGCATACGAGGCAATGGAACAAACCGTGACTTGGGTCTGGTGCGCCTTAGTCCTCAAAGTAACATCGTTGCTCTAACGGGGGTTTTGTGCAGCAGCTTTACCTAATGCTACTCGTCTTTTGAACTGCTGCTTCCACAAACATTGATTGTAGACCAAGTCAGACAAAATCCTTGACAGCTTTAACTTTTTCTCCATTTATCGTGTTGGTCCGGTTGTGAGGATGTTGATCTTATTTACATTAAATTGTAATCCACGCTGAAGGCTACTTATTTTACTAAGGTTATTTATGATACCACATCCTGAACATGTGTTATTGTATTTAATCCCTACACATTTTTGAATAAGGTACAATTAATAAACATATTTTACATAGGAGAAAACTAAGATTCACAGTAGTTGGCTAATTTGTTAAAGCCATACAGCTAATAAATGTGGAGGTAGACACCAGGTTTGACCCGGAAGTCTCCCTTTCATGATGAAAAAGTATTAATTATTTTGGAGTAGCGCATCAAAGCACCACCTTTATAAGGGCTGCTTTCTAAGCACTCAATTATAGTGATGAGACAGATAATTTCTGAAGTGCTTGAAAATAACCATTGTATTTCAGGAAATCAATGTGCATCGAATGCTTACTTTGGCATAGGTACTATGCTAGACGATAAGATAAAAAGGAGGAAAAGAAGAAAAGATGAATGAGAGAGAGCTCTTCCAACAGTGGCCTAGTCCATTCGAGGAGAAAACAAGTGAACCAATCCTTGCGGTACCCTGTGCAAGAATCATGTAATTAAGGTGCCGAGTGGTTGGTAGAAAAAAAGGTGACCAATTATTTGGATTATGCATGTCATTTAAAAGCAAGTTTACAAGAAAAATTTATTTGAAACGCTTCACCTACATATTGTTAGAAATAGAGTTTTAATGTAAATTCTGAAGTACTCGTAATTCTGAAGATTTTTAATTTCCAAAGTGTTATTGTCAGTGAATACTAACATCACTAAGGGTATTTACAAACAACAGAGCACATAATCCAGGTATCGTAGAAGGAAATGGGGCAAGTATCGAAAAAAATAGGTGGGGGAGGGGGGTGTTTCACTTGGCTGCTAAGGAGAAAGATGTGGAAGTCTGATGCCATAAAGATTACACCTTGGAAACCCCACTGAGTAGTTCCACTCACTCCAATCTAGTCACTGGGAGCCAGAATTGACTCAATAGGAAATAAGGAGAGAATGGAGTGGAAAATCCTCTATGCTTATGAACTTCTTGAATATCACATAGCATTTACTACCCTTGCACTTTTTGGTTTTATAAGAAACCTGAAAGGTGGGGGGCATAATGGATGAATCTGGAATTCTTTCTCTACCTAAGATTTAATGTGCACATTTGTCAAATGATTCTCTATAAACTGAAACTGTATTTGAAAAATTCTGTTCAATGGATTCTAACTTAAAGCAACCCTATCAGACAGCAAAAACTGCCCCGTATGTTTCTTAGACTTTAAACTTTCACAGAAGCAGAGGGTCACAGCTTCCTCCCATGGGGTGGCTGGTGGGTTTAAACTGCTGACTTTGTGGTTAGAAGCCAGAAGTCTTAACCACTGGACCACCAGAGCTCCTAAAGTAAAATCGGAGTCATTAAAAAACTTGTTTTGCAGGTTTTAACCAATAGACTTCAGGAGCATAGACCTGTATCCACTTTGGTTAAAAATAAAAGATAATATTGAAAATAATTAAATATAAAATGCAACCTATTGAAATATTGAAATATTTCATTAATGATGTGAGGAATACTTAAGGTTATAATTAGTTCTTCTCATACATACTGCACTTTTTTTCTCATTTTTATATTATAATGTGGGTCAAAGTTTACAGAGAATATCAGCTTTCTGTAATACTCATTTTCACAATTAGAAACAAAACAAAGAAAAAAAGAGAATTGATGGAGCTAATGTTGTCCTAAGAAAATTCCTTGTTAAATTTGTTATTTTCTTATTCCAAACAGAATGACAGCTCTCAAAAATGGGCTTAATCATAAAATATCTTTGATTTTATGTAATCTTCTTAAGTGATTGTCTACAACTGTCCTATAAAAATACACCACCCAAGACCTAGGGGGATGTTGCTCACCGATGTTCACTGAAGCATTCTTCACAATAGTCAAAAGGTGGCAAACACCCAACAGGTAAACGGATAAATGAAATGTGGTAGATACACACAATGGATCGTTCCATTGTAAAAAGGAATCAAGCCCTGATACACGTTACAACATGGATAAGCCTTGAAAACGTCATGCCAAATGAAGTAAGACCGACAAAAGAGGACAAATAGAGTTGGAACCCCCTTAGACCATGCGCTTTTATGGAGACCAAAGACCAAGATCTGTGTTTACCAAGGTAGAGAGGGGCAAAGGAGAATAGAGAAGAAACGTCTGTTATTGTTTAATGGATGACCAGTTTTTATTAAGGCTGATAAAATATTGTGCAATAGTTGGGAAGGTTGCACATTGTTGTGAAAGTAACGGATGCACTGAATTTCCCATGTTGGTCT
>NW_022109767.1:9145306-9152817 GCF_000313985.2 Echinops telfairi | reverse complement strand
TTTTATTAAGGCTGATAAAATATTGTGCAATAGTTGGGAAGGTTGCACATTGTTGTGAAAGTAACGGATGCACTGAATTTCCCATGTTGGTCTTGTGAGGTGCCATTCAGACATCTTCACCCCCTCATGACCATGCGGAAGAAAACTAAGCACTGCCCCCCTCCTATGCCATCCGCACAACTGTGCCTTTAGCTGCCCCACTGATGCAGCCACTGTGTCGATCCATCGCTTTGAGGGGCACCCTCTTTTTCACTGCCCCTCCACTTGACCAAAGAGGATGTCCTTCTAAAGCAGTGGTTCTCAGCCTTCCTCATGCCGCCACCCTTTCGTGCAGTGCCTCATGTGGTGGTGACCCCCAGTCATAAAATGATTGTCATTGCTACTTCATCACTGTCATTTCGCTACTGTTATGCACCGTAATGTAAATACCGGATATGCAGGATGTATTTTCATTGTTAGAAATTGAAGATACTAAAAGCATAATGATTAATCACAAAAGAATATGTAATTATATATTGTGAAATATTTATTTCTGATGACAAATAAATGAAATGTTGTCTGGAAGCATGGTGCAGCATGGATCACAGTCTTCACACCGGGTTCTCGGATGTGGGCCTATCTGCATGTGGGCGAGCCCACTTGGAGACAGAGGAGTGGCGCCTCTGTTCCTAAGACCATCGAAAATATGTGTCTTCCGATGGTCTTAGGTCACCCCTGTGAAAGGGTTGTTCGACCCCCATAAGGGTCACGACCTCCAGGTTGAGAACCGCTGGCTTACATTAAATCTAAAGGGACCGTTTCTCCTGACAATATGTCCAAAGTATATAAGTGTGTAGGATCAAGTTGTAGCATCCTTGCCTCTGAGGAACACTCTGGGCTGACTTCTTCCAATACAGACCAGTTTGTCCTTGTAGCCCTCCATGGAACTTTCAATACTCTTCTCCAGCACCACGATTCACATGTATTGATTCTTCTTCGGTCTTTCTTATTCAATATCCAACTTTCACATGCATTTGATGCAATGGAGAATACCAAGGCTTGGCTCAGGCCCACTTTAGTCCTCCAAATAACATCCTTTCTCTAGAGAGGTCCTGTGCAGCACATTTGCCTAATGCAATACGTCTTTTGCTCTCTTCACTGCTGCTTCCGTCAGTACTGATTGTGGATGCAAGTAAGACAAAGTCCTGACCACTTCAATCTTTTCTCCATTTAGCATGGTGTTACCTATTGGTCCAGTTGTGGGGATTTGGTCTTCCTTACATTGAGTTGTAATCCATACTGAAGACTGCAATTCTTGATCTTCTTCAGAAATGGGTCAGTTCGTCCTCAGTTTCAGCAAGCAAGGTTCTATCATCAGCACATCACAGATTGCTCTCCTCCAATCATGATACCACCCTCTTCTTCATCTAAGCCAGCGTCTCAGATTACTTGCTCAGCAGACAGATTGAACATGTATGGTGAGAGGATACAACCCTCACGCACACCTTTCCCAATTTTAAACCATGCAGTATTCCTGGTCTTCGTTGCACAACGTGCTCTTGATCGATGTACAAATTCCAAATAAGTACAATGAAGTGTTATGGAATTTCCATTCTTCTCAAATGTATGCACATTTTTTATGGTCTACAAAGTCAAATGCCTCTGCATAGTCAATGAAGCACAAGTAAACATCTTCCTGGTATTCTCTGATCTGAGCTAGATCCATCTGACATCAGCAATGATAGCCTTTGTTCCACATCCTCTTTTGAACCGTGCCTGACCCTCTGGCAGTTCCCTGTCAATGTGCTGTTGCAGCCTTAGTGGGATGATCTTCAGCAAACTTTGACCTGTGTGTGATATCAGTGATTTTGTTCTATAGTTTGAGCATGCTATTCGGTCACCTTTCTTTGGCAAGGACACAAATGTGCATCTCTTCCAGTCAGTTGGCCAGGGGGCTGTCTTCTAAATGTCCTGGCCTAGACGACTGAGTGTCCCAGGGCTTCCTCAGCTTGCTGAAACATTTCAATAAGTAGTCTGCCGATTTCTGAAAGACAAGTGTTTTCTTGCTTCAAAGTAAGATTTGTACAGTGTGCATAGGAATTTGTTCATAGGGTTTTTTTAACTATAGTCCGGCCCTCCAACGGTCTAAGGGACAGTGAACTGGCCCCGTTTACAAAGTTTGAGGACCCTTCATTAAACAATAGTTTCCTATTCTCTCCTTCTCCTGACCAGACCCCAGTAACCACCAATCTACATTTGTCTCTATGAAATGTCCAAGGCTGGATATTTCATCTAAGTGGGTTATTACAGTTCAAACTTGGTCGGTTGGTCCCCTCTCTGATGCACGCTGGATCTGATCTGAGTTTCAACACTTTCTGTATTTTGGGTTGTTGCTTTTGGTTCATATTAGGTTTTATCTCAGAGGTGTTATGTCATTGGGGGGGTCACCCTCTTGAAGTTGTGTTATGTGTTTTTGACTACTTTTCAGTCTATGAAATCCAGCATCAATGAACCTATAGAGACAGAAAATAGAATAAGGGTTTCAGGGGGTCAAGTACAGTGGGGCAGGTGTGTGTGTAAAAAGGAGACAAAGTCAAGGAATCCAGGAAGGAAAAGAAAGTTTAGAAATTGATGGTGACAGCAATTGCATAATATTGCCTGGCATGATTGAACTATAGAATGATATGTCAGATGTATTAACTCCCAGTTAATAGATCTGTTTAAAAGAAATATTTCTTAGAAATGTTTTTACATAAGTGGGTTCTTACAATATTTGTCCTTTTGCTTCTGTATTATTTCATCTGACACACGACAGGGCAGGGAATGGTTCTGTTGTAAGTAGACAGGGTCACAATGATTGGAACCAACTGGATGACACCAAAAATGACAAAGTTTTATTGAGGGACAATGATAGTTCAGTGGTAGGCTCCTTGCCTTCCATGGGAGAGATCCAGGTTCAATTCCTGTACAATGCACTTCAAGCACCGTCGCCACGCACCTTTCTACCAGTAGTGGTTTGCCTATTGGTTCCAGACCATGGCAGACGAGGAGAAAATAACTGACTGGGGAATTATTTCCCAAAATCACCCAATGAAAATCCTATAGATCACAAGACTCTGATTCCATTATACGTGGGGTTGCCATTTACTGGGAACTAACAGTATCACACAACAACAGTAATTTTTATTGATCAAGGTGCCCTTTCTTTTGAAAGGCTTTGATGAGCAGACAGTCGACTAACCCTGCCTGCCAACTTTCCCCCTATTTGCTTTGTTCCTAACTCAGTGTCATTTTGTTGGTAATTCGCATGGTGTGCCACTAACTGCACTGTCACCAGTTGGAAACCACCAGGTGTTCACTGAATTGAAATGAGGCTTTCTGCTCCCGTGAAGAGTTACAGGCTCAGAAACGCATGGCGGCAGTTTGACCCTTTTAGAGTCACTGCCATTTTTAAAATTCTGATCCCCAGTGGCTTCCTATAGGCTTTCTGAGACTGTGAATCCTTATGGAAGCAGTTAGCTTCATCTTCTCCCAAGGAACAGCTGTGAGCTTGAATGACCAGTCTTATAGTTAACTGTAGTCCAATCGGTAGCCCAGAGCTTCACCACGCCTCCTTGGAAACCCTATCAGGAAGTTCTACTCTGCCCTACAGGGTTGTTATGCATCTGAATTGACTCAATGTCAACGGGTTCCTGAGTGGTGCAGCATTTTCCCTTGACTACTAATGCAAAGGTTGGTGGTTCAAACCCACTTAGCAGCATTTTGAAGAAAGTCCTGGCAAACTTTCCCCCTAAAGATTACAACCTCCTTCCCTCCAAATAAACAAAAAACAAAACATGATGGCATACAGCAAGACATCATGAGTCGGAATCAACTACACAACAATGGGGTGTGTTTTGCTTTGTTTTAATTCATAGGACAAGGTGATGAGCAAAGACAAAAAAGTTCAAAATTACCTATTGACAAGATACGAGATTCAGAAGAAACTAAAACAGAATTTGGTTGTTTCTTTTCTTTTATTACGTTCAGACAACAACACTGTAGAAATTTGTAGAAGGGATTCACTAAGCTTCTTCCTAAGAGGGAGATCTTTTTTTTAGATTCATGATCTCAGGAGCTCAATTCCTTAGATCTTTATTGATCTGAACTATATACACACACACACACACACACACACATATATATATGATAGGGCAAGGCATCTAAACACAATGAAATTAAAACTATTAGGGATCATAAGACCGCATCATTGAGTTTCCTCAAAATCGGAGGTGTTCAGATTCCACATGAGCATGTGAATTGAGTGGGTTATCTGCTCCTTTGTCCTCTCACCGCTGCATTTGAGATGAATAGAATCACAGATTTAGGGACATTGCAGATCTAGATGTTTCCTTGTGTTTTATTAACTATGCAAAAGCCTTCGGCGCTGTGGACCATAATAAGCAGCGGGTACCCTTGAGAAGAATGGGTGTTCCAGAATAGTTCATTGTGCTTGGTGGGAATCTGTCCATGGACCAAGAGGCCGTTGTGCACAAGGGCACAAGGAAGCATTCTGGAGGCAGTCGCGTGAACGGAACACGAAAGTACTGCACGGTTTATGACCAGGGAAGCTGTGAGACAGGGTTCTAGCCACTCACCATACTTATTCAATCTGGATGCTGAGCAAATCATCAAAACAGCCGGCTTCGATGAATACAAATGTGGCATCAGGATTGGAGGAAGGCTTACTAACAACCTGTGATATGCAGATGACACAACCTGGCTGCTGAAAGCGAGGAGGACTTGAAGCCCTTGCTGATGAAGATCATGGATTGTAGTTTAAAGTATTGATCACACCTCAATGAAAAGACCAAAACCATCACAAGTGGACCAATAGGTGGCATGATAATAAACGAAAAGGTTGACATTGTCAAGGATTTTGTCTTGCTTGGATCCACAATCATTACTGCAAGGAAGCAGCAATCAAGAGATCAAAAGATGATTACATTAGGTAAATCTGCTGCACAAGACCTCTTTAGGGTACTGAGTTATTTTGAGGACTAAGATGCACCAAGACATGGTATTTTCAATGGCCTCATCTGTGTATGAAACTTGGGGATTGACTAATTCATGGTAAATGTTTCAGAGGTGAGGCTGACTCCAAGCTTTTTTAGAAAAAAAAAAAAATCTAACTTTTTTTAAAAAAGAATTTCTGTGCACAGGTGGAGACGTTGTGCCATCTTACAATAAGACTAAAGCATTTTAATTTTAATAAAGGTGTTGGAGCCCTGACCGACACATTTGGGGTTTCAAAACATTTGAATTTCTATTTATTGTACCACGAACACGACCAGTCGGTCAGTTACGATTCATAGTGACGCTATAGGGCAGCATGGCGCTTCTGTGCATTTCTGAGACTGTAAATCGTTATGGGAGCAGGAAGTCTCATCGTCCTCCTGCAGAGCAGCTGGTGAGCTTCAATAGTTGAACTTGGGTTTAACAGTCAACAGCGAAGCCCCCTATACCATCCTGGGTCCTTACTTATTGTCCAGGAACTCTTATTTCTAGCCCCCTTTTAAGATAGCACATTGAACCCGCCTGCTTCTGCTACTCAGTTCTACTAAAGGGGAAGAGATACTTAGGAATATTCCAAGTTCATGTAATTTGCACTGTTCAAATATATCTTTGGATCGAAGGACACCATGATCTATATTTAGGTATAACTTGTCCTAAAACTTTAGTACAACATAAGCTACTTTAAATAAAGCCAGTGTGTACTTTTCTCAGTATCGGGACCGCTACATTAAACGATCTTGATGTTTTTATGGGTGCGCAGCGTGAAGAGTGGTATATGGCACATGTTCTGTACCGTAAAAACAAGAGCTGATGGAAGAAACCGGTGACATTTTTTGGAATCCACCGGTCAAATATTGTCGGAAACAAGTCTAATATTTGAAATACCAGAAGGTGAGTTGGCCAGCGCTCTGAGTGCTTGGTTGGAAAAGAAAGCTGCCTGAGAAAGAAAAGGAGCCGGATGAAGATGCCAGGGAGGAGCCCCACAGGAAGCCAAGGGATGTCTTTGGTCTGGAGAATGTCCCAGAGCCCAAGGATTACACTGCAGCAGCTTGTAAGGCTGCGTAGCGTTAGATCAACATCAGCGATGCTGAAAAAATCAAACTTCTCTGGTATTCTAGGTCTGTTTTTAAAAGCTTCATTTTATTATTTAATATCGGAAAGTCACAAAAGAGGCCCATGACACGTCTTCTTACATTGGGTGGGAATTTTGAACATGGATTCTCTTCAACTATGTGTTCATTTATTCAGATGTTCTCTCTCTCTCTCTCTCCATATTTGTGAGGATGAATCTCTAGAATCCATATTTTTTTCAAAAATCTATCATTGATGAAAACTCAATATCTAGTCAGTACTTTAATAGAAGAAAAGGCGCACAGATTACAAGTGGAAGAATTTAAATGTAAATCTAAGCTCTGACTGTAGCGTTCTTTTTCATATCCACCATCTCTCTCAGGGAAGCTCAAGTTTTACCTTTTCATTACACCCTGATGGCTTCTGATTACCCTAAAGGATCACCAGGGTCCCCATCTATATATCTGTACAAGGGGGCTCCAAAAAATACATGAAAAAATAGAATGAAACCTGCCCAGAAACTTTTTGAACCCCCCACATTTATCGTATTAATAATAAATTCACCGCCCCCACACTCACTCCAGTTTATAAAGAGTTCCTTTGGAAGAATGGATATAAATTGTGAAATAACATTTTTTGTATCGTTTGAACTGCCCGGATACTTTATATGGATTATTTTAAGACACTTTCTAATACTCGTTCTTAAGTAGCTGGTATGAGGAACACATAATCAAGGTGTTTGGGTTTTTCTTTTAATGTGCTGCTGAATGGCATTTGTTTGCATTTTTTCTAGGATTTGTCGTGTTTAAATGAGTTTAGCCTGTAGTTTTTGCACATTACATATGTCAACTTTTGCTTCTAATATTGTGCTAGATTGGCTGAAAAAAATAATAAAATAGGATGTTTCCTGTCTTGGTCCATATTTCAAGACACTTCAAATAGATACGGAGCATGTGTTCCTCAGGGTGGTTTTTTGGGGGGGAGTGGTGGGGGGCGGAGATTTACCCTAGAAGAAAGAAGAATAAGTAGAGATTCACACATTGGAAGAATTTCTAAGCGGTGCGAAAGGCTAACATGTTCGGCTGCTCACCAGAAGGGTAGGGGATTGATTCCGCCTAGGGCTGTCTCTGCAGAAAGGCCTGGCGATGTCTCCCTAGACCGGTGAGGACTTGAACCCTGGAGGGAGAGGCGCTGTACTCTGGCACGCACGCCGTCTCCAGGAAACAGAATTGGCTCGGTGGCAATGGACAGAGGGAGAGGAGATCCGCGTTGGAAGGCTATGATCTGTCTTTGGCTTCCATTGCCGGCTTTATTGAGAAACTTCTAGGGGTGCCCGGGTAATGGAACTCCTGGCCTCCAAACTGAGGAATTTATTTAACTCAAAGCAAAATGCCAAAAAGGAACAA
>NW_022109767.1:9143369-9145136 GCF_000313985.2 Echinops telfairi | reverse complement strand
CACACACACACACACACACACACACACGGGGCTTTGAAAAGTTCATTAAAAAAATGGAATTAAAAAGCATTGGAATATTTCCATGAACTTTCAAAGTCCCTTCATCCATGTGGCAGGAGCAAGGGGCAAAGCTTTCCTTCAAGAGATTGGCTCACACAATTGTGGGAGCTACAAAGTTCAAAATCAAGCCTTCTGCTTGATCACAGGATTGGGGAGGAGTCGTTGCGCACAGATAAAGTCTGTCGGTCAAGCGGCAGCATGGAGACTTATATCTGTATAAGTCTTGCACCCACGTTCTGTAGGCTGGGTGACAGTACAGACAAGTACAGAGAGGAGAGAGATAGAGAGGGCAAATTTTACAGAAATGAAATATCGACTTACGGTTGGAAAGCAGAGGTCACCTGAAGAAACTCCTTTTTCATCTGATTGATACATTACATTACATTACATTACATTACATTACACAATGGAAAATTATTATACTACATTGCCTCATGGAACAGTAACTATTTTAGTGTTTGGCATAACCACTGGGAACCAGAAACCTAGCCTATTTGACTCATAAAATTAACCATCACAGGGGCAAAAGACAAAGCATTGTTCACACTTAATGGTGACCGAGGATTGTCTGGGAGAGAGTGTAGGAGAGCGCCATCTCTGGGCCAGTGTTGTGCATGTATTTTCTATTTCCCAATGCGGTCACATGAACGAAGACTGTTGGTCATTATCGGACATACTGATAGCAACCCAAGACAGTGATCATTGGGTGTGTATCTTATTATTCTCCTGTTGAAACCAAAGAATACACAGTGAGTGTTTGCAACCACCCTGGTGACAAAAATCAGATCCCAGGTCTGGACACTCCGTAGTTCAATCGTTGTCATACTGACAAGGGTGTGCTTTCCACAAAGACCCCGGCTGCTTTCGGGAACCATCCCTGCCCTCATTTCCTTCTCCCGGTATCAATCCATTCATATTCTCTTTCATTGTGAGCATCAAAATGACTGGCATATGCGAAGAGAAGCAGATTAATTTTTACGGTAAAAGTGGGGGGTGGGGAAGGTCTCCTAGCTGGCAATCAAAATTCCCAATTCCTTCACAGCCCACCATTCTTTGTGTACTACTTAGGCTTACCTCATCTGTGTTTAATCGGTTCCCTTCATACTCTCTCCATGAAGCCAGAGATGTACATATTAAATACAGGAGTTTTTTGACAGCTTCTCCTTCCCTTGGGCAAAATTGCTCAACTAACAATAACTAAGATCTCTTTTGACAAGTGTAGCAAAGAGCTGGGAAAGCCTCGTCAGTCTACATCAGCCTGGTTGGCACTCTTTCCCTTGCAGACCTGCGTTACCTGGCATGCTGGAAACTGGAAGAAAGACTATAGAAGGTATAAAATCCAGGCAACACAGTGGATGGAATCGGGAGAGGAGGGCGGTTAATGGGGAATGGATGCAAAACCAGACTCACATCGATCAAGGGGAGCAAAATATATTTTCGACTTTGACTGCAGCTGAAACTCATAAATTAGATAATTGGAGTAATAAGACATGTGAAATGGCTTTTAAGTCCACTACCTGCTCGGTGTAATAAATTTCAAATGACATTGAGGCTTTTAGTGGAGGGAGTGATTTATTGCCATCTGCAGGAAGGAAGCTTTCAGGGATTATCTTTAAAGTGGCAAAACACTATTCCAGATTTCACAAAATTAGCGAAGCTTCAGAAAACCTGGTGACTGAACTGACAGGCAAGGTATATATATATATA
>NW_022109767.1:9136827-9142414 GCF_000313985.2 Echinops telfairi | reverse complement strand
GAAGGATGGCGGTCTGGGGCAGAGGCAAAGCTGGCTCTGCCTCCCTGGGTGCCTCCCTGGGCTTCCATCAAGTCCTTCGTCCTCCTTGCAGACAGACAAAGAATGAGTGTTGGGAACCCAGAAGCATGCTTTCTCAACAGAGAGCAAATGTTCACGGTCAGAACTTCTGAATTCCCAATGTACAATGCTCCTGTGAGATTTCCCTGGTTGGAATCAACTCAAGGACAGTGAGTGTTTGAGTTGCCCTTAGTCCAGTGGCACCTGGCTATCAAGAGGGGGCAGTATCATGCTTATAGGCATCGTCTCCCCTCCCGTACTTTTGGCGATACCACTTTTTGTGTTTATCATTTTCCTGGGACATCTATTCAATTCTAAAATATAATTGGCATCCATTAATTAGCCATGTATTATACCCCTTGTTTTCCTTCTCTGTCACCTACTTTACTACCACACAGACTTGGATGCCATTATCTCACCTGTCAAGATGATAGTGGAAGAAAGGAAATGTTTGGGATATTAATACAGTCTTATTTTTTTCGCCTCCTCTAAATTTAATGGAACTACATTCCAGTTTTAAATGATTTCTCAATTAGTGCAAGATAGAAAAATAGCACACACAGACACATAAAGTGCCTCTTTCAACTGAGATAATTAAAAAGAGTATTAGACAATTTTCAAGTTGCCAATCTTGGAACGGTTCGTGGTGTAATTGTTAGTAAGTGGCGGGACTCATGTCTAAAGTGGAAGAAAACTTTGCAGTTTAATATAGCACCTCCTTCCAAGCCCTCTTCAGATCAACAAATTCTGCCTGGAAATGATAATTAGTGATTAAGAACTGCAGAACGCATCATATTTAAGATAGCCAGTGTCTCTGAGTCTGCCAAGGCATATTCTCTCACTAATCAGTTACAAAAATGTTGTGTCTTGCAGATTTATGATGTGAATATCAAATAAATCAGTTTCCCCAACATTTCCATTTGCACTAAATCTGAAGATGGAGAGAAGTAATCCTTATCAGAAGGAATGGAGTATTTCTCAAGCCAGGGAAGCCATAATTTTACTACACATGGCAGGGCGTTATTTTAGACAAGTAGCAGATCCCCAAAACCATGTGATCTGGATTGAAAAATTAATTAATGGCTACACTTTTCCCCATCAACTTCTGCATCAACTGGAAAAAAAATGCTCTGGGAGTACTGGAATCTCACCATTAACACTATTCAAAAATAATGCAATTCAGCGTAAAGTGCTTCTCTCTTGGATCCATCAGTTCTGGTTATCTATTGCTGCGTAAAATCACCCAAACTGAGTGGTATAAAATAGCAACCCCTATATTACGCTGGGAAAACTCCATCACTCACTGAGAGTGACGCATCAGTTGGGCACTAAAATGATCTGGAGGCATCTGTATTCATACAGCTGGTCTCCGAGCATTGCGGTTGTGCTTCCTGGGAGTCAGTCCCAGCGTAGAGTGGCATTATGCATAAGAGGAAAGACGCGGCAGCAGCACTGTCCAGTCCTGCCCCATTGACACCATCCCTGGTATGGTTGAGTCCGTTGTCCCTCCATGATACTGAGAGTGTCCCTTTCGGTTGTTGGCGGTGGTGACAGTGAAGGCCTTCTACTACATCAAAGGACCTTGGTAGTGCTGTGGGTAAGGTTTGGGGCTGCTAACTAGAAGTTTGGTGGTTCAAATCCAACTACTGGTTCAAGGGAGAAAGCATTCTGAGAAGGCACATATGGAATATGAGTATCCTGTGAAACCAAGGCTGAGTTGACTTGGCTTTTCCGGCTGAGCTTCGGAAGTCATGCAGAATCACTCCCACCAAACGCTGTTGACTCGGTGTGTTTTCCCAGTGCAGTCCAGTACCAGGGGGGCTGCAATAACTTTCTGCTCTGTCTTAGGAAGCTTTGAGGTGATATTGTTGAAGGGCATGAGAAATGGAAGCTATTACTGCAACTATCATGGCCAAATGACACATATTACATCACTGAAAGAGCACAATGGAATAGAATTCAAAAGTCGTTAAAAGACCAAGATTTGGGGCTGGATGGAGACTAGCGGGACCCCCATATCTATGGACCTTAGTCACCCTTCAGGTCTGGGTCTGAACTCCCCCCCTGGATGAATTATGAACCATTTAGAGTCAAGTGGGCAGCATTTTCTCTAAGGCAGGGGATTAAAGCAGGAGGACTTAGACAGGGAACACTGGGAAGAAGTGAGGTGACTGATGGTAGGCACACTGATGGCTTTGAAGTGGTTGAGTTGAAACAAACTGTGTAGAAATTATTGAATGGAAAATTCATGATCTGCTCTGTAAACCTTCCCATAACTCACAGTAAGAAGTTTAAAAATAAAAAATAAAGAAAGAGCATAATGGGACATGAAATGCACGTTGCAACCTTTTTGTTGTTGTTTTTTAATGCAAGGCTTACAGAACAGATAAATTTTCCGTTCAACGATTTATGCACATTTGGCTTCATCTCATCATCCAGGATCCCCACCATGAAACCTCGTAGCTCCCTGTCTTTGCTGTTGCCATCCTCCTTTGCCCTGGCCCTGCTGAACTCTGCCTCTCTTATTGGTCAGCCTCTCCTCTAGGTCATTTACACAGCATCTCACCCCATTACTAACAGCTTCCTGAGTCAGTCAGAACACATGCCACAATATATTGGAAAATACATATTTTGATAAGTTTCTCCAAAGAAAGAACTCTGTTTTTATCTATTCCCAGCACCTGGCATGATATCTGGCGTATACTAGATGTGCAAGTATTTCTACTAGAACTACCTCTGCAATACAACTTAGTATATGGCAATAAGTATTCACTTATTCAGGGTTTCTCTGCCAAGCTTCTGCCTCTTGCTGATTCTGACATTACCTTTTTTCCAAAACTTAATGCTGTTAAGTTTAGCAGTAGATTCTCAAACAATATTTAATGAAAAGGGTTTTTTTTTGCTTATAAAAAATGGCGCCACTGAATGGAAATCAAGACCTAGTGTGAGGATAAAGATTATAATTGCGTTCACGATCCCAGTGTAACAGAAATCAAAAGAATGTTGCCTTAATATTTTATATCAACATATCCCTAAAAGTATCAGTTTAAAATAACAAATATGCTATTATCATTTGAGAGCTGTACATGGACAGACAGTTCTCGTGTTGGTTGGGCGTATGGCTATCTATCAGCTCAGTTGGGCAGGAACCACCGACATGGTTCATTTGTATGACTGGAAGTTAATGCTGGCTGTTGCTAGAAGCTTGGGTGGAACAGCCACCTGGGATCCCTCTCTCTGTGTGTACCGGGAGCTTCTCACAGCATAGGGCCAGGGTTCTCAGAGAAAGCATCCGTGTTCAAGGACTCCAAGAGCAAACAGGTGAAGGCTGTAATCTTCATAAGACAACAAACTCCGAATTGCCACAGTCTCACTTTGGCTGCATTTTATGGGCACAGAGCCAGTGAGATTCAAGAAAATGCAAAGTAAGCATCATTCGCAAAGAGAAGAAATTCAGAACGTGAAGCCGTTGTTGGTCTACCACAGATTAGGAAAAGAGAGAAAACAAATGCAAGCGAAATGGGAAACACTTTGATATACTAGCTTCCATTTGTGACTAATTAGGGCATTCGGGCACAGCATTGTTGATTGAATCAAAGTTCATGGGAAATGTTCTGACCTGAATCCTGTCGAGTTCAGAAATAAAATTCCTGAATTTTCTAGAAAAGTGCAGTAGTTCTGAGGTGCTCTGAAAAAAGGGATTTGTGTTCTTTCTTCACGAAACGTTTGATGAAAACTAGGCAAAGAACATTGGGCAAATCTGCTGCACAGACAAGACCACACTAAAGGGTTAAAGACCCAGAATGTCACCCGAGGATTAAGATGCATCTTCCCTGAGCCCTGGTGGTTTCAGTAGCCTACTATGCATGGGAACGTTGGTCCAATGGATAAAGAAGAACACAGAAAAATTGACGCATTTGAATGATGGTGTTGGCACAAAAATATCGAAACTAGCATGACGAGCCAGAGCAAATATATCTGTCTTGGAAAAAATACAGCCAAGACGTTCCTTTTAGAAGCGTGACCAGAAAAGACCAATCCCTGGGAAAGGGCATCCTGCTTGGTAAAGTAGGTTTGCAAAAAGGAAGAAGCCCCTGGGTGAGACAGCCTAACCCAGACCAAGCAATGGTTCCCAAACATGACAACAACCGGTGATGGCACGGGACCAGGCAGCCTTGCCTCCTGTCGTACTGTGAGCCAGAACCGACTTCAAGACACCACACAACAAAGAACTCAAGTCAGCCGGACTTCAACCAGCCATCGCACCAAACAGCTGTCCACTTATTTTATCAATGCACATATGAAAGAAAAAAAAAAGATTTTGTAAGGAAATAGGGATATTTGCTAACATTTTTAACCAAAAAGGCAAAAACTTTTCATTCATAATATGATCCCAATTATGGTTTTGTTTATGGTTGATGTGTTGGAAATTTAATTCAACAATATAAGAAAATGCAATTTCATAGTCTTCTGCTACTTTTAGAAGTTTCCTGCGCATGTTAGAGGGGTGGCTTTCCTGCTAGCCACGTGTCAACACTTGAGTCTCTTAGCTCTTCAAAAGCTCAATGGCTTGTGCTATGTTCAAGAACCTGAACCTGGCTCTCTTACAAGTTGTCTAAATAAGTCAATCAACACATTGAAATAAATGAATGAGGCCCAGAGACCGTGTCCTGTTGCTGAAATTACCCAAACCATTAAGAAGACCTCGCAGAGTCCAGAGAACAGCAAATGCTGCCTGCTGAGACATTTCTACCATTGCTGATGCTGCCTAAGAAACACTCTAGTATCATCTATCATAACGGAACATTTTATGTAAAACTGCCTGGACTACCACAACAGACTGTTCCTTTGCTAAAGACATCAATATTACAGACTTTGAAAATTAATTAATGGGTTTATAGACTGGAACATTGCAAATTTTTGTATAACCCTTCATTTGTACAATGTTACCGTACTTACCTGGGCTTTGATTAGAAAACATTCACAGAGGTTTAAGGCAAACATTTAAATAGATATTAATCAGCTATGAAAGAAAGAGAGAAAGAAAGAAAGAGAGAGAGAGAGAGAGAGAGAAAGGAGAAATAAAGGACTGGGTATTTCTGAAGCTGAAGGAGAAATGCCCAGTTCGTGGGTGGATTCAATAGCAGTGAGAACAGGAGAGGGATTCCTCAGGGTTGTGTGGAAAGGACAGGAAGGTAAGTGAGCGAGTCTAATTAGAAGTTTGAATGCATACCCAAGAAACTGGACGTAACATGACCTCCAAGTGCAGGGTACTTGTGTGGATCCCTTAAAGTAATCACACTAAGCTCCAAGCCTCGAAGGCCAGAAGTTCTCAGGTGAAATAGGACAAGAAAGGAGAGCACACTTTCAAAGTCAACGGAAGACCACAATTCCTTCCTGACTTCCTGGAAAGGAGAGAGAAGATGCTGAAAGTAAGATGAAGATACAAACCTTAAGCCAAAACTGAACCACATGTATTTTGATTGCACTGTTTTAAGAAAGGTAATTTTTTTATCTAAAGAGAAATTCA
>NW_022109767.1:9127849-9134087 GCF_000313985.2 Echinops telfairi | reverse complement strand
GAACGGAGGATCTCTGCAGGTGTTGCTACAGCGAAGGTGAATCTTTCACGAGTGACGTTTACAACCCATATTATAAAAGGAAGGTTAAAGAAAAATTGATGCGTTTGAATTATAGTGCATTATAATTATTAGTGAATTATATATATATAAAAATATAGTGAATTATAATTATTCTTCACCTTCTATAGGTGAAGAATATTGGAAATACCATGGACTGACAAAAAGACAAAGCTGTCTTGGAAAGAAGTAGAGGTGGAGGGCTCCTTAGAGGCGAAGATGATGAGGCTTCATCTTCCATAATTACGACGTGCTGTCAGGAGAGACCAGTCCCTGGAGAAGGACATCATGCGTGGTCAAGTGGAGGGTCCGTGAAAAGGAGGAAGACCCTCGAGGAGATGGATGGACACCGAGGCTGCAGCCATGGGCCCAAGCCTAGAAACAATTGTGAGGATGGCGCAGGACCAGGTAGTGGTCTATTCTACTGTGTCTGGGGTTCTCGTGGGTCGGAACCGACTCCGGCGCCTCACAATAACAACATCACCAAAGAAAGCACAGAACGCAATGTCCTTCCCGTAGATTCCAGGAATGACAACGAGAAATGGAGAGAAAACAAATCTCTCTTTGATCAAGCCTTTGGGACTGAGGGTGGGGATGGGAAAGGGAGGGGGAGACCAAGGTCGAAAACTTGGTGATTCCTGAATTTATGAGTGGGCTTACACACACACACACACACACACACACACACACACACACACACACAAATCTTGAAAAGGCATAGAGAACCCCGGAGAAAAGTAATGGGTCGTTCAATTTGAAGGTAGCATAGTCGAATGATAGATGTGATTTTTAAAAACACACTGCTCTGCTCATTGCCAGAAATGAGATATTAGTTTGAGTGCACTTAGTTCATGCTATTGTGACGTGTCATCCAATTGGTTCCAACTCTCAGTGACCCAGGGTACCAGAGAATGAATCATCGCCTGGCCGGTGCCACCCTCGTCATTGCGATCTTTGCGCCCATCGTTGCAGCCACGGTCAGTCCATCTCACGGAGGGGCTCCCTCCTTTCTGACGAGCTCTGAGCTCCAGGTACTCAGTCCCCTCACAGCATGCCCAGAGTGCAGGAGACGTCTTTCCCGCCTTCCTTCTACGGGAAGCTCTGCTTGCACTTCTCCCAAGACAGGTTTGTTTGTTCTGGCAACCCGTGACACTTGCACTATTCTTTGGCAAATCAATACTTTTCATAAATCTGTCCAATGTTTTTCCAGACTGCACTTGACTACTGAAGTTTGGTGCTTCAAACCACCCTCTGGTGCTGCTTAACAAAACTCTATGATGTGTTTCCATAAAGATTCCACCCAAGGAAACTGTCTAGATGATTTCTATCCCATATCACATTTGGTAGCCAGGAGTTTGAATTCATCTGACAACAAGAAATCATTCACCAAGGACCCCTAAAGTTCACAAATCAAATGAAGCCCTACATAAGCCACCAAGTCAAGGACATCTGTGGATTCTTCTGTGAATAATCTAGCCAGTGAAACATTCTCCTTGTTTCTTTATTAAAAGTATAATAATGTAATATAAAATAACATTATATCAGCGATACTGTTGAAATAAATCCAATTTCACTGCATGGCTCCAAAATCCTGCTGATAATATGAAGCAATAAATACACTATGCAAAGGAACGGCATCATTGTCCAGTGAACCCACAAGGTTCTATAACAGTATTTATAAATATAACAGTATTTATCTACTTGCTGATTCAGTGCCATACAGTCGTTGCCAACTCAGAGCAACCTATAAGGCCAGGTAGAACTGCTACTGTGAGTGTCCAAGACTGTAACTCTTTACAGAGGAGAAAGCCCCTCCTTCCTAACCACAGAGTGGTGGGTGGTTTTGAACTGCCAGCCTTGGGGATCAAGTCACAACACAACTGGTAACCACCATGCCACCAGGGCTCATGATAGTATGTACAGAACCATAAAATTGCACTTTCAATAGACATAAACCTTTGCACCCATATCATATGTACTAGGGATTTCAGATAAAATGGGAGGTGTGATCAATAATCTGTTACAGAAAAAGAGCAAAACACACATCAAACCCATTTTAATGTCATATGCTATGGATAAGAGATATTTGAGCCACGCATTTAGGAATCATAGATGTGCTGCAGCTTCTTTATTTTAAAACGGGAGAGCCTGAGGCTCACTAGGCAGCATGAGCAGCAGCAGCTTGTCTGAAGTGTGTGTGTGTGTGTGTGTGTGTGTATGAATGTGTGAATATATGAAATATAGATAGATATAGAACTGCTATACATACATACCTAGGTCCAGGACCTGAAGCCATTCGTTACCATCTAATAAAAGTCTAGAAAAAGAAGATCATCCATAAAGCAAAGGTGCAGCCCACAAGCACAGCCAAACAACATAGCTCTGGGTTTCCCCTGAGAAACATCACGCCAGGATTTTTTTTTTTTTCAGTTGTAGAGAAACGGCCCAGCCTGGGGGCAGTGGAGCATTCATCTCACCATTAGGGCCCTGGCATTGCTGAGATCTTTAGCACCAGTGAGTAGCAATTATTTTTGTCGGAGAGGTCCGTGTATAGGAATTGATTCTCCAGCGCATACGAATATCCCCTATTAGCCGCGCTTGCTAAGTGGGAGCTGCGCTTCAGCCTGCGGTGCAGGAGGAGAAGCGTCCAATGGAACGGCCGCTCTGCATGCATAACCATCACTCCTGCTATCGCTAATGGGACAGGGTTCCACGGTGCGGCGGGAAATAGCGCCCACCGTCCTGTGATAAATCTGTCAAATGTGACAGGCTGTGCGAAGAGCGGCGCCATGGCTGATGACACGAGCAGCCCAGTGTACAGAACAATCAGGCGGCACCACGCTCCGGGCCGACAAAACAGGGCTGCCGCTGGGAGGGGACCCGGGAAAGCCGCATCCCCGAGCTCTCTCATTGGCAGACCCTGCCCGCTCCTTGCCTTGTACTGCTCTCTGTGCTAGAACAACACTTGGAAGTCTTTCCAAGCCGCTTTCCATCTGGAAGGGACACGCTGTGAAGGGAGACCGCGCTCCCTTCTCATCTGCGTGTCAGAAGCACAAACCTATGACCTCTCGCTGAGGATCCATCACCACCCATGACGACAGGCTAAGCCATGCTTGGCCAAAACTTTGCTTCCATGCTCCCTTGCCTCCCAGGAGCCCCTCCCAGCTCTCTCCTGTCCTCGCCTTGATCTGCACTTGGCTTAGCCTGTCACTTGCTCACCTCTGCCCGGTGTGTGTCCTTCCTCGGGGCTGCTGTCCTTGCTTAGTTGCGGTGAGGCTGGCTCCAACTCAGGACAACCCTATGCACAACAGCAAACTTCTGCTAAGTCCTGCACCCTCGCCTTGATGGTTCAGGGGGTGGATCTTGGTAACTCACAGGGCTTTTGGTAGCTGGTTTTCAGGAGAGCGCAGGGCCCCTTCTTCCTGGTCTTCTTTGGTCTCTAAGCTGGACTGAAACTATTCATCATCATAGCACCATGAAATCCTCCACTAAGAAATACGTGGTGGGTGAGCATGGGCAGTATTGCCTGGGAATCTAACCTGGGTCTCCTTCAAGGAAGGAAAGAATTCTACCTTCACAGCTCCCATGCCTCCCTGTCCTTTCTCAGAGCCTCTAGTTCATTGAATTAAAAGGAGCTAAGGCTATCTCATTAGCGTGTAGCTCTTCCCAACAAACTAGATGCCGCACCAATCCACCGTCAACACTATCCACTCACGTTAAGTAGACTCTGACTCTGATTGGCTCCATGTATGTCCCAGTAGAATTGCGCCCCCTGGAGTTTTCGATGGCTGACCTTTAGAAGTCCATCACCAGGCCATTGTGCCAAGGCATCTCTGGGTGGACTTAAACCACCTCCCTCCTATCAGCAACTGCGCATGTTAACTATTTGCACCAACCTGTGGTTGAATTGCCCCTTATTTTTTTAAATGTATCTTCAGGTAAAAGAACAAAAATATGTATTCAAATGATGTGACATGGACAGGAAGGGCATTTATGAGTGAGGACCTTTTCAGTTCTACTCAGATAAGACCACACCTCTACCAGCTTGAGGCTGGAAAATCCTATACGCTTGTGGGGAAAGTTCCTAAAGATGATTCAAAAATAAATAGCAAATTTTAAAAATCATTTTATTGGGGGTTCTTACAGCTCTCTTTTTTCCCCAATCGTTTTATTAGGGGCTCATAAGACAATTCTCACAATCCATACATACATCAATTGTGTAAAGCACATTTGTACATTCATTGCCCTCGTCATTCTCGAAACATTTGCTCTCCACTTAAGCCCCCAGCATCAGGTCCTCATTTCCCCCCCTCCAAATAGCAAATTTTTATGAAGAGAGTTCCTTAAAAACCTTATATATTATTTATGTATTCATCTGTTGGTTCATCCCTTTACTTACCTAAATTAAATCTGGATCTCCCTGGGCCATACTCCTGGGAGCCAGTGTCTGGTTGAGGTAGCATTTCTATTCTCTAGGATTTTGACCATCTGAATACGGTCCCAACTATTGCTACTTTCTTTTTTATTAATTGGCATATAAGTCACATATCATTCAATTCAATAGTTCAATCCTATTCAGAAGGGTTGTGCAATCATCACCACAATCAATTTTGGAACATTTTCTTCTTTCTCATCTTCATTGTTGTTAGTCCTCCATTTCCTCCCAGCTTCCTGCCAGGTCCCTAGGTAATTATTAGTCTAGTTCTTTACTCTATAGATTTACCTATCCTGGATTTCATATACAGAAGAATCATGCAGGACAAAATCAAGAAACAAACAAACAAAACCAACAACAATGGCAACATAAAACATTTTTAAAAACCTCAATTGAAAACAACGTATAAAATATTAAAAACTGCGACAAATTTAAAACGTAACACCTTCAAATGATAACGTGTTACACGTTAATCTAACTGCATCTGCCATAACTGACTGTACCATGCTCTCTCTCTTAGCAAGCCTATTCACATCTCTGGAATGTGGTCAGAGAGACCCTGAAAATGGATTTGGGGCTTCCATTTTCATCGCAGACTTCTGCAAACTGGGTGTGCAGAGTTTAAGTTCTGATACAATTCCCTCCTCAAAATTTAGATTTCATTTATAATCCTTGGATCACACAGACTGGCATGCTTCTATGTAGATTGACTTGATGCCTCACTTAGATAGCTGCTTGTTTTGAAACAAGCCTTTAAGACACCAGATGCTATTCTCTCTGATAGCTGAGCACCATCAGCTTCCTTTACCACACTTGGCTTTTGCAACCATATCCTCAGTGATCTCTTCATGATGGTGACTATTGAGCAAGGCCATGTCATAGAAATGACTTGTTCTTAGATTAGAGCTAAGATTAAGTGTGAGCCCAAAGTGTATCCATATATCTATGGTTTATATATGCTCCTGGTTCATTTTGGAGACAGCATTGTCATTTTGTTGGAGAACATTATAAATCATCCCCATGGGGAATAAGGTAATTCTAGTGACATTATCAGAAGTTTAGCCAGTGGTATAGAATTTAGAACACTGTTAAGAAAAGGAAATTATACATATAGAGGTCAGGTTTGTTTTTTTACCACAATGCATGAACTGCTAATTAATACATATTAAAAGCTTAAGTGACTGGACACGACATGAGAAGTGAGGGCTTCCCCTCCCCCCAGAAGAATTCATTTCAGAGGACAACGCTGAAGCTACAGCTCAAGGAGAGGGATGTGTCTGATTGGAGCACATGGGAGCAAATGGGGGGAGAGGAAAAAAGTGTGAAACACATCCTGGCTCACCAAGCCTTGAGGACAATATTTCTGCTCAGACCAGCCAATGACCAGAGAGGACCACAGGGCCAGCCCCACCACGAAACATGACGTTCCTCACTGACCCATAGCCCCACGGGGGACAACACTGGAGACACACGGTGGGAACTGTACCCTCCCTGAGCCCATCACACCGAGGTGAGACACTGGGGTGTGCAACAGAGCAGCCAGGGGAGCAGAGCAATGAAATCCCCAGGGAACACCAAAGGTAGAGTGTGGGGCCAGGGCAGGGAGCCCCATCAGACTTGATGGGAAAACACTTGTAAAGGACAACAAATAAGACCTTGAACTATTTATAGGCTTTTCTTTTTTTGTCGTTGCCTAGTTGTTCTTGTCATTGTTGTAGCTATTGTTTTATTTTCTATTGTTGCTTT
>NW_022109767.1:9125271-9126440 GCF_000313985.2 Echinops telfairi | reverse complement strand
CCCCCCCCAATAAAATGATTTTAAAAAAAGAAAAGAGGGCTGAAGATAGGGCAAAACTTCAATAACAGTCATTCACAATGGCAGAACCATGGCTGCAGACTAACACGTCATCAAAAGAAGACAGCATGAAAGTGGTAGACATTTGGTAGACCCCGGGCAAAGCCCACTGGGCACCCGCAAAGGAAGAGATCTGAAAGAATGGACAAGGACACCCATTCCAGCGCCTTGGCATGGACCGTCTGCTTCTCACACGAGGCTGTTCCCACCAGATGTTCAAGCGAGCATTTCAGTTCCTTAAATATGCCAGAGACGAGCTTTCAGTAAAGTCCAGTTCCTTTCATGGGGTTTCCAAATTGGATCCCTCTGCTGTGGCCTGTGAAGAGTATAGTGCACCTCCCAAGGTCAGAGCCTCAAATCCCAGTTGTCTACAGAAATCCCCCTGGGCCACCAAGTTCTGGATAGCAACTAGGTCAAAAGGGTCCAATTAGGAACATATTCCATATTCTTCATAACAGGTGTATTCTCCCCTTAGGAATCTAGATGAGTAATGGCAAACATTTTTTCCCAACAGTAGGTTGTCCCACCTACCCTTTTCCCCCTAAATTAAGACATCCCCCGAAAATAAGACCTACTTACAGTTTTGTCTCTCACTGAAATATCAGACACCCCCGAAAATAAGACCTCCCTGAAAATAAGGCCCCCGAAGCTACCGTAACTCTGGACTCCGGACCGTAGCGGCGGGCACTGCCGCACAACTCACCGTTGGCCGCAGCACAGGAAGTGCGAGGTCTCTTTTAATAAACAATAAATGTGTATCATATTCTTCTTCATGGAAAAACAACACAGCTCCTGAAAATAAGACCTAGCGCATCTTTGGGAGCAAAACTTAATATAAGACACTGTCTTATTTTCAGGGAAACAGGGTAGTTCACTCATGAATAGAAGCTTCTCGGAGACAAGCATGCTGCCCCCAACCATCTTTTGACTTGAGTTTCCAGTGGAGTTCACTAATTACTCTCGTGGGAGTGACTTTACTTGGGGCGATCATAGAACAGTGTTGTATCATAGGAACGCATTGGTTTTATCCCTATCCCCCATCCTGAGACACTGACTGAGGAGAAGCCTCCTCTCTCGGAGTGGTTCTTAAGATGTTCAAATAAGAGGCTGGT
>NW_022109767.1:9123454-9124358 GCF_000313985.2 Echinops telfairi | reverse complement strand
CCTTTGATGTGCACAGGTCCTTTTTTTCTGTTTCTTCTTTTGTAAGTAGGTCTCCCGTCGTCTGGCTTTGCACTGTGTGCGCTATCTGTTTTATATTCAGTGATACTAGTATGCTTGGCAATAGGCTCCTTAAATTTGTTCCAGTTTTCTCATTGATGATCCTTACAGTTCTGGGGTTTATATTTAGGTCTCTAATCCATCTTGAGTTTGTCTATTTTTGCATAGGATGCGGTCTGAGTTCTGTTTCATGCTTATGCAGGTGGAGATTTAATGAATTTGGGTCCTTTGTCAGAAATCAGTTGCCTGTAGATAGATGTTTTTACTTCTAAATTTTAAATTCTGTTCCAGTGGTCTGTGTATTTACCTTTGCACCAGTACCAGGTGGTTAGGTTACTGTGCTGTATAGTAGTTTTTGAGGTCAGGTAATTCCTATTTTCCTCTTTTGGAGGAGTTCTTTCCGAATCTCTTACCTCTCTATTTGATGTCGGTAATTAGTTTCTCCATATCTTTAAAGACTGAAATTAGGATTGGGATCAGAATTGCATTGAAGTTATAGATTACATTAAATAGTACGGATATTTGCACAACATTAAGGCTTCTTATCCATGAAAACAGGATTTTCTTCCATTTATGTTGGTCTCTTTTGGGTTCTTGTCATAGTACTCTATAGTTTTGTACAGGTCTTTTGTATCTTGAGCTAGGTTTATTTCTGAGTATTTCGTATTTTGTGTAGTTATTGTAAATGATATTGTCTTCCTGATGCCTTTTACAGATCAGATTGCTTCTGCTTGTTAATAGAGTATTTTGCGACTTAACCAAATCCCCCAATTATTCCCCCAAATCTTTAGGTGGAGTCCTACATAAAGTCGTGTTATTCTTCAAATTGCAAAAGTTCTCTTCTCCT
>NW_022109767.1:9118992-9121688 GCF_000313985.2 Echinops telfairi | reverse complement strand
TTAATTCTGTATGGTACAGGGGATAGTTTTTGACCTCTTTTAGCATTTCAGACAACTAAGCATGGCCTGGTGATGCTTTCAATTAGGCATTGGGCTGCTAACCATAAAGTCAGTGGTTCATACCTACCAGCAATTCCATGGGAGAAAAAAATGAGTCTGCCTGCTCCCACAAAGATTTACTACTTTGAGAATCCTACTTGGGGTCAGAGTCAACTCCAGGACTGAGAGTGGGAAGGTTAAGTAGGAACCTGAGGCAGTTAGTTTATTGTGCCAACCTGGCCGATAAACACATGTGGGATTAATTGAAGGGTGGAGAGATAAATGGCTGGGTGAGCCTTGCCTTTCTTGTGTCTTACTCTGTGATGATCAGACCAGTGTGCGGCTGCCTTGCTTGTTCTGTGACTCAATTTGCAAGCTACACTACCTGTGGGACATCTAACCCATGGACTGTGTCAACGTAATTTGAGGTTCTTTCAAAACCTGCTTCGCCACACCATTGGAATTTATATCTCTTGAGCTGGGCACTGTCGGACCCTGTCATCTGGCTGACTGTTGGTGACCTGCTTGCTGTTTGCTGCCAGTGGCCGGATAACCTGAATTGCTCTACAAGTCCTTCAAGACTTGAAGGACTGCCAGTGTCTCACAACAGTCTCAAATGCACTGAGCCATTTGTATTGCTTTATAATTTAATGAGCTGTTTATTTCTTGTGTTATATATCTATCTATATATCTGTATAAATATTTATATAATTATTAGGATCCTGATTTTGTTTCTCTAGAGAACCCTGTCTAACACAGAACCTGAGACAATAGCCAACATTACAGAGATTCGGGATGCCATCACAAAGAGAAGATAAAGGAATGCAGGGTTTGGGTAAGCAAAATTCCTACATTTTTCCCCCTTGCTAACCAGATTAAGTCCTATTTAAATCATTGTCAGCCACATGTCATATTATCTCAGAAAGGGCATATATACTAGGAGAAGAGGGAGACGAAAGGGGGTGGGGGGAGACAAGAAGCCTTTTCAAAACACTGGGTCAGCTGAAAATGTCATTTAGTTTAAATCTGATGGATTTGCCCTGTTTGTTATTACTCTGAATTATTCAGCAACACTCTTGGACATGGGGAAAAAAGGACAAATATTGAATTTTTATATTTGGGCTACTTACTGTCACAGAGTCTGTATAATGAGACAGCACTGCATAATGTACATTGGGAAAGGACATGATGGTTCAGTCTTTTCCCTCACAAAACCCCATTGCAATGCTCAGAGGAGAGGCAAGCGTCATGGCAATGTCCCCATGGGCTCTTATTTGCACCACCGTAACCTGGGGCATATGAGAGATGACGATGCACCAAGAAGATTGCTTAGCCAATGGATCATAAAGGGGGTTCTGAAATCTATTTCAAAAGAATGGCTCCTGGATTTCCAGCTCGAGGAGAAAAAAAAATGGCGACTGAGCTCAAAGACTCTCCCAAGACAAATCCTTAGAAATAGTGAATCAAACATAACTAAAATCTTTTGAATGCTTAGCTGTGCTTTCAGGAATAAGAAAGTAATCTCTGGAGACCAGAAGGAAAAAGGAACTAAAAATCAGGATGGAAGGCTCAGACAAAGCATCTTTGCAGCTGCCTTGGTCACGCAGGGGATGGATTTTTAATATCGACATGAGGAGAGATGGTAAAGCTATCTGCCTATTATAGAAAGGGGAGCCAAGAATGAGCCAACTCATGGAACGGGGACTCTGCAAGAGTATATCCAAGGGGGTCCCCAAAAATAAACGGATTTTTTTCAAAGCTATGTATTTTAATTATTTTACAAAACAACCTTATCACCTTCAAAGTACTCTCCATGACACTTAATATATTTGTCAGATCTGCAATTCCATCCTTGGAGACATTTTTCAAACTCATCTGTTTGGAGAGCTGACAGCATCTCCCTCATTTTTTTCTTCACCTCTCCTACGTCGTCAAATCTCTGTCCTTTCGTGTCTCTCTTCATTCACGGAAACAAAAAGAAGTCGCAAGGAGCAAATTCGGTTGAGTCAGGTGTGTGAGCAAAAGAGGTATGCTGTTGTTTACCAAAACCTGGCACACTGAGATGGCTGCAAGAGCAGGTGCATGGTCATGGTGACCAAACCTGTCCCCCATATGCCACAGAGCAGGCTTTTTGGGTCACATATTGTTCGCAATCTTTTCAGAACCTCCGAACAGAAAGCTTGGTGGAAAGTGGGACCTGGTGGCACAAACTCCAAGTGCACTATCCCCGTCACATCGAGAAGCAGAGCATCCGCTTGCTCGTTGATTTCACTCGATGAGTTTTGGGGGGGCAAAGTGACAATGGTGTCTTCCACTGGCTTGACTGACATAGGCTTTCAGGGTGGTCGTAAGAGGCGCACCATGTCTCAGTAGTACTAATGACCTTGGGGGGAAACGTCTGGGTCACTTCAGAAATGGTCTTTTAAAGCACAGCATGTTCCCACTCAAAGCGCTTTCTGCTGGTCAATCGGAATCCGAGGCACAAATTTCTCAGCAATCCTTCTCATCCCAAATCTTCTGTTAAAATTCCCTGCACCCAGGTCCAAGGTAGTCCAGATAACTCTCATTACTTCGATGGCCCATCGTCAGTGTTCCCACACAAGTGCATCAATTTCGTTGACATTTTCTTCTGCTCTGCAAGTTGATGGACATCCAGA
>NW_022109767.1:9092416-9117788 GCF_000313985.2 Echinops telfairi | reverse complement strand
AGGGAGCTATACTTAAAATTATAAGAAGATAAAATATCAAGGTGTGGTGAAGAGACGCCATAGGTAAAATGAGCAATTTCCGGGTATGATTAATGTAAGCCCCAGAAGTGAATCCTCTATGCCATCGAGTTGATTCTAGCTCATTACTGACTTTTTAGAACAGAGTAGAAATGCCCCCCTAGGTTTTCCAAAGCTTTCCAAAAAAAGAATCCCTCATCTTTCTCCTAAGAATGGCTGGTAGCTTCAAATTGCCAACCGTTGGATCAGGAGGTGAATGTTTTCACCTCTCTGCCACCAGGGCTTCTAGAAGCGAATAGAGAAGTACTATTCAAGGAAATGATTGCTGATGTTTTTAAGACAACTATGACAAACATAAATCCTCAGCATGAAGATGACCATGGAGACTCCTTACAGAAAGAAGGCTGCTGTCTTTGATCTCCGTCCGTAATTGTTCTGAATCCTATAGGCTTTCTGCATGAAAGGTTACATTATCTGCATATCATAGGTTGTTAATGAGCCTTTCCCCAATCCTCCTGCCCCACTCTTCTTCAGACAGTTCAGTTTCACAGGTTATTTTCTCAGCAAACCTATTGAATAAGTTTGCTGAAAGAAAACAATCCTAATGCACACCTTTCTTGATTTTGAACCAGGCAGTTTCCCCTTGTTTGAACAGCTGCCTCTTGGTTCATGTACAGGCTCAACATGAACAGAATGAAGTGTTCAGGAATTCCAATTCTTCTCAATGTACTCGGTAATTTAGCATTTTCCACACACTAAAATAACTTGGCATAAGCAATAAAACACAAGTAAACATGTTTTTGGTATTCTTTCCTTTCAGCCAAGATCCATCTGACATCAGGAAAATCTCTCATGCCACATCTTCTGAATCTGGCTGGAATTTTTGGATGTTCCATGTTGATGTACCACTACAATTGTCTGGGGATTATCTTCAGCAAAATTTTACTGCCGGGCCATATTCATGACATTGTTGATAATTCCCACAACCTGCGGGGTCACCTTTTTTTGGAAAGGGTATAAATACCAATATCTGAAGAATTGATTGGCCAGGTCACTGTCTTCCAAATGTTTTGGCATAGATGAGTGTTTCCAGCACTGCATCAACTTGTTGAAACAGCTCACTTGCTATAGCATCAATTCCTGGACCTTGAATTTGGCCAGTGCCTTCATTGAAGCTTGGGCTTCTTCATTCACTACCACGAGTTCTATGGTGGCTTGACAACCAATTCTTTTTGGTACAATAACTATTCCTTCCATCTCCTTTTGATGTTCCCTGCAACAATCAAGATCTTTCCCCAAACATACTTTGCTACTGCGACTCAAGGCTGAACCTTTTCTTCGATACGTTCAGCTTGAGATATGCTGAGTGTGTTCGTCCAGTTTGATTTTCTAATTCCACATCTTTGCCTATTCCATTCTCCTCCAACTGTTTGTTGAGATTTTATGTCCAGCTCTTTCCCTTCATTTGTCCTTGCATTTGTTTCGTCTGCTCTACCTTCAAGAGCAAGCTTCAGCATCTCTTCGGAAATCCACTTTGTTCTTTGCATTATATCTTGTCATGTTCATAATCTTTTGCTTTCTTCAGGCGTGATGTTGTAGATCGATCACTTTGATCCTTAGGGTTCAATGTGTTAAATTTATTCTTAAGATGGTCTCTAAATTCAGGTGAGATGTGCTCAACGTCATAGTTTGGTTCTTGGGGACTTATTTTAACTGTTTCCAGCTTCAACCTGAACTTCCATAGGAGTAATTAGTAATGGCCTGTCCCACCGTCAGTCCCTGGCCTTCTTCCAGCTGGTGGTGTTGGACTTCTCTGTTGTCTCTTCCCACAGGTTTAGTCCATTTGATATCAGTGTGATCCATCTGGAAAGGTCACCCATGTGTATAGTCACCACTGATTTTGAAAAAAAAAAAGTATTGCAATGAAAAAGTCATTGTTCTTGCAAAGTGATCTCCCGCTCCATTTCTTTCACCAAGCACATATTTCCCAACTACCGATTCTTCCTCTTAGCTTCCAACTTTCGCATTCCAATCAGTAGTGCTCATAAATGCATCTAGATTACATGTTGTATCAATTTCAGGCTGCAGATTGAAGATGTAGAATCCTTCAAGGTCTTCGTCACTAACGTTAGTGGTGGGATGTGTAAATTTCAATAATAATTTGCTCACTTGTCTTCTCTGCAGGCATATGGATATTATACTATCACAGGTAGACCTTAACACGCTCATGTTGGCCATGACTGTGTTGGCATTCTTCTTCAATTTGTCATTCTTGACATAGAAAACTGTCTGATTTCAGTATCAGTCCATTTCAGCTCACAAGGGTGTAGCATATTGATCCTCGTGCATTCCATCTCGTGTTTTATTTCTAATTTTTCCTGGATTCATATATTCCATGTTCTGATTGTGAATGGAGGTTTGCAGCTGTTTCTTTTCATTCCCAGTCCTCTGTCATCAGCCAATGACAGCCTTAAATGCTCTGCTGCATCCACATCATTAAGATTGACTCTACTCTAGGAGACTGCTCTTCCTCCATCATAACTTAAGTGGCTTCTAACCTGAGGGGCCCTCTTACTGTATCTGTGCCTGTATACTGCTAGTCATAAGGTTTTCGTGCCTAAACTTTCACAAGGGAACAACCTTTTTCTCCTGTTCTTAAGCTGGACGCTCTACTTAAATCTGTTCACCACTGGATCGCACGCTGGCCTTTGCAATCCTAGTGGCATAGCTTCTTCCAGCCTCGCAGCAGCCGGGCCACCACGGTATGAAGGGACACTGACAGATGCTCCCCTGAAGTTGCACATAATGACACGAAAGGCTAAAGGGTCAGAAAGTGAACATCCCTTTTGAAATCATGAACCACTGAATGAACCCAAAGAAAATAGGTAGAGGAGGGACCGTTAAAATAAAGCCAAACTATTATACAGAAAAGTAAAAGTATTCGATCGAATTAAGACTTTACTGTTTCCCTACCCCACCCCCTCAAAAATACCACTAGTTTCATGTGGCTGTTGATAACTTGAGATTTTTCAAAAACTAATATTAGGAAGATAAGAGGGAACAAACTACTCCCATCTCCATTAGAATGATAACGATTAAAATTAGCAAAACGAACCAACAGCCAGCAAACAGTATGTTTTGACAAGGCTGTGGAGCAGCGTGACCCTCCTCCAGTGCTGAGAGCCACGTCAAAGGGCACAAGCATTGGGAGCGGTTCCTCAAGGACCGGAACCAGTGGCTTTGCTTAACTCCGTTTTTAACTCAGTTGAACTCGGTGTTTAACACTGGGTCACGATGGGCCAGAACAGACTACCTAATCATAACATTAGCAATATATCTGTGCAGTATATACACATGTATACAAAGCATTATAAAGTTTTATGGAAAGATTCATGTCAATGTCTCTAGAGGGGTGATCGCTGGAGAAAGACAGAGAATAACTGTGAATGAGAATTTGGATGTATCCGTTTAGTTCTATTTGCATAAAATGAGATAGAAAAGAAGCTAAACTTGAACTAAGGCAAATGTTAACCAATGTTTAAGGTTGGTAGTGAGTATATTTTCCATGTTCATTTAAGTCTTCATCATTTTCAAACAATAGCTTTAAAGAAATAAAGCATTTTGCAAATGTTTTGAACAATGTGAAAAAGTATTAGAATACATGTTTATCTTCCCAAAGAGCAGCATTGAAGAGCAGCCCGCATCTGGTTACATATTATTGCTGTTTCTTAAATATCCCTTGTTTAAAGACTAGGTGTCAAACATAGAACCTTACATATACAATTATAAATTTCCCATGAAGGGAAGGGGTTATAACTTGAGACCAAATAATATTAGGTAAATTCTCTCTCTCTGATCATGAAAGTTAGGTTTTGTGCCAAGTTGGCTGGGCCAGATCCTCAGCAGTGGGTGGCAAGTCACAGCCTGATGACGTCTCCTTGGGGGTGTGGCCTAGTTCACATTTATGAATAGACTGCGGAGCACTGGCTCTTGATCTTCTTCCTGCTCTCCTGGCTCCCTCGTCGGGTCTCTGGGGACTTGTGCCTGGGGTCTGCAATATTACCTGCCAGTCCCGGGAGCTCCCAGCAGCAGCCTGCTATGCCAACCAGCAGCCGTGATCACCTCCTGAACTTGTCTTCCCACCTTTCTTCCCACTTTGTCCCACTGCCTCCCTTTGGAGTTCAGGCTCCCTTGTTCCCCAGCACCGGCAGCAGCATGGCTTAAGAAGGACCTCAGACTCACAGATGAGGGTTAGACCGGGCCTGCTGCTCTGGGACTGTGCTTTCTTGACATTAAATCTCTTTCTCAATATGAATTTCTTTATTATACATGCGAGTATCGTTGCTTTCGTGGCCCTAGAAAATCCCATCTAATACACGGATGGTGTCAAACCATATTGAATGGTTGTGCCTTGTGTCGTCTTTTAATACGTACCAGGCTGATATTCGAGGAGCATTTCTTCATTGTGTCAGATGGGATTGAGGCTGAGCTAAAGCGCTGAGACTAGAAACTTAAATAGAAGTCGAGGCTCTAATTATATGTCTTGGCCCTCGTCCTTCCCGTGCATGCCAACATTTTAACAAGTCGCCCGTGGGTTTCCCAGGAAATGACATTCTGAAAAGTGCTGTCTTTGTCCATGCCCAATAGGACAGCAATAATGATAGAATTTTCTAGAATTTCTTAAACTTTTTTTAACCCCCCCGCCTACTTTCATAACTGTAGATCTTTTTCCCCATCCCTTTAGGACCTTCATGAAGTCTTTGATATAAAGGCTTAACCTTCCCAGACAACTGTTATTGGAAATGAGCAGCTGCCTGGGTCTTGTCAGCCTCCATCTTACACTATTTAACTCTCACTCTGGAGCTCACAAAATGGCTATTTCTCTAAGGCATTCCATGTTTCTGGACAGAGTCGATTGCTAGCACAGTAAATATCCATCCCAGCCTTCTTTCTCATCAACAAAACATGTCGTTTGTAGTACCCACACATCAACAGAACTTCCTGGAGTCTGCCACTATTGCCTTTTCGTAATTATATTTTATAACCCTCCTTTACACGGGAGAGCTCAATGCACTTCCTCCTACAATGCATTAGCATCCTCTTCAAATCCATTAGTGGTATCGCAAGCTCCACAGCATCATCCCCGCTTCAAAATATTTTATTATTAAGTTACTGTATTGCGAGCCGGAGTCTATGAATATTTAAGCAAGGCATTGTATGTTTATGTACACTGTGCCAAGATCAAAAAAAAAAAGATAGCCAGCCTATTCCCCCTCATAGTTTGGCAGTGGTTTAAAAGCTGTTATACTTTTTTGAGAGATGTTCGCTCAAGTTGAAAATTATTGTTATAAGTATGTAAAGAATTTTTACCTTGAGATTCTTGATGACTTAATCCCTGTTTTTCTACTATCTGCAAATAAAATGTGAAATGCTATTTAGAAGCAGAAGTATGGACAGGCAAACTGAATCCAATGCTATGGGAAGCTTGGCGAGTCCTAAACACTGTTAACTTGGTTTCGTTTTGCTGGCTCTGGGTTCATATTTTAACATTTGAAACTCATCGGTCTTCCCTGTACTGGATGCTTCTAGTGTCATGGCCATGACTGTCCATACATTTCTTCAAAACCAAACCCACTGCCATCCAGTCCGTTTGACTCCTCGCAACTCTATCTTCGGTCCAATGCTGCAAACCATTATGCAAGTCAGCAGCCTCACCCGTCTCCTGAGGAGCAGCTGTTGAATTGAAACTCCCGACCTTGTGATCAGCAATTCTGGCTCATAGTGACTCTGTCGGACAGAGGAGAACTGCCCCTGAGGGTTTCCAAGACTGCAGCTCTTTATGGAGTAGAAAATACCATCTTTCTCCCTCAGAGTAGCTGATGGTTTCAGACTGTTGCCCTCTTAGTGAGTGGTTTCACTCCTAATCCACCATAACACCCAGGCGTTTTTATGGATGTAAGGACATCAACAATTCATTGATTCCTTCAACAGCAGAGTTAATTACATGATTTGATACGTGGCATAGATGAAATCCAATGGGTGGCGGGGGGGCATATTGTGGAAATGCCCCAAATATTTAGTGGATGAATGGATAATTTCATGTGGTATATATTGACAATGAATACTATTCAACCATAAACAGGAACAAAGTTATGATAGTAACTGTAACACAAGTTAAACTTCAATTTCTAGGTCAAGACATGGATAACATAGATAACATTTGAAAGCATTCTGCTAAAATACCGACTAGAAGAGTCACGAGAGCACATATATTTTATGATTCCATTTACATGAAATGCCAGTGTCGCCAAATCCATAGGAACAGAAAGTAGATTCATGGTTGCTTCGGGCTGAGAAGGCTTGGGAGTGGGAGTAATAGCTAATAGCACTGGGTTTCACTTGGTGCTGAAGAAATGTTCTAACCTTGTGACCCTGGTGGCACAGATCTGACTGAATGGAAACCCATGCACAGTCCAAGTGAGTGAATTGTATGATAAACTGTAGCACAATAAATTATATCTCAAGATAGTTGATCACAAATGCTGTGTTGTATGTATGTATACAGCAATTTGAAAAGAAATAGAATAAAAATATTTGGGGCCAGGGAGAGAGTTGGGGTGAACTAAAGTCACTGTCCTTTCAAAGAAAGCCATCTTCATTAATTACACCAGTCCTGGGTGGACACTCACCACTGGATTCTTGAGGAGATGCAGGTGGCATGGGACAGTGTTGAAGTGGGGTCTCCCTTTCCCTGAGTCAGGCAGGGGGTGCAAATTCTCTCTCCCACAGAAACCTTTTCTCCCAGGGGAACTTTCAGCAGCAGCTGCATTCAAGGTGGGGGGTGCACTGGCTCATTGGTGCCTACTTCTTCTGCCCCTGTGACAGGAGTAATTAATAAATTGGGTTGATTCTGTGTAATAAGAGCCATTTTGCCCCTTCAGGCTGAGATGATATCCTTTCTCTCACTTAGCCTAGACCTCACCCAAGGGAAACACTTCCCTCAATCAGCAAAATCTGGTGGTGCAGGCTGTCTAAACACGCCCCCCCCTTCTTGCTCGACGTGTCCAAGGGAGCAGCTAAAAGGAACAGCTCATCTATCGCATGTCTGTTACATTTCTTAGGTGGGAGGAGTTGGACTATCCACTGTGGATCCCACTGTGGACACTGCGCCCCACTCTCAGGATGGCCTCTTGGAAGGCCTTCTAACTCAACTGAGGCATTGAACTCATTTGGTCTCTCCTATTGATGTCCAGTGTGAAAGGAGAACTCTTGAACACGCATAGGTGCCCTCCCCACCTCACCCCTGCCCCAAACAATCCCTCTGTTTCTGTCTCTCTTTCTCTCTACATCCTTGCTACTCATTTATACCTCATTTGGGGGAGGAGAGAGGGCATTTCTGAATGGCTTTGCCACCTGCTTTAAAATTCTTGGTTTAGCACCCCCTCATTTTGGAATTTGGTACCTGAGCCATTCATTTTAGGTGTATACATGCTTATATTATATATATATATATTACATATTATAATATGTCTTTATGTTTATTTCTGATTCCTCTAAAGAACTATTATGTCACTGTGGTAGATATATAATCGTTGGTCAATTTGAGGATTAAGAGTGTAGGGGTGGGGTCTAGCATGTCAATGAGATCATAGCCAATGAGGCCTCTGTGTGGGCATGGCCATCTCCTGAGAATTCTGGGAAATCTGGTACTTCCTCCTGGGAGGCAGGAGAGACTCTCTGCTCACACACTGGGAGACATAGCAGCTGACAAGACACATGGACCCACTCTGATGCAGCCCTGGTTATCGAAGAAGCCATGCAGAGACCCTGGGCAACATGGAGGTGTTTCCAGTGCCACTGGATGCAACGACTTTCTACCCACTAGCCTGTGATCGTCTACATTAGGCGTCATTGCATGTGTTTCGTGAGTCTGAAGAGGACTTTATAGATTGGTATGGGACATATGGGCTAATATCGGACTTATGGGCTTGATCTGGACTGGGCTGGGATGTTTTCTCAATGCTCAATTGCTCTTGTATATAAATCTCATGGAGACATATGTGTCTCCATGGATTTGTTTCTCTCGTCTACCCAGACCAACACAGCCTCCAAGGACAGGGACCAGGACAGTTACTCTCACCGGATGTACAGCCCTCCTTCTGGTCGAATCATCCCAGAACAGGCATTCATCTTTCTGTGTAGGGAATGAATGCATGAACACACATTTTTAAAACGATTTATTAAAATACATAGACTGCTCAGAAAGATAACTCAGACCATGGAGCCGTATGGATTCCAAAAGCAATTACCATTCCTTTTGCAAGAAATACTTCTCTCTTGGACCTTTCCTATAGATGCATCAGCTAAATAATAAACCTCATTTCCAGAGTTCCACACAGTTCTGCCAAAATGTCACTCAGGCCACGCCACAAGCAGGCACTTTTTGTTTTTAAATAAAGCAGTTTGCAATATAGTTGCATACAAAGTGCAATGAATTCTCAGTTCACTATACAAAAGTATCTGGCCTCTCTCCTAATGAAATGAAAGGAAAATATAATTGACAGTTATCTTATGAGATTTCATTGTTATGCACATGACGATATAATAAATCTGGTTACTGGAAATTATGTGGTTCATTCTTTCAAGTATTTAAATTGATTGCCTTGGAGTTAGCTTATTGTGAAATTTCTGATCATGAGCTGTGATATGAATGTCCTATAAATCTGAACTATATTATCATTGGTCTTTTCCAAATCCAACACATATGATCAACGGCGTGGAAGCATTACACAAACGTCTATTACCATCTATGACCGATTTGTAACAGATGTTGTAGCAATAAAACTTCAGATTGGAAACAAATGAAAAGAATCTCCAAAATATTTTCCATGGTCCCTTTTTACGGATTCGTCATTTCAGAGACCATCAGCATCTGTCAGTCACACTGTGATGGCTTGTATGTGGCCACGATCCTGGAAATTATTCCATCGCCACTGTTTCAAACACTAGTAAGGCCACTCGCAATGGACAGGTTTCACCGGAGCCTTTGGACTAAGACAGACAAGGAAGAAAGACCTGGTAACATGCATCTGCAAATGAGTCCGTGGAGACCTGGATTACAGCAGAACAGTGGGTGATAGGGTGCTGGAGAAGCACTCCCACCGTGGGAGGCACGTAAGGTACACAAGGACCTCGGTGAACTGAAGCACACCATGATGACCAACATGGCGCACGACCAAGCTTGTGCTGCTGGGAGGGGGGTCACCGTGAGTCAGGGCCAACCCAATGGTTACTGGGGTCCGCATAGTTCCGCATGAAATTAGACAAACATAATACTCGCCCTCAAACAGAGGCACCCCCACATGAAAGACACACAGCATTTAATTATCTAGGTGAAATTATTTCATTCACTGGGCCATGAGTAAAACGTTTAATATGTGAAGGTTTTGCTTTTTTAGAAAAACGAGAAAAGCAAAGTGAAAGCTTGGTCTCTCCTCTTGACAGTCTTAGCAGCAACACGTGCACACGATGAGAGAACAGGAAGTCCAGTCCTTAGCAGCAACACGTGCGCACGATGCGTGAACAGGAAGTCCAGTCCTTAGCAGCAACACGTGCGCACGATGCGTGAACAGGAAGTCCGGTCCTTAGCAGCAACACGTGCGCACGATGCGTGAACAGGAAGTCCGGTCCGAGGGCCACGGAGAAGTCAGGGACCATCTTCAAAACGGATAGCCATCCAATCCGGGAAATGTGAACACGACCAGTTATTATCTAATGCACCCAAAGTACCTTCACCAAAAGTGACAATTTTCATTTCAAGGTAAAACTTGAAAGATTACATAGACAAAAATCCAGCTATTTTAAGCAATGTATGGTTCATGGCTTTGGTTGTGCATTGACTAGATTGGGCTAGAGCAATAGTATTGATAATGTTATCGCTGTTGTTGTTGTTGTTAAAAACAACAACAACAACAACAAATCTCCCAGCCATGCAGTTGATTCTGACTCACGGTGACCCTACAGCACAGAGTAGAACTGCCCCTGTGGGTTCCTGACACTTTAACTGTTTATGATAGAAAGTCTCATCGTTCACCTGCTTTGGGGCTGGTGGTTTTGGACTGCTGACCTTGCAATTAGGAACCCAATGGGTAACTACTAGGTCACCCGGGCTCCTCTGTTGTTAGGAGCCTTTCAATCAATTCCGACCAAGAGTTAATTCGGGTCCAATGGCATGAAATACTGCCTGGTTCCGCACCGTCCTCACCATCAGTCTTATGCTGGAGCCCTCGTTGAAGCCACTGTGCCTACCCATCTGGCGGAGGACCTCTTTTTTCTGCCCCGCTACTTACCAATCACGATGCCCTTCTCCAGGGACTGGTCTCTCCTGACAGCACGTCCAAAGCATGCAAGACCAGTCTTGCCATCCTTGTCTCTAAGGAGCACTCTGGCTGTACTTCTTCCAAGACAGATTTGTTTGTTCTTTTGCCATTTCATGCTACTTGCAGTATTCTTGGCCAGCACCATAATTCAAATGCCTCGATTCTTCTTCAGTCTTCCTCAGGCAATGTCCAACTTTATCTGCATATGAAGTGATTGAAAGTATCATGACTTGGGCCAGGGGCACCTTAGTCCCCAAAGTATCTTCCCTGCTTTTCACGTCTAACGAGGTCTTGGGCAGCAGATTTACCCGATGGAACATGTCATTTGATCTCTTCGCTGCCGTTTGCATGAGTATAACCTCGAGAATATTATTTTCAATTATTAAATTTTTTAAAGTGACACCATTTTATATTCAAGGAAAATGAAACAGCAACAAATAAGTAGAGCACAAAAAACGGAGGCTTTCAGGAGCGAGAAAGAACAGAACTTGTGGCTCCTTAAAGACAATTTCAAAATTAACTTCAAGTAATCCAATTTAATGGGTGCCCATCAGTGTACCAGTACAGCTAGTACTGGAATTACTAATGGTAATATTAATATAATGCAATTTATTCCTAATTCTTTATCCATTCCTGGTTGTAGGAAAATAATAATGATAATAATAATGGTGCAGAAAATGAAACTATTTTACAATCTGAGACTGTCACATCTGCCAATCTCATAAATAATAGAAACACAGATCTAGCTTTTGGGAGTAATTTTCTACCAATGATATAAATTATTGGATTGAAAAAGGCCAAATGGTTGTCAACATCCCTTGAAAGTTTGTGTCAAAAAATTCTGGATGGTAAGCAAACAAGGTTCTGTAGCCAGAATTTTTTCCTAGCGTGCAAACCCCATGGTGAAAATCACAAGAGGAAATGGCTGTTGAGTTCTCCAGCAGGCAGCTCGGTATGCTGCTTCATTTTAAAACTAGTCTTACATCCTGTCCTCTAGTCGCCACAGGTAAATCCAGGGATTGGCATAACTAGAAATGGTTGATAAACATGAAAACAATTCACAGACATTATATGTTGTCATATTTATTTGTTTTAAATTTTTAATAAATCATTTTATTGGTGGCTCTGACAGCTTATCACAATCCATACATCCATTGTGTCAAGCACATTTGTACATATGTGCCATCGATCTTTCCAAAACATTTGCTTTGTACTTGAGCCCTTGGTATCAGCTCCTCTTGTTTTTCTTCCCTCCTGTACCCTCCCACTCTCATGAACCCTTCATAAATGATAAATTATTATTATTTTCATATTTTACAGCGTCCACTGTCTCCCTTCCTTCACCTTTCTGTTGTTTTTCACCCGGGGTCTGGGTGGAGGGGGCAGGTTAGGTCCTGATCATTGCAATCGGTTCCCTCTTTATGTCTCATGTTTAAAACAAAGACATATTTGTATCATTTTACTCATGAACGAAAAACAAATTAATGAAGAACATCAGTATTGGCAAGCCATTTTGCAACACATTGTCGCTGTCTTCATTATCAATCACTGAATGCGGACTACATTTTCAAGGAGGAAAAAAGTGAATGGAATTTGGGGACCCCCTTGATTGAACTTGTCGTCTAATTTAGTCCATTTGTTCACAGGTCACATCTGTAAATATATTAATGCCAGGAAAGGGCAACCCAACATACATATCTAGAACAATGTGTGAACAATTCACAAATTTAGACCAGACGAAGTGTACGATAGCCCTGCGGCCAGTACCGACAGCTCCGATCAAAACAGCAGCAGGTCCCGGACAAGCTGGGAGAAAAATGTGCACCAAAACTGAAAATTGCCAAAGTCCACACTTACTGGAATCCCAACGACTGTCACCCGTTGGGTGTGACAACCTCCAAGCCTAGAATTGACCCCATTCCCCTCACCCCCACCCCGGGTTACCTTGCTGCCCCCAAATAGATGGGCCTATAAAGTGAACAATAATGCTCATGGGAAACATAGAACACCTAACTATGAGAAATCAAGAGGGTAGAATGTGTCCCAAAACAAAGCTCAGAAAGCAAGAAAGAAGTACTAACGGATATGGGGAAATCAGGGAGAGCGTGGGAAGGGTGCTGTTATATTGAGGGAATCGCTAATGTTACCAAACAAAATGGGTAGAAACAGTTGAATGTAGGACAAATTTGCTATGTAAACTTTCACCCCAAACACAATTTTTTGAAAGAAAGACAAATACGGATAATATGTTTACCATCAACTATGTTCAGTGAAATAAGAATAGCTTCCTATTTCAGTTGGTCTGTTGATTTCATTCCTGATCCCTGTCCTGCAGATAACATGGATTAAAAACTTAGATCTCTCACACATGGAAACACTGTTTGCAACTCAAGTACTTCACTATTTCTGTGATGTTTGCCAAGTTGATTTTCTAAGTGCAGAGGCTAGCTAGTCCTATGGAGATGCTGCCAAGATCTCAACCTATTTCAATGGCATATCAAATAAAAATTGAGATTGCAATGAATGTGGTATTTTCCATTCTATGTGATGTGCATTAACTTCATCATGTAGGACGTTGTGCAGCAGATATTTTTTTTGTAAGAAGACCTTGGGGTTATTCTACAGTTCATTACTCTACATTTCCAATGGGCAGTTCTTAAAACTTACGTAGGCAGCAATCTAGTGTTACAATGACTTTCTAGGACGTCCTGGAAAGTGCATGTCCAACAACAACATAATCCCGGAACGGCACACTCCCACACTAGTTGCCGTAGAAAATCTTGCTGAAGGCCGCACACAAAAAGGAGGTATTAAAAGGGAAATTGAAAATCTCATCAAATGAATGCAAACACTAGAGTATGGATTTATGTCTGTTGGTGGAATAATATATTGCAGCATTTTCATTAGACAAATCACACTCTCCGAGATTCTGAAGTAAATTTAAATATCTCTACCAGTCATTAACAGGATATTTACATAAACTAAGAGAAGATTTTGAAACCACAACAAAACAAGCACTGTCAGTCAAGCCATTTAAATCATCATATAAACGTTAGAAAGAAATACGTAAATGAAAAGATTTCTCTAGAATATTGGCTGACAGAGATGAATTTTGCATAACCGCAAACCAAACCATCATTGACACACTTGAATCTTACATAAAAAGAAGAGCTCAAGTGTATAAATTCCTTTTAAATACATTTTTCCCTCCTAAATAATGTTACTATGCCTGGAAAAGAATGCATAAAGCATCCAGGAAATTAATGCGGATTTATCCTGATGACAAAAATCAAACCGTTATGAAGACATACAATAATTTCTTTCTTACATGAGAACTAAGTTTACCAATTCAGGGGGAAAATTCATTCATATAGGCATGTATACTGCCATAACAAAAGATAAAATACAATGCATGCTACCCATATTCCTAACTTTATCACAAACTGCACAACAGAATGTTCAGTCATGTTCCTAATGAGATGCAAAAATCCCCAGCATACCACAGAGACTTAAGAAAGACTTGATTCATGCTCCTTGTTGCAAAGAGAAGTAGGTATTTTGGATAGCTTAACTGTGATGTAATCATTAAAGAATTTGTAATAGAAAACAAAGTCTTTAACTAAAACATAGAAGAAAGCTCTAGCTAAAAATAAAAGATATTTTATTTGTAATATTTGTTTTCTGGTCATTAAATTTTCTTCTACAACATCTTTTATTTGCTCCTTTATAATGATAGCATTAATTACTAACGAAGCATCACAGTTGAAATATGAGCCATTTCAAGGAAATTTAATGACAGTTAATTTTCCGCTGTGGAAGAGGATGGAATTTTAGATGTGCTACTGAACACGCCAAGTTCATTGAGTCATTTTCTTTGCTGTGGAATGTGTGAAATAGTTCCTTAGTAGAAAATGTGGTATAGACTCTAAATTTTAGTACCTCGTGCCTGCTGATAATTCTATCTCATTATCTTAAATGGCATATGCCACTTTTACATCCTATCATTAATATTAGTCTTTTTTTTTTTTTAAGGTACAACATAGATACCTAAGGCACATTCACACAACTCTGTCAGAAGTAACACTGGGGTTTCTTGCCTTTTACTGAGATCCTGAAAACTATAGCAGTAGAGCCACCGGTGACAGACAGGTTTTAGCTAAGCTTTCAGACTGACAGTCTAGGAAGAAGGAAGTGGCGGTCCACTTCTGAACAGTAGCCAGTTAAAACTTCGTGAACATCAGGGAGCATTTTTGGATATAGTGTCAAAAGATGAACCCTCAGCTTGAGAGGCACTTAACATAGGACTGGCGAGGGCTGTCCCCTCAAAGTCACGTCAGCCTTAATGGGATAGACACAGCAAAGCATTCTGGACCTCCATGTATTAATGGGGCAGAATTTAAAATGAGATGAAATGCTCATCAATAACTAGAATGTGACGGGCATGAATTATGAATCTAGGAAAATTGGAAGTCATAAAAATGGAAATGGGACACAATAGATCATTATCCTAGGCATTCGTAAGCTTAAATAGACTTGTGTTGGCCATTTTTGAAGCAATCATACGGCTTCGATACGGAGAATGGCAAATTCAAGAGGAATGGCGTCACATCTATTGTCAAAAACAACATTTCAGTGCTGTGAAAAGATAAATTCTATACGCTTATGTGGTCACTACATAATTTCATGTCAACTTGATAAACAAAGTGTAAGGATGGAGGTTAGCCTGTCAATCAGGTCACAGCTTGATGAACTCATTGGGAGGTTAGACCAAGATAAATGGGTCGCTGGAGGCGAGCCACTCTCTCCCTCTGCCTTCACCTTCCTGTTGATGCCACGCGGAGACCTGCAAGAGCCATGTGATCCTGCCGTCAGGGGCCTGGGATCCACAAGACTTTTCACCCACCGCCTGGTCACCTTCCTGCATTCTGCATCAGTGCATGTGGCTGCGTGAGTCTGAAGAGGGACTTATGGACTAGTATCACACTTATGGACTTGAGTTGAACTCGACTGGGATGTTTTATTGATGCATTAATTACTTCTTGATATAAAGCTCTCTCTTATAGATATATGTGTGTCCCTGGATTTGTTTCTCGAGTCAAGCTGGCCTAACATAGCCTACAAGCAAGATTGGTTCATCCAAATATTATTCAAACTTATGCACCATCCCCTAAAGCCAATGATGAAGAAATTTTAAGATTCTACCAACTTCTTCAGTCTGAAATTGATGAAGCATGTAATCAAGATGCATTGATAATTACCAGTGATGAGAACGTAAAAGCTGGAAGCAAAGACAAAGTATTAGTAGTTGGAGAATATGCTCTTAGTGACAGAAATTCTGCGAGAGATACCAGTAGAATTTTGTGAAACAACAACTTCTTCATTGCAAATTCCATTTTGCCACAACATACACAGTGACTACATGCATGGATCTCAAAATAAACAGAATTCAAATTCACTGCATCTCTGGAAAGGAACAATGGAAAAAGCACAATATAATCTGCCAAAGTAAAGTCAGGAGCTGAATATGGAACAGATCATCAATTGCTTACATGCAAACTCAGGTTGATGCTGAAGAAAATTCTTTAAAATTTATGAAAGCCAAAAATAGGTCCTTGAGCATATCCCACCTTAATATAGAAAACATATCAAGAACAGATTTGACTCATTGAACGCTAGTGATTGAATACAGTGGTGGGGTTCAGCTGCTTTGAACTGGTGTGGCAGAACGAATACCTACATTTTTTATTGTTAACATGGCACGTGTAATCAGAGTTCTCTCTAAGGTGGGCTGCTGGGCAGTCACCCAAAGTGAAAATCACAAATTTACATTCCTTACTTGTTTTTAATGTTCATCGACACAAAAATGCCTGTAGTAATTTTCGTTCCATTCATAGGTCTAAGAACTTAGACAGAACTATGCTTTTAAGATTTGCTCATTTATTTCATAAAACTCATTTGATGAAATACTACATTTTTATTCCCTGGCACTTGTTCCTACAATCAACCAACAAATAACAAAAGAGAGAAAGTGCAACAGCCAGAGGGTGGCATGCTGTCTTTCAGTTCAGCTTTGTTTATGCCCCAAATTCACACAAGATATTATGAATAAATTATTCAACTCCTGAAAGTGTTCAAAGAGCTAAAAAAAAAAAAAAAGGTCAGAACAATTAGTATAGGTGCAAAAATAGTTTTTTCAAAGATGACCATAGTATGTTCAGAGAAGTCACCCTTTTCTAAAACAACAAACCCAATGACCACTGTCTACCTGGCCTACCTCTACAGGAATGGGATCCTACACCTAAAATGAAAAGACAATTAAAGATAAGTCACACAGTCAATGATGCTCAGAGAAAAGTGAAGAATATTGAAACTGAGTCCACCAATCAAGAAGCAATATGGAAATACTTTAAGAGTTTTATTGTTTTGTATCAGGTATAATTTAATATTTTTTATTATTATTTTAAAAAATCTTTCTTATAACATAATCTAGTTTTGTGTACAATATTATTGCTCTTGTTTAAGTATTAACTATATGAAGTTATTATAACATATTATAACATATTAACGACATGAAGTATTAAGGAAGTGAGATAGTTTATTGTGCCAACCTGGCCTATAAACACATGTGGGGTTAATTGAAGGGCGGAGGGATAAATGGCTCAGTGAGCCTCACCTTTCTAGTTCTCGGGTATCTTGCTTCCTGATGGTCAGACCAGGGGGCAGCTGCCTTAGCCAGTTCCCTGCTTTAGCTGGCAAGGCTCACTTCCTGCAAGACATCCCTGAGGAGAAGGCACATGGACCTACCCCGATGCAGCCCTGGGTGCTGGAGCAGCCGTGTGGAGACCCCTGCCAGCGCTTAGATGCTTACATATTCACTGACTCGGCTTTCCTCCTGCAATCAGCATCATTGTGTCTGTTTTGTGAGATGGAGGAGGACTTTGTGGATTGGTGTTGGACATATGGGTTAATGGGTTAATGTTGGACTGGTGGGCTGGGGCAGCACTGGGTTGGGATGTTTTCTTGATGCACACTTAACCTTTATATAAAACTCTCTCTTACACATGAGTTTCTGTGGATTTGTTTCTCTAAAGTACCCAGACGAACACAGGAAGGAACGAGTTGTTAATTTATTTGAATCCCACAACTGGTTAAAGACTAGATTTGGGCGTAGGGGGGTGGGGATAACATCAAGAACACTGTACACAAAGAAAGCAAAAGATCATTAAAGCAACAGAAAAGGGGGGCAGGCTCATAGTGAAAGTCATAAGAGAGTCTCCACTGCATTCTTGAATGTAGAACAACTAAAGCAAATGAAAGGATTGATGAAGTAAAAGAACTGAAAAGAAATTTTCCAAGGACAGATTGAGAAAACAAGGTACTATAATGAAATGTGCAAAGACCTGGAGTTAGAAAACAAAAGGGGAAGAACACAATATTTCTCAAGCTAAAAGGACTTGAGAAGAAAAGTCAAACCTTGAGTTGCAATATTGAAAGATTCTATGGGCAAAACACTGAGTGATGCAAAAAGCATCAAAAGAAAATTGGAGGAATATACAGTCACGGTATCAAAAAGAAATGGTTAACACTCAACCACTTCATAGAGTAGCCTGCGATCAGCAGCTGCTAGTACTGAAGGAAGAAATCCAAGTTGCATTGAAGACATGGGCCAAAAGCAAAGATCCAGTAATTTAAAGAACACCAATTGAAATGTTTAAACAAACTGATGCATTTATTAGTCTATGCCAAGAAAATTAAAAGGCAGCTATCTGACCAACAAACTGGAGAGATCCATATTTGTGCCCATTCCAAAGAAAGATGACACACAAGCATGCAGAAATTATTGAACAATATCATTACTATCACTTGCAAGAAAAACTTTGCTGAACATAATTCAAAAAGAGTTCAGTAGAACATCGACAGGATACTTATGGAAATTCAAGCTTGATTCAGAGGAAGACCTGGAATGTGGGATGTGATTGCTGATGTCAAACAGATCTTGACTGAAAGCAGAGACTATCAGAAAGATGTTTATTTGTGTTTTATTGATGAAGCAATGGCATTTGATTGTGCTGCTCAAAGCGAATTAAGGAGAACGCCGAAAAGAAGGGGATTCCAGAACATTTATTTGTGCTCAGGCACAACCTGTACACAGCCAAGTGAGTCATTGGAATAGACCAAGGGGATTCTACCTGGTTTCAACTCAAGAAAGGTGTGTGTCAGAATTGTGTTCTTTCACTATCCTAATTCAATCGGTATGCTGAGCAAATAATCTGAGAAGCTAGATTGTACGAAAGAAGAGTGGGTCATCTGGGTTGGAGGAAGACTCATTATCAACTTGCTATAGGCAGTTGGCCCAACCTTCCTTGCTGAAACACTTAATGATAAAGCAACAAGAGTGCAGCCATAAATATGGATTACAACCCAGCGTAAAGAAAACAAAACTCCTCCCAGCTGGACCAATAAACAACATCATGATAAATGAAGAAAATAACAAAATTACCAAGGATTTCACTTTGCTTGAATCCACAACCAATGGTCATGGAAGCATCAGACAAGGAATCAAAAAAAATAAATGAATGGCAATGGGCAAATCCAACAGATCTTGCTGCACAAAACCCCTTTAAAGAATTAAAGGGCAAGCCTGTCACTTTGTGGACCAAGGAGCATCTGATCCAAACCCTATACTCTTTCAATTGTCTCATATGTATGTGAAAGCTGGGAAATGAGTAAGGAAGCCTGTAGAATAATTGATAACTTTGAATGATGGTGTCGACAGACAATATTGGAAGTACCACAGACTGCCAGAAAGACTAGCAAGTGTATCTTGGAAGAAGCACAGCCAGATGCAAGGATGGACAGGCTTCATCGCACATACTGTGGACATATAACCAGGAGGGAAGGGGCCCTGGAGAAAGAGCTCATGTTGGCAAAGTAGAAGTTCAGTGGCAAAGAGCAAGCTCCTCGTGAGAGGAACTGACAGTGGCTGCAGCAGTAGGCCCCAACCTAACAGTGATTGAGAGGATAGCGTAGGACCAAACAGAGCCTGATTCTCCTGTCCTAGGCTGGCTGGGAGGCTGAACTCATGTGAGGGCACCTAATAGCCACACCAGCAGAATGTCTATCGCTCACATGTCCCATTTGAGCTATGGCTCACATGTCCCAAATGGCTCACATGTCCCATTTGAATGTGTAAGAAGAGGAGGCAGCACCGCAGATTATCCACCAGTGTGCATGGCCCTCAGGTACCTTAATCTAACCTTAGCCCAAATCAAGAGCTAATGATTTAGCCCCCTGAAGGCAAGGTAGTATGATTTTAAAGCACATGCAATACTTCTAGAGACTTTATACATGCATTGCTATTTTGATTCAAATACAAATATATTAAAAATAATAATAATAACCCAAACCCCAACTCCCTGCCATTGAGTCAGTTCTGACTCACAGTGACCCCATAGGACAGGGTAGAATCTCCCCTGGGTTCCAGAGACTGTAACTCTTTTAGGAGTAGAAATCCTCATCTTTCTTTCATAGAGCAACCGATAGTTTTGAACTGCTGACTTCCGTTATTAGTCCAACACATAGCCCACTAATTTAGGCAGCTTATGTGACAAATAGTTAGATAACTAACTGGTAACTGGAAGGCTGATGGTTCAAACCCTCCCAGAGTCACCTTCAAGACAGGCCAGGCCATCTGCTTCTCAAAGGTACAAATTCAAAAGCCCCGAGGGGTGGATCTACTCTGCACATCTGGTGACACAGTGAGAAGAGATTCAACATCAACCAGCAAGACATCCGTCCAGCATGTCTCCCTCAGTGTAAAAGGAGCTGTGTTGGTCTTCTTCATTATTGGTTAACCCAGGCTGCTCCACCAGGACCCATTCTTCCACAAACCATTCCACGGATTCCGCTACCTCAGAGGTTGACAGCTTTGCAGTCCTTATCTTGTGTCTCCATTAGGATGACTGAAATTGTGTTTTCTAATCAAGAGTGTTCCCTTACTCCCTAAATGTTCGAAATGTTTCTAGTGACAATTAGACGAGGTACTTCCACAACCTGGGATGTAGTGTACATGTGCCCATACATAGTACGCATGTTTTTTGCTTCCTCTTAGCCAGATTTATTCTACCCATTCAAAGAGCTAGGGAACTTAAGGCCACATTACCTTATGTTGATTAGGGCCCATTTTGATTTAAAATATCTCTTTTTACAGGCTTTTTGTTCATATCTTATTTATAAAGCTATTTTGTCACGCATGCTTATTGGAGAATTGATTGAATTTAGATAAAAGCATCATCAGTGTTGGAGGAATATATTTAATTACTCCTGATCCCTGGTTTTCTTTTCCGTTACCCACGGTCAACTGAAGTCAGAAAATACAAGCATGTGTCGCTTAACATCTGTTCAGACAATGGCCCACCACAAAGGTATCTGCAGGCCAGGGCACTCAGGTATGTGGGGGACAGGAGGTCAGATTCTGGAGGTCAGAGATCCACTTGTATGCAGCTACACAGTTCACCTGGAACCCGGAAGCCACTAAGTCTGTATGGATAGAGGCCCAAGCCCAAACACCTCATACTAGTCACCCTTGGTTTTCACAACTTGATGAATCTAGTCCCTGTGTTTTCTCCAGTGTGGTCGCCTGGGGCGCCAATGCCAAGGTTTGAACCCCAGACACCACAACCTTGACTTGGATGCCATTGATCTCCTTGGCCAATTCAGTCCCTTTCCAGGGCAGGTTCTCAGCAGCAAATTGGCCTTCCCTGCCGCTGGCGTCTGCAGTGGGAACCATCCACATCCTGAACAACACAGGCGTTCCAGGCCAATGCATCAGGGAGCCCTGTGGCACACGATCCAAATCATGTTACGGATGTTCAGTGAGGCACATCTGTTCATGAATCATCCCAAGTAGTGTAATGAAATCTCCTCATCTCCTGCTCAGTCGTAGAGTTGGCCTCCTCTTCCCCATTCAAAGGATGTGCGCTTGGAAAACATAGTTGGATGAGTGGTTGCACTTCACCCCGTGGGCGGCCTGGGTACTTGTTTTATGTGGTTATAGGGGGAAACCCATATAGGGTTCTGTTTCCAGCATCCATTGAAAAGTCTTCCACTTCATCCCCCACAGATAAGGAGGTTCTATGCAATTGGTTACGCACCGTGTCCCCTGTGGTCTCTGGTAGAAGAAATGCTTTAAGCTCAACAACTAAGCCAAATGTTGGCTGCTTGACCCCACCCAGAGGCACTCTGGAAGACATCCCAAAGGTGCTAGCTTTTAAAGGCCTGTGGCACAGTTCTCCTCTGTAACACGTTGGTTGGCTACGAGTCAGAACTTACTTCACAGTAACGGGTTCCATTTTCTGGTTTCTGGTGTGGGACTGATCTGTGCTATACCCTAATGCTTGAGTTCATTCTGCCTATGTGGAAAACATTAATTCAATTCTATTTGTTAACTTTAATAAGTCATTTATGGGCCAAAAAAAAAGAGATTAGTGTACTGAATTACTTGCTATGGCTTTTCTATCCATGATCTTGCTAAACTCCCACCAAATGACTGAATAAATACAGGCAAACCAGATGTATGATACTCTAATAAGGTCATGTGTTAGTCTTGCCATCCTTCTAGGTATAAAATGGCTTATCCCAGAAGCAGAAACGTAGGCCCACAACCATCAAGAAAGAAGAGCGGTGGGTGAAGCACATACTTTGGACCCGGAGCTCTCCCTGAATCTCCTCCATCCATCCAACAGAGCTGTGACGCCAGAGGTTCGGAGAGGAAAGGTAGCAGAGCAGCAAAGCAGACCCAAGAGCCAGCGTGTGTGATAGCAGTGGGCTCTCCAGCCACTGCGCGGGTAAAGCGGGGGGCCAAGTGCCTTTCCGTGGTGCTTTCTAGCTCTTGTGCAAGTACGGCAGGGGCCAAGGGACTGTCTGGCAGAGAAGCCAATGACCAGAGAGAGGAAGAACTGTGGACAAAAGAACTGAATTATGGATATTTTGGGCCATGAATCAGAAACTGTTAACTTCATAAATAGTTTCATGAACACCAGAATCATAAGTATTGTCCGTGGGTTCTGTGTGGCCACTGATAATTGAACTAACTAAAAATGTAGAGTGTCATGTGGAACAATGGTTGGTGTCAGAATGTGGTAAGACAGACTATCGAACTCTCGGTAAGTGGTAGTAAATAACAGTTACTTACTATTTCAATGTCCCACTTGCTCTATTAAGTTATGTATTATTCAGGCACACCTGTGACTGACTTTGTCCATGAATATTATTGTAAGTTTTCTCTGACCACCAGCTTTTATTGTCTGTGCATATAACACCCAGTCTCATAAGGATTTTTTCTGTATGCGTGAATAATGCAGATATTGCAATATGTAGTTGGCCTACACTTGTCCAATCTTCCTCTCTCAATCTGCCCAATCTTCCTTCTTTAAAACCAGTACCATGGCTCTAGCAATAACACCATAAACAGAAGGACCTTATCCTCCGGGGAGATGGCTGATAAGATTCTCCACCATAAATTATCAAGAATGTCTCTAAGGTGAACCATAGGCAGATAAGAAACAGATTCCAGAGTGGGTTTGGGGCTTGAACTTAATCCTAGCTCCCATCTAAGAACAATTAGTTCTTTAGATATGGCCTTGCTCCATATACATCCTCATAAAGGAAACATAGAAGATATGGGTGCTATAACAAAGAGTGATAAAAGAATTAGATGGTGCCCAACTTGCAGATAGAATAGCATCTTGGGTCTTAAAGGCTTGTTTCCCCAAAAGCAGCCATCTAAGTGAGACATCAACTAAACCAGCATGGAAGAAGCATACCAACATCTGACATCCAAGAATTGTAAATTATAAAGTCCAAAGGAGAGAATAATATCAAAGTTTAAATAGTAAGATTCTGGTGTGTAGAAAGCTATGGATGACAATGGAAGCCCAAAATACATTTTCAGGATCTACAGAAGAAATAAGCCCCTGGTGATTTCCTCTAGTCATAAATGAGGGATGGAAATAACCTGGTTATCATACAGAGAATATTGAAGAGACAATTATAGTAGATTAAAATGATAAATCTGACATGAATGGTAAAATCCTTGTCACCTGATCACCCCTCTGATACTCTTGGGGCTTGATCTGGTTTCTAATATTTTCTCTGTGTGTTTTCTTATTGGAGTTGATCTCTGCTGTGTTTTCTCATTGTGTGTAGCCTTCTTGAAGCTCAGCTGTGTTTTTCTCCGTCTTTCAGTGTATGAAACTCAAGAGAGGTTATTCTACAGGTTAACAACTAGAATGTGTTCCTAGGGGGTCTTTTGGGAGAGTGGGGGGGTGGGGGATGGTGGTGCATGGTGACGGGGAGCTGAGTTCAAGAAAGAAGAGAATGTTTTGAAACTGAGTGGTAGCAATTGTACAATACAATTTCATGCAATTGAATGAAGGAATAGTATGATGTCAGGGTTAGCTCCTAATAAAATGGAAAAAAAAGAGAGTACGGTAAGGAAGGTTGGAGGGTGGCGGCATGTCTGACATCTGCCTCATAGGAATCATCCTGGAGCAGGTGTGAAGTTGGATTTTCCTTCTCCCAAATGAAGGCGGAGCTCAAACACTGTCTCCACACTTGCTTTTCTATTTTTTTCTTTTGAAATTTCAGAACTAGAAGTAGACCTCCCCGTTTCTAACCCAGGACCCTTTCCACTTTACCACATGGTTTTCAGTGCATGCTAACATGACATGAACATGAGTATGTCATAATAAATAATAATAGCTTTAAAAAGGTTTTAAACCCAGAAAATACCCTTTACTAACTCCTCGACTGTGAAAAGATCACTTATCTTCCCTTAAGCTCAGTTTCCACATCTTAAACTATTCCATGCCTCATCCTCATAATATTTTTGTAGAATTAAATGACTTGCTATACTTACAGAACTTAACACCGTGCCTGGGAAAATCATTACTATTCAAAACAGTGACAATGGCAAAAATAATTCTTGGCATAATAATCAGGTCTAAAACAATAGGACTTAAACTCTTTCTTGAAATCTGCATTCATAAATATACTCTTATTGTTTTAGATCTCACAGAATTATATGATATGGCATCAGTATCCTGCAGATTGAATGAGTCCACAGTCAGATGCTTAAGGATTTAACTCAAAGGAACATCAGGATGGCCACATCCCAAGGGATGGTATAAAAGGTTACCATGTTACTATAGACTCAGCTGGGTTCTTACCTACGAGAAGAATGCTTGAACTTCATCAGTTATCAGTACAATAAAAATTCTTTTCAACATCTCCTCACAGGCCACACCTCCTCCCAAGTAATTCCTCTTAATCATTCCCAAGCATGTCTTTAGCCTGCTGATTTTTGCAGCTCCTCTGATGGAATAGGACAAACACACAAAGTCCTCTTGACCTTGAGCCTAGTTACAGACCAAGTATGCCTTCTGTGTTCTCCAGAAAGCAGTAAGCAGGCCTGCTTAGGAGAAATCATTCAAACCCCTCTAGATATGAGACAGGCCAACAGATCTTCAATTATTATGAGTAAATGAAGCTTTGTTTCACTAAGTTTTTAAACTACTACTAATGCTTGAAGTATAGATTCTGCTACAGATGTTTCGATGAAGGGCAAGCAAACTGCACAAATATTAATGCCACCATCATTTCAAAAGAAATTAAAAATCAAGACGTGAAACACGTGGTACTGAATTCTAGTAATTAATTGTGGTGAAAATATAACCATCAGTTATCTCTCTGAGAAAGAGTACGTTTTATAAGAGCCTTAAAAGTCCTCGTCTTGTCCATTGTGACAGATCAGAGAAGTCTGAGGGTGCATAGAATACTTTTAATATAAAAGTTACCTGGCTTCAAATAAAAAGACTTCGGGATTCAAAAGGATTCAATAAACTTTAAAAGATGGTTCATCATTAAATCTACTAATATCATAGCACCAGACTCTGAACTTAGCGGGGTTTAAAAAA
>NW_022109767.1:9083517-9092151 GCF_000313985.2 Echinops telfairi | reverse complement strand
CACACACACACACACACACACACACACACACACACACACACACACACACACATTTTTCCAAACCTGAGAAAGCTTTCTGATTCTTCCCATCTATGCCTCTTTACAAAGGAGCAGAGCCTTTGAAAGAAATTGGAGGGGGTGGAGGGTGGGAGAAAACATTTGGGGCTGCGTCGAAGCCAGTGTATCCGTCTAGGCTGGCATTCAGTGTTCAGGACTGGACAGGCAATTACATGCAAATTTGTTGGGAGCGAGAGGTTCATTTACTACATTCAACCCCACAGAGGAAGATCAATAGACGTGCAAACCCTAATCCTAGATGAAAGCATCTCTATCAGGTAATGGCTATGGAGCTGGGCCCCCCAAAGAATGCTGGGAGCCGAAAGGGCAGCGCTAGAGAAAAGCATTGTGCAGAGTGCATTTTTGAACCATAAGGGAAAGACAACAAAGTGCACCGAAGGGTCGGAACACAAGAAGGTAGACACGCAGCCCCCCACGAATTGTTAGGGTTTTCCCCCCAAAAGATATGAATGAGGATTGGACCAATTAAACATGGTGCCCAGAAAACCTTTTGTTGGCTGTTTAAAGAATAGGGCTGTGCGAACGATCGGACAATCTTAAACCGCACAAGCCGGGCTTGCATTTAACTCAAGCGAAAGAGGACCTCTTTACTGTGACTGCTCTGATGTCTTCAGCATGGTGCTATTATTCTCTGATCTTTTCCCCTATCCCAGGCCACATATCCATTCACATTTATTTAATGTTGAGCATTTGATCATGAATATTTCACAAATAAAATGTGAAGGCTAATTATTGATTGACTGCGTGTAAGACAGATAATGAGACCAACTCTGGGTGGGAATGCGATGCTTTGTGAGGGCTGGCAGTTTTCTGATTGGTGTAAAATAATTTGAATGTCACCACGGGACAGGAATGGGTATCAGCTTGAACGATAAAGGAAAAACGAGGAAGAAAGGTCCGTACGACGACATAATTAGTTCCCATCAGTGTTGCTGGTGGCTGCCATCTAGTCAGTTACGACTCATGAAAACCCTGTGTACCACAGGACAAAACACAGCCTGGCCTGTGACACCCTCACAGTGTTTCTGTCCGTCCCCCTGTACCACACACGACGTCCTTCTCCAGAGACTGGTCTCTCCTGACAACGTGTCCAAAGTAGGTCAGACATAGTCTCGACATCCTTGCCTTCGGCGGGGCTTCATCCTAGACAGATTCATTTGTTCTTTTTGGCAGTTCATGGAACGTTCAATATATTTAACCAGCACCATAACTGAAACGCATCAATTCTTCTTCGGTCTCCTTAGTCAATGTCCAATTTAAAACATTTTATTCATCATTTTATTTGGGAGCTCTTGCAGAGATCATAACAATCACATCAAACAGTTTGTACAATTGCTGCCATAATCGGTTTCAATACATTTTCTTTCTTCTTGAACTCCTTGATATCGGCCCCCTCTTTATCCCTGCCCACCCTCTCCCACCTCACCGTCCAGGAACCTTTATTATCCCCCCCCCATAATAGCGGGTTTTTATCCCCATATCTTACATGATCCAATATACCTATTCATATACAATTCTGTTGCTCCATCCCATGGAGTGGGGTTGTACAGTCATCAATGTTATCAGCAACTTATTCTCCACACCCCTTCCCATACCCACATGGAACCATTACTCCTGTTACTTTTTCCGAAGGGTTATCTTTCTTAACTTTCATGTACCAAGCAATCTTATATATACAAATGACTAAACACAAACCTAACATCATTAATGAGGTAACATAAATAAAAATATTAAGGGGAGGAAATATTAAAGAACTCCAGGATAGTTATGTGGTTTATCAGTGCCATGCCACACCCTGGAATTTTGCATTCTTTCTGTGTGGCCTTTCTGAGGACTGTCCAATTATCTTACAGGTGGGTTTGGGGTCGCCAAGACATTCATGTCCCTTCACATAATTTGGTTGATTGTTTTTGAATTTCTGATAGCCTTCCATTGACACCTCATGATCACACAAGCTGGTATGCTTCTTCCGTGTTTGCTTTGTTGCATCCCTACTAGATGGCCACTTGTTTAACTACAAGCCTTTAAGACCCCAGATGCTTTATCTTTTTTTTAATCATTTTATTGGAGGCTCGTACAATTCTTATCACAATCCATACATCTATCCATTGTGTCAAGCACATTTGTACATTTGTTGCCATCATCTTTAAAAAAAAATCATTTTATTGGAGGTGCGTACAGCTCTTATAACATTATATACATCAATTGAATCAAGCATATCTGTACATTATCATTTTGTAAACATTTACTCTCTATTTGAGCCCTTAGCATCAGTTCTTCCACTCCCCCCCCCCCACAACCTCATAGCCCCTTGATAAATTATTATTATTTTCATATCTTACCACCGACCACTGTCTCCCTTCACCCATGTTTCTATTGGTCATCTCCCTCCTGGGTGGGGGTGAGGGTTGCTTTCTCTTTTAATAGCCAGGCACCATCAACGTTCTTCACCACAATTCCTTATCCACCCATTTTGTCTTCAGCAATCATGTCAGGAAGGTGAGTATCATACAGTGCCACATTATTAGAACAAACCATTCTTGAACTAAGGTAAGATTTAAGGAGAAGCCCCAAATCCATCTGCTTCCTTGTTGCATTTGCATATAGGTACATGCATAAACAAATACACATGCATTTGTTTTTCTTTCCTCTTATCTCTTTTTTGGATGGACATACCCTTGTCCTCAAGGTTACATCACTGTTTTTCAAAGAGGTCTTGTAGAACAAATGCATCCATTGCAATTCATCTTTTGTTCTCTTGCCTGCTTCTTCCATGAGCATGGATTGTGGAGCCATGCAAAACAAATTCCTGACAATTTCAATATTTTCTCCATTTATCATGATGTTACCTATGGGTCCAGTTGTGAGGATTTTAGCTTTCTCGATATTGAATTGTAATCCATGCTGAAGGCTGTGACCCTTGATCTTAACCAGCAAGTGTTTGAAGTCTTCCTCACTTACAGCAAGCAAGGTTGTGTCATCTGCATATTGAAGGTTGTTGTGTTAGTCCGGGTGGACTAGAGAAACAAATTCATAAATATGCATATGTAGGTAAGGGAGAGGTTTATAGACAAGAGCAATTGAACATTGAGAAAACATCCCAGCCCAGATCAAGCCCATAAGTCTGACATTAGCCCATATGTCCGATAGCAATCCATAAAGTCCTCTTCGGACTCACGAAACACAGGCAATGATGCTGAATGCACGACGATCACAGGCCAGTGGGGAGAAAGTCTTTGGGTCCAGTGGCGCTGTAAGCATCTCAGCACTGGCGGGGGTCTCTCTGTGGCTCCTCCAGCTTCAGAGGTGTTGTCAGCTGCAGGGAGTGGCAGAGAGAGAGAGGTGTCTTCTGCCTCCAAGGAGGATGTACCAGATTTCCCAGAATTCCCAGGAGAAGGCCATGCCCACATGGAAGCCTCATTGGCTATGATCTGATGGAAGAACTAGCCTCCACCCCTACACTCTTAATCCTCAAATTGACAAATGCTTATATATCTACCACAGTTGTTAAAAAGCTTTCCTCTAATCCTGATGTGGCCTGCTTCTGCATATAATCCATGCTTTTCTGATTGTTTGCGCAGCATGTAGATTGTATTAATGTGATGAAAGAATACCACCCTGACACACACCTTTCCTAATCAGGACTGACCATCAGTGAGTCTGGACAGTATGGCAGGGATACTTCACTGAGGAGCCATTGGACTTCTGGAGCGAGTGTCTTTCAGTGGTCTCATAAATTCCAATGTGTCTATTAAAATTATACACAAAAATTTACGTGAATATACACGATTGTCATTTACTGAAAAATGTAATAAGATTTTAGAGGGTCCTTTAACCATGTTTTGTCAATCTAGACCCATTAATAAAGAAGAAAATTGGCCAGCAATTTCTCTAAGAAGCATATGGCCCAAACAGGATAAAGCATGTCAGGATTTCACTGGGGAACCGCCTAGATGAGAAAATGAGGACGAAGAGTGGGGGGCTGAGCAAGCCACCAGGATGCAAGCCGGACACCATAGAGCAAAGAAGGACGGGACCAAGATCAGGTGGCGTCATCTTGAACTGCTCCGAGGTCTAAGGACGGATGGCCCGCCTTGCCATCTCTACCATGCTCGCTCTGGAAAAACTTCCAGGCAAGAATGGCCTCAGGCCAAACACAGCCCCAGCTTTCAGAGCTCAGCAATTGGGGCAGCTTCACCTGCACTGCTCCCTAGAGTAGGAGGTCTGCAAGGCAGTCTCCCGGCTGCCATACTCTGAATCCCGTTATTGGTCCTACCCACAAATCGGACAGAATACTGTGCAGTTTTCAGCTAGTCCCTTAACCTCATCGTGTTTCGTTGTCTCGGTCTCCATAACAATCCCAAGGTGAAACTCATTTCGAGCTTTAATCCCTTCATGCACCCCAGACACACTGCCGGGTTTACAGTTTCATAGTTAGGATTGCTGTCGTTCAAAACTAAAAGCAAAGGATTTTTTTCTTTTCCCCCTTATTGTCTTTGAATTAGTCACTCACCATGCAGCCCGATACTATGCTGGGTGCATTGTGGAATCGGATGAAACTGTGTTTTAAACGGAACATGGGGCAGAAGCCGGGTGAGCAGGTCCAATAGATAACAGTGCACGAGGAAGTCTCCATGGTCACAACCATGTGCAACAGAACGCATCTGTCTCGTCGTGAATACTTCCGTGGATTACAAGGTCATTTCAGAAAAGTGTTGTCATGTTACTTTGCTAACAATTCATGTTTAAAAAAAAAGGGGGGTGGGGATTCTGTCTGGAAGACGTGGTTTGATGACCTAGACCTGAACCTAAGTGGAAAGATTATTGCAGTTTGTTAGGCTAACATGACGCAACTATCAGACACAGTTATTACCATGAGAAAACTACCTACATTTCTTGCCTAATTCGCTACATTAAACTTAATGAGGGGGAGGAAAAAAAGCAGCCGCTAGCCTACCCTGCAAATAATAAATCTGGAAATATGCTGTGATCCTAATTCATGATAACAATAATAAAATGGACAGATGATTTAAAAATTGGGCAAGGGATAAGAAGATTGTAAAGAATAAATGCATAGAGATTCTGTAGAAAGGAGACCTAGTTCGCATAAAACTCACAGGCTGGATTCAGAAACCAATGCCAAATTCACTGCCATCAAGTCAATTCTGACTCATATCAGCCCTCCAGGATAGGGCACAATGGCCCCAGTGGGTTTCCAAGACAAAATCTTTATGGGAGTAGAAAGCCTTACCTTTCTCCTAAGGAGTGACTGGTGGCTTTGAACTGCTGACCTTATCGTTAGCAGCCTAACACTTAACTCCCTATGCCACCAGGGCCCTAACTGTTGGATCGTTAACCGTGAAAGTTGGTGTTTGGAACCCATACAGAAGCACTAAAGAACAAAGCATCAAAAGACTCATGGCCTTGAGAATTCTATGGAGTGATTCTGCTCAACAATACACACGCAGAGTAATTCCCTACCCATTAGAATTGACTCAAAGTCAACTGGATTGAATTTTAGTATGAAGCAAAAAAAAGTCAACTTCATTTATAATGAATGAAAGAAACAATACAATACACTGTCAGTTCCCCGTGTATCATCAACAATGCATAAAATAGAAAAGTTCGACATTGGCCAGTAGATCAATCCGGAAGCAAGTATCTCATGGAAAAGGTTTGCATTTCCTAAGTCAATACATTATAATGTATTACAAACAGGCCTGCCTAGGTGTTCTTGTGGTGTAGTGGGTAACACATTGGACTGCTAACCTCAAAGTCAGCAGTTCTAAACAACCCAGCGCTCTGAGTGAGAAAGATGAGGCTTGCCACTCCCATAAAGATTCTCAGTCTTAGAAACCACAGAGACAGTTCTACCCTATCGGATAAGGTCCCCATAAGTCTTAATCCGCTTGGTGGAGGGAGTTTTAGAGAAATCCTCAAGGAGATGGACTGACACATTAAAAACTCAAACATACCAATTCTGATGAGGAGACATGGGACCAGGCAATGTTTCATACCATTAGATATAAGGTCATTGTAATTCAGAGTTGAATTATCAGCATTCAGCACTAACCACATATACTCTGAGATTATTTAAATACATACATTTATTTACAAACCTTTTCTAAAGTATGCACTGTCCCCATTTTATGGACTGGGAGAGTGTGTATAGAAGTTAACCCTGTTGCCTGTGGTTACTTGAGTAGTCACAGATTGCTCACACGGCATGCAAGACCCTTCACAACGTTGTGATTGGACCCCAGTTGTATGTGCTTAAAGGAAAAAGGTAGTAGCATCTGACATAGGAAGAACAGGGAACTAAATATGAGCTACATTACATAGGGAAAACATGATGGAGGTAAAGAAATGCATTAACTAATGCATCAATTAATTAATTAAGGGGATACTTGTGGAGAACAGATTTAGTTCACCAAAGGAGGAAGATAGATACAAAAAAACGACTCTCTTACCAACTTACAATGAGACTAGCAAGCGGGCACAAAATAATAATTTGACTAGTTTCTCAGTAGGCTTCTGTAGGGAGGATATACATTAGTAAGTAAAAATATATTGCTATTAGGGCTCCAGTTCCGACTGGTTTATTCCAAACAAGCTTGTCTATGCAATCAGACAAGTTCTCTCTATAATACATCTCAAGTCTCATATGGGTGCCTTCAAACAAACAAACAAACAAACAAACAAACAAACAAACAAACAAACAAAACAACAATCAGAACAATGGCTTTCACTGGAGATCTGCTGGGCCGGTTTCATCCAAGGCAGAAAGCCCTACCCAGAAGGTTATGGTCATGGTTTGTTTTTTTTATCCCAAAGATGCAAGTTCACGGATTTCCTTGAAAGACACAGGATGCTTGGGGAGGCTTACTAGAAAGAAATTTTAAGAAATTGAAAACTGCGACAATGAGGAAAAGGATAGGGTCGTGGTACCGAGGATTTTTGTACCCCATCCCAACAATGCACCTGCTCCTTGGAGGAGAGCCAAGTCCGTCCTATGAGATTTTTCTTGGAGAACCTCACCCCATCTCCCTGCACCCTTGATCTTGGTCTTCCATACTTTTTTGCCCTCAAATTCAAAGAACATTTCAAAGGAACAGGGGTGACTCCTCCAGGGTCCCATGCTGACGTGGTATAAATCAGACTGCAGAATTCCTCAGGGGAGGGTAAGAGAGATGGAAACCCCGCCTCGTCTCAGGTGGATGAAGACTATGCCAAGAACCCGCATCTTGATATTTGGGTTTAATACAAGTTTCTAGGGTTTTAGAGTGAGGTTCTGTGATGAATTCTCTCATCTGTCATAAGCAAGCATAAAGAAAATGTCTCCTAGCATGTTTCAGCAAAGGAAGCGTCACTTGTCTTTTCCGTTGTGAAATCTCTCGGATCTGCATGATTCTTAGAATCCATCAACAAGGGATCGCCCTTGGCTTAGTTATCTTTACTTCTACTTGTACAAGACTGGTTGTTATTCTTAGTGGCTCAACTAGAGAGCTGCAACTTCTCAATTTGCAATCAACAACACCTCTAGAAAGCATGTGAAAAGAGCTGTGAACTCTGGCTGCTCCTGGGGTCTTTCCACTGGCAGGTTCCGCAAAGATTGGACACCAGAACTGCGAGAAATGCGTGTGTGCTTCGGAACGAAATGGCAGGGTCAAAAGCAAAATACTCTTATCGGTACCCTGGCTCATCAAGGATGTTCATGTGCAAAGGAAAAGATTCTGTGGAACCAAGTGAATATAAATGGAGCTGAGTCAAAAAATAACTCAGAAGCATAAAAATGAATTGGGAGATGTTTCAGGAATACCCTATCAAGGTCCTTTCCATGTATTGTCCTTTCTGTGTAGTACATGATTACAAAGCCTGTATGGAATGAGTTTTGTAAAGTTCCACGTCCCCCTGAGACAATGACCCTTAACGTACATTACCTTCAGGTCTAGATGTGAGCTCACCCTCATGGCTCACTTTTCAGACAAATGATCGACTGATCCAAGAGGGATAACAAGACCAGGGGGGCATGTACACATTATAAGTAACCAATCATTTTAAGAACAGAAGGGCAGCATCTTAAAGCTCCGATGGGCTAGGCAAGAGAGGAACAGAAACCTGAAACACCGGGCGGAAGGGAGAACCATGAGGTGACATTCGCAGGATTGTAATGAATGAGGTGAGACACAATGTTTGTGAATTGTTGAATGGAAAACAGGTCTGCTTTAGAAACTTTCACCTAATTCACTAAAAGAAGATTTAAAAATCAGTGAAAACAGAAGAGTTCTTTGAAAAGTATGAAACACAAATTCTTACATAATAAGAGCTCATCTTAAATTAGTAGCATTTTTCTCTATTTTTTTTTCCATTTCATTGTGTGTTGTTGTTTCGGATGGTGCAAATGAAATATTTATTTTAGTCGTTTTATTAGGAACTCATACAACTCTTACCACAGTCCATACATACATAATTGTGTACAGCACATTTGTACACTCAATGCCCTCCTCATTCTCAAAACATTTGCTCTCCAATTAAGCCCCTGGTATCAGGTCCTCA
>NW_022109767.1:9070072-9082372 GCF_000313985.2 Echinops telfairi | reverse complement strand
TGGATTCCCTGTGTTTCCAGTTCCTATCCGCACCACTGTGCATCCTCTGGTCTAACCAGGTTTGTAAGGTAGAATTGGGATCATGATAGTGGGGGGTGGGAGGGAGCGTTTAGGAACTAGAGGAAAGTTGTGTGTTTCATCAATGCTACCCTGCACCCTGAGTGACTCATCTCCTCCCCACTACCCCCCTGCAAGGGATGTCCAGTTGTCTACAGATGGGCATTGATTCCCCATCCCGCACTCCCCCTCATTCACGATGATATGGTTTTTTGTTCTTTGGTGCTTGATACCTGGTCCCTTCGACTCCTCGTGATCACACAGGCTGGTGTGTTTTTAATACATCTTACAATGAATAGTGTCCTCTCACAAACTCAGACTTGGCACTGATTCTTAGCAACCTCATAGGGAGAAGTAGAGCTGCCCCTGCGGGTTGCTGGATAAACCTTTACGTGAGTAGGAAGGTTCATCTTTTTCCAGAGAAGTGACTGGTGAATACAACTGTTGACCTTGCAGTTAGCAACTCAGTGTGTAACCCACTCTGCCACCAGGGCTCCTTCATAGTGTCCTGGGGCCCAAGAAATCCAGTCTAACTGAAAAGTATATTTTAAATGTTTTCAGAACTCCTCAATCTGCATGAAAATAAATGGAAATGCAGTTCAGAACAGTGGTCTACCAGCTGGTAAACAGAATAATGCAGAAATTGTACAGCATAATTATCCATCATCACAGCAGCAGTGGACTGGCCTTCGCCCCAAGATGAGTAACCCTATAATGAATTTATTCCCAAGCATCCAAGGTGAGCAAGCAGTTCTCAGGTAGCAAACTACTTGCTGCTGTGAAGCAAATGAGTCTCCCAGACACCACATAATAAATCGATTCTTACCGAGCACAACCCTGAATGTTTCAGGAAGCTAATTTTGCCCATAAGAGAGGCTTTCTCTTATAGGGTGTTTTATTCCTCTTACCCCACATTAATCATGGAGGGGCTTGGGAAGCCATCCCAATTCCTGTGGCATTTTAAAATTCTATCATTTACCCAAAGAGACACACGGAGGTCGGTAACAAAAATAACAAAAATAATAATAATTCAATCATTTTAAGCAAGCTGGAGGTCCTGGGAAAGGATCAATGCTTTATGCTGACCAACTGAACAAAAAAAGAAAAGAGTGGTTGAACCCGCAAACACAGGCACTGTCAAAGAAAAGGCCGGCCACCTGCTTCTATAAAGACCACAGCCAAGGCCAGCCAATGGAGGGCCAATCTGCTCTGTAGACACATAGGGTCCCCGTGAACCAGACGAGGCTCAAGAGAAGCATGGGTGAGCAGCCTGGCGGAATTTCTTACAGGCCACACTGTTTAAGAGAGAAAAAAAGGAAAGAAAGAAAAAGTTTGGGGGGTTCAGGGTTTGGAGGTTTTTTGACTCTAGCGTTCGAGGGGAGCTCTGTTTTATATGTTTTGACCCTCTCTGCTTTCTGTTGCTAAGCAGATGGAGCATGTTGCTAAGTGACACTTGGCACCATCACTTTTCTGCCGCTTCAATGGTCCTCATGACCAGAGGTCAGGAAAACATCATCACACGCATTGAAAAGTGGAGCACTTGTCTCTTTGTTCCTGGAAAACTCTAAAGGATATAGAAAAAAGATGTTTCCTAGCATCTAGTGATAAGGATACCCGTGATTAATTATTCTGTATATTATCTCATTGAGGCTCACTAAAACGTAGAAATACGAAGGAAAGTCTCAGCCGCAGCAGCAAGTGAAATAATGAGCAGAATGACAGAGATAGCAATGCTGCCCAAGGAGCGTTGATCCCCAATGTCCCCCTGGAAACTACCGAACTGCTCTCTGACGTCGCTAAAAGCCGAACGTTGTGCACTTGCAATCAAGGCTCATTTCAACATGTATTTTTGTTTTCTGGTTATAATTGACTCGATGGCAGCTGGTTTTGATTCATAACTCCCCAAAGGAACCCAATAGACCCCTGGTGAGGTAGTGGTTACCAGTTGGACTAACGGCAAGGTCAGCAGTTCGAAACCACCAGCTGGTCCTCAGGAGAAAGATGAGACTTTCTACTCTCGTAAAAAGGTATCGTTTCAGTAACCCACAGGGCAGTTCTACTCCGTCCTTTAGGGTCGCTATGTAAAAATGACCCTAGAATAGTGAGGATTTGGGGTTTAGGAAGTTTGGGCGTCAAAGCTTCTTAAAATGTGGGTCACGACCCCAAAGGAAGGGATGTGCATCACTGAATGTGGGTGTTGAGAACAACTTGGCAACGGTAAAAATTTTTAAAGGCACAATGAGCAAAACATTAATTAAAAATCAAACGCCTAATGAATCTGAGGTGTGTCTGGCACGGCCTGCCTTTGTTGCAAATTTCTCGAGTGAAAGGGAGTCTAACAAGTTTAAGAAGCTCTGTGCTGGAGGCACTAGGCTTCTCACTGCAAGGCCAGCTGTTCAAATCCACCAGCTGCTCCACTGCAGGAAGATTTAGTCTCAAAAACCCGGCATAGGGTTGTTATAATCAACTCAATGACATATGCTTGGTCTCGGTTTACAGTAGAGTATTATTCTCTGACAACTTGGTATCTTTCTTACTCATTAATGATTATTATTATAATAACAATGCTTACAGTAACAATTACATTTCCTGTGTTAGTTATATAATCATTTGTCAATTTGAGGATGAAGAGGGAAGGGGTGGAGTCTAATCTGTCAATTGGATCATAGCCAATGAGGCCTCTGTGTGGGCGTGGCCTTCTCCTGAGAATTCTGGGAAATCCGGTTCCTGCTTGGAGGCGGAAGACACTTCTCTCTCTCTGCTACTCCCTGGGAGACATTGCAGCTGACAAGGTTCATGGAACTACGCTAGTGTCCTGAGCTGGAGAAGCCACATGGACCTACCCTGATGCAACCAGACCTCTGAAGCCGGAGAAGCCATGTAGAGACCCCTGCCAGCGCTGAGGTGCTTACACCACCACTGGATGCAAAGACTTTCTACCCACTGGACCGTCCTGCAGTCAGTGTCATTGCATGTGTCTCCTGAGTCTGATGAGGACTTTATAGATTGGTATCGGACGTATGGGCTAATATCGGACTTAAAGGTTTGGACTGGACTGGGTTGGGATGCTTTCTTAATATACAATTATCCTTTATCTAAAACTTTTTCTTATACACACGTGTATCTATGGATTTGTTTCTCTAGTCTACCTGGACTAACACGCTTCCGTTATTGAGATTGCTGCCGCTGTTAGGTGACCTCAAGCCACGTGGGCTCTGACTCATGGTGGCCCTATGTATAACAGAACTAAACCCCGCCTGGTCCTGCACACCCTCACCATTGTTCCGATGCGACTCCCCCGTTGTAGCACTGCGCCAATCCGTCTCATGAAGGCCCTCCTCTTTCCCACTGCCCTTCTACTTCACCCAGGATAATGTCCTTCTTCTGGGACTGGTCTCTCTTGAAAGCATGTGTCCAACGTTCATGAGATGACGTCTCATCATCTTTGCCTCTAATGCAGTGGGTCTCAACCTTCCTAATTCCACGACCCTTTAATACAGTTCCTCATACGGTGGTGACCCCCAACCCTAACATTATTTTCATTGCTACTTCATAATTGTAATTTTGCTACTGTTGTGAACTGGGCGACCCCTGTGAATGGGTCGTTGGACTCCCAAAGACATTGCGACCCACAGGTTGAGAACCATTGCTCAAAGTTTTGTTTTCTTTATTTCAATAGCATTGTAAATTCTATACCACTGGTTAAATGAATTATACTATTATTATAATTACAAAAGGAGAATTACCCAGGAAGGTTACTTATATTATCTCTCAAAAAACTGATAATGCAGTCACTAAAGTGGATGAGGAATATGTAAAACCTTAGATAGATGAAGGAATGTTTAGCTTCCACATAGTCAGAAATTCTAATCTAAGAAGAATTAGTTCTTAGGATGTGCACCTGCTTGAAGCTTGCCCTTCTGAAGTGATCATCAAAAACCCGGGTGCTACAGAAACGTGCAATGCAGAAATCAGATTATGCCCCACGGTTTTTTTAAATAGTATCTTAAAATGAGCAGCCATCTAAGTGAAGCACCAGCTAAGTCCAAGCAGAAGCACATGAGTGCTGTACAAGGCAATGACGGTGCACATTGCACACTAGAATAAGCTCAGGAACGGGGATCAGAAACCTGGGTTTTAGTCGATTTAAGAAATGCCTTTATTAAATATCATACAAAAGAGCATTTTGAAATGCCCGTGGTACAAAGAATAATAGAATGAGTCACAGGACCCGGTTAAGGAAACAAAACATTACCGTTCACTTTTCTCTCCTGCCACAGGTGACCACCTGCTGGAGTTCCAGCTTTATCAGGTTTATCATTGCCTGGGTTTCTTTGTAGTCCCACTACATCTGGTACCCCACGACAACGTGCTACTTAATGTGTGTGTTACTAGATGGGCTGTGCTGTACTCACCTACACCCTCTTGTGACTTGCCGTCTTTCCCTCATCCATTCATTGCTGCTGACTGTAGACATAATTCATTCTTTTCATCCCTACACATTTTCTTTCTCTTTTTTTTCTAATTTTCGTGTCTAGAGGTCACTAAGAAGTGTTGGAGTAAAAAAATTTAACTTCCTTCAATCAAGAATTCCCTGTGTTAACATGCTTTTACTTCACTTGTGAATCGAGTCAAAGTCAACAAAGCAGGTCAGTCTCCATTCAACAGTGTATACGCGTTTTTGTTGCATCTCATTCATTGCAGTCCCATGGTGGAGCATCGCCGATCACACTGCCTCCCTGTGTTTCCAGTTCTGAATTATCTTTCCCTGACACTTTGTTCCAGGTTAAATGCTGCCCCTTCAGTCTCCAATGGTTGCTTATTCTTGGGAGTGAATATCAATGAGCGTTTTTGCTCCCCTTATAGGACTGTCTTGTTAGGTGGGGGGAAATGGCACCACGGGGTGAATTCAGGTCCAGAACAGAAGGGTGACCGAGGGCCATTGTCTTGGATATTCTACCACTCTCTAGCTGGCAAGCCTGGGATTTTTTATATGATTTTGAGTTTTGTTCCACATTTTTCTCCCACTCTATAAAGTGTAATCCATTAATCCTTTACACAATGATTATAAATGACTATGGTTTATTTGTACATTTGTACATTTATTTGTACATGCGAATTTTGATGGACAATTGTGTTACAGTATTTACAACTTTTTGCTACTATAAACATTACCACTCTAACATCCTTTCCTTTCTTCGTTCCTCCTGGTATAAGAATTCCCCTAGAGTATACACATAGAATTGCTGGATCAGAAGATTATCAATCATTAGTGCTCCAGGGTACTTGTACAGCTCTAGAATCCTCCTGCAGTAGGTAAATATTATGGTTGTCCCACAGAATTAACAGCCATCTGTTAACCTTATAAGTTGCCTATTGCTGGGTGAGAATCAGCCTCTCATTCATTTGAATTTTTTGAGTACAAACAAGATTAATCACCTTTTCATTTGTTTATAGACCTTTCAAATGTCTTCTTCTCTAAAGTACCTGTTCAAGTGTTTTGTCCATTTCTATACTGCTTTTGTTTGGGGCTTTTGTGTGGGTGTTTTTCAGTTTTGATTTGTGTGTGCTCTTTGTATATTATGAGTACTAATTAATCCATTTTCATTATACACACTAAAAAATAAAAATAGCCTCTCTCAGCTAGAGTTCACTTCAGAAGAAAGACTCCATTTTCTACCACCATAAAGAGCTATAGTCTCAGAGACACACAGGGCAAGTTCTAGCCTGTCCTATGTGGTCGTCATGAGTCAGAGTTGACTCGATGGCAGTGAGTATCCCCTGGTGTGTTACTACTTCTTGATCTATGTATGGATTCCATGTGAATACAAATTAACATTCTGCAATTCTTATTCATCATAGTGTTATCCATAATCTTTTTTCTAAACCAACAAATCAGTTGCCTTGGTATAGTCCATAAAACACAGGTAACCATCTTCCTGGTATTCTGTTTTTAGTCAAGATCTATCTGACATCAGTAATGATATCCTTCATTCCATGCCCTCTTCTGAATCTGGCTTGAATTTCTGAAAGTTCCCAGTTGGCATACTGCTGCTAGTGTTTGTTGCTACCATTGTTAATTGTCTTCAGCAAGACTTAACTTGCATGTGGTATTAATGATAGAAAACCCAAAACAAATCCACTGCCATAAAATCTTACCCTTAACCATTCGTATTAAGACAGTTTCCAAGACTGTAAATCTTTATAGGAGCATACAGCTTCATCTTCTCTTGCAGAATGGCTGGTGGGTTTCTACTGCCAACCTTGCAGTTAGCAGGCTGATATCTTTCCTGCCTTGCTACCTGGCCCTTTATATTCATGAATATTTGATCAGTTCTGCATTCTGTTGGATCACCTTTTTTTTTTTTTTTTTGGAATGGGCACAAATATGAGTCTCTCAATCTCAATAAGTCTCTCAATAGGTCAGGGCCAGATATCTGCCTTTCAAATTCCTTAGCATAGCTGAGTGAAGGACTGCAGTACTGTGTCCACTCATTAACATGCTATTCCATCAATTCCTAAAGCTGTGTTCTCCACCAATGCCTTCAAGGCACTTGTATGTCTTCCTTCAATGCCATCAGTCTTAGCCATATGACACCAATATGTTGAAAGAGTTGAATGTCAACCAACTTGGGGGGATAGAGTGACTCTGTGTATTCGTTTTATATATTTTTTAATACTTCCTATGCACAAGACCTCTTTAAAGGGTTGAAAAGTAAGGAGGTTGCTTTGAGGACTAAGATGCACCTGATCCAAACCACTGCATTTCCAGTGACCTCATATGCATGTGAAAGTTGGACATTGAATAAGGAAGACTGAGGAAAACTCGATGGGCTTGAATTATGTTGCTAGGAAGAATGTGCTAGGAATAAGGCCCGCCAGAGTCCCTCTTGGAAGCGAGGATGTTGAGACGTCATCTCATGTACTTTGGACATGGTATCAGAAGAGATCAGTCCCTGAAAAGGGACATCGTACTTGGGAAATAGAGGGGCAGCGCAAAAAGGAAGAAGCTCGACAAGATGGATTGACACGTTGGCTGAAACAATGGCCTCAAGCACAGGAAAGATTGTGAAGATTGTGCAGGATCTGGCAGTGTTTTGTTTGTTATTAAGTTCTCGATGAGTCCAAACCAACTGATGCACCTACACACAGCAACATGCTCTTTGAGATTTTGCCCAGGAAATCCTTCAATGTTGCCACTCAAGGCTTGTTTTTTTTCCCCTTCAGTTCTGTCGGTTTGGGAAATGTGGAGGTTGTCTCTCCCTTTTGGTTTTCTAACGCCAAGTCCTTTCACATTTCATTATAATGTAACAAGTTCATTATAACTTGTTCTCTCAAGTTGCCCTTTGAGATTTTTTGTTCAACTCTTTTCCTTCATCTGTTTTGCAGTTTGCTTGAGCAACTCTATGTCAAAGGGCAAGTTTCAGGGTCTCTTCTAACATCCATTTTTATCTTTTCTTCCTTTCCTGCCTTTTTTAATGACTTCTTGCTTTCTTCATGTGCATCTTTGCTGTCAACCCATAGCTCATACAGTCTGAAATCAGTAGTGTTCAATGTGTCAAGCCTATTCTTGAGATAGTCTCTAAATTTAGATGGGCTACACTTAAGGCCAAGGAGCCCTGGTGACATAGTGGCTATGCATTGGGCTGCTAACCATGAGGTCAACAGTTTGAAACTAACAGCATCTCCCTGAGAGAAAGGAGGCTTTCTAGTCCGTAAAGAGTTTCAGAAACTAGGTTTGCTGTGAGTCGGCATCAACTCGATGGCAGTAAGATACTCAAGGTCATACTTTGACTCTCATAGACATGCTTTAATTTTTGTCAGTGTCAACTTGAACTACATGAGCAAGTGTTAGCTAGTTCAGCAGTCATTCCCTCTGTCATGTGATCTCTAAAGTGCTTTCTATCGGTAAGGCCATAATTTCCAGTTATTGATCCTTTGTTTCCAAGTTTCTTGTTCTAAGTATTAGTAATTACCAGTGCATCTTGGTTGCATATTTGCTCTATTTCTGACTGCACAAGTTTGTAAAAACATTCTGTTTCTGCATTGAGGTAAAATATAGACTCTAATTTTATTATTTTAATATGTAGATATATCTTCAGTATCATTTGCTAAAATATCTATATTTTCCTTCATGCCCTAAAAATCTCATAGATCGAATTTAGTTATATGCAAATACATTTGTGTATTCTCTAGCAATTTTTATTATTGTCTTGAGCAGATCCTTTGCCAGCATCATATTGTTTTCATTATTATATATTTATATTAATTCTTGGTATTTGGCAAGAAAATGTCTTCACTTCTTCACCTCCCTCTTCTTGATCAGTGGTTTATTTAGCTCTTGACCCTTGTTTTTCTATGTAAATTTTAGGGTCAGTTTGTAACCAAGCATCACAGAAAAAAATTATGTTATGCTTTTTACTGTAATTGTTTTGTCATCTCTACATAATTTTTGTTTTCATGCTTTTTTATTTTGAATCTTGTACTCCATTAATGTTATGTAATCCTCTTTTTATCTGAGTGTTTTTTCAATGTAATCCTATAAAGTTTTAAAAATGTTCTCTATGATGATTATGTGTACTAATATTTCTATATACTTTATGTTCTGAGACTCTTCTAAATTGTGTTCTCTTTAAACTATTTTCCATTTTTGTAAAATTGAGACTAGGAAAACAAAGACCCAAAATGTAATTTTTGTGCATTGCTTTTATCTCTAGTCAACTTGCTAAATTCTCTTGCTAATTAAATAATTCACCTCCATATGATTTTGTGTTTTATAGGGATAACCATATTATATGTAATAATAACTCTCTTTTTAAATTATTTTATTGGGAGCTCTTACCGAAATCATAGAATTCCATAGTTCAATCACATCAAGCAGCATTGTACAATTGGTACCACAGTCAGTTTCAAAACATTTTGTTTCTTCTTGAACTCCTTGATCAGCTCTCCTTTTTCCCCTCCCTCCCTCACCAGACCCTCTAGGAACCTCCCCCACCCCCCACCTTTGTGTGTGTGTGTGTGTGTGTGTGTGTGTGTCTGTGTGTGTGTTTTGTCAAATCTTACACCACCCAATGTATACAATTCTGAGGTTCGCTTTCCTGGAGTGGGGTTACACAGTCATCAGTTCTAGCAGCTACTCCACCCTAAGGAACCATTATTCCTGTTATGGTTTCTAAAGGGTTTTCTATCTTGCTTTTAATGTATTGAATGATTTTATTATACAAATCAACATATGCAAGTCTAACATGATTAATGAGGTAAAACAAATAAAAACCATAACAGTTAGGGGAGGAAATACTAAAAAACTAGATGATGGTTATGTGTTTCATCAGTGCTTTACCACACCCTGGATTTTTCATCCCTTCCATGTGGCCCTTCTGAGAAGGAAAGTCCAATTAACTTGCAGGTGGGTTTGGGGTCTCCACTACATCCCCACCCTTTCACATAGGTTTCCTTGGTTGGTTTTGAACTTCTGATACCTTTTCCCATCAACACCTTATGGTCACACAGGCTGATGTGCTTCTTCCTTGTGGGCTTTGTTACTTCCCTGCTAGATGGCCGCTTGTTTCAGACCTTTAAAGATGGCCTTTAAGACCCTGGACACTATATCTTTGCATAGCTAGGCAACATCAGTTTTCTTCACCACAATTGCTTGTGCACTCATTTTGCCTTCAGCAATCATGGTGAATATCATACAATGCCACATTTTTTTCCATTTTCTTTAATTTATTTATTAATCATTTTATTGGGGGCTCTTACAGCTCTTATAATATTCCATACATCAACTGTATCAAGCATATTTGTACATATGTTGCCATCATCATTTCCTAGACATTTACTTTCTATTTGAACCCTTGGTATCAGCTCCTCTCTTTTCCCTCCCTGTACCCTCCCACCCTCATGACCCCTGTATAAATTATAAATTATTATTATTTTCATATCTTGTACCAACTGCTGTCTCCCCTCACCCATGTTTCTATTGTTCATGCCCCAGGGGGTGGGGGTTGGGTGCTGTTTCTACATGATCACTGTCATCAGTTCCCCCTTCTGCCCCTTCTTCCCCCACCTTCCCTCTACCCTCCTGGTATCACTACACCCGTTTATGTTCTTGAGGGATTTATCTGACCTGAATTCCGTGTGTAGTGAGCTCTTATCTCTACCAGTGTACATGATCCAGTCTTGCCAGGACTAAACAGCAGGGCTGTGTGTGTGTGTTGGGAGGGTGGGGGGACCCTCAAATAACCAGAAGAATACTGTGTCTCATTGGTGCTCTACTGTGCCCTGGTTGATTCATCCCTTCCTTCTGACCCTTCTGTGAGGGGATGCCCTATGGTCTACAGATGGGATTTGGGTCTCTGCTCTGACCCTCCTCGTTGTCAAGAATATATTTTGCTTGTTTGTTTGGGGTCTTCTGGTGCTTGTTACCTGATTTGGTTGACACCTCATGATCGCACAGGCTGGTGTGCTTCTTCCATGTGAGCTTGTTGCTTCTCCGCTAGATGAATGCCACATTAGAAAAATCTGTTCTTGTCCTGAGTTAAGATTTAAGTAGAGACCCAAAGTTCATCTGCTTCCTTGTTGCATGTACATGTATATACATTAGATATATAAACAAATATACCTATATTTAAATATTTATATATTTACATATATATGTATATGGATTTTTTTTCTCTACCTTTCCTAGTTTTCTTTCCCCCTACCCCACTATCATGTTTACCCATCATTCACCTCTCATTAATTCCTCTCAGATACAATTCTATTATTCCCACACAACCTTACTTACTCTTCCTTTATGACTACCTCCTCCCCTCCCATGACCCCTTCCACGGTCACTCCTGTTGCTGTCTCCTTAGTTTGTCTATCCTGCCTATCTTGTATAGACAAACACCAAAAGGGGGGGAGGTAGAAGGGAAGAAAATATATAAATAATCACAAATTGCTCAGAGATCCTGACACAGAGCAGATGAATAACTCTCTGTTATATATAAAAAAGGAAGACATGTTAGTCGAGGGGTACCCTGAACCCCAAACTTGAATTTTTTGTTCAAAGCTATGTATTTAATTTTAAAAAATATCTTATCACCTTCAAAGTACCCTCCACTACACTTAATACATTTGTCAAATCTGCAATTCCATTTTTGGAAATATTTTTTAAACTCATCTGTATGGATGGCTAACAACATCTCCCTCGTATTTTCTTTCACCTCTTCTAAATCTTCAAATCGCTGTCCTTAATTTGTGGAAACAAAATAGAAGTCACACAGAGCGAGGTCAGATGAGGCAGGTGTGTGAGGCAAGAAAAGTATGCTCTTTCTTGACAAAAACTGGTGCACTGAGATGGCTGCATGAGCAGATGCACTGTCAGGGTGGCAAAACCGGTGTCCCATCTGCCACAAATCGGGCCTTCTTTGTCACACTGCTATGAAATCTTTCAGAACATCTAAATAGAGAGCTTGATTAACAGTCTGACCTGATGGAACAAATTCCAAATGCATAAAAAGTCAATATTTTTGTCCATTCAGGAAGTTGATGGGCATCCAGAATGAGGTTTGTCATCAATTAACATTTCACCTTCATTAAAATGAGAAAACCACTTGTACACCTACGTTTTTACCATAGCGCTTTGTAAGCTGTGTTCAACATCACAACAGTTTCTGCAGCATTTTTCCTAAGCAGGAAACAAAATTTCACAGCTGCACACTGTTCTCTGAAATTGGCCATCACAAAAAATGAGGTGTGAGCAAAATTGCTTTTACAAAAAAATTCACTGTGACAAGAGAGAACTTTCCCAGGCGATGGCCACTGGGTGCACTAACTCAGAGTGAGTTGTTTGATGCTTGCCTAGCAAGGAAAAATGTGTACCATGAAAGCGCTGCTCTGCCCAGTGTAATTCCAGTTTGGGGGTGCACCCCCTTGTCAGTCCAGTTCCCTTTTTGTTCAGGGTTCCATCTACTGGATCCAGCTTACCTAACAGCACTACACCCCTTTTGTCTGTCTTCAGCATTCATGTCCGAAAGGTGCCCTTCCTACAAGTCCCCACTGCTATTCCTGCAGTCAGGGATGGAGCAGTCTAGTGCCTTCATCCCCCAGTTATACCTTTAGACTTTTCCGTGGCCCCCTGTGAGTAACCTTGAGTTAGTTAATTGTGCCAACCTGGCCGATAATCACATGTGGGGCTAATTGAAAGGCGGAGGGATAAATGGCTCAGTGAGCCTCACCTTTCTAGTTCTCGGGTCT
>NW_022109767.1:9067740-9069691 GCF_000313985.2 Echinops telfairi | reverse complement strand
TGGGTTGGGATGTTTTCGTGATGCACACTTTCTTTATATAAAACTCTCTTATACAAACCGTTCACATGGGGTGCCGAGTGCTGCTCTCCGGCGTTGAAATGGTTGAAAACAGCCCTTCATAGTACTGTATAATTAGTCTTTTAATTTCAATAAGAGTCGTTGTAATTTCCCATTTCATTCCTCATCCTGGATATTAATGTCTGTTCCTTCCTATCTTTTGTTAGGTTTCCCAGTGGCTTGTGGATTCTGTAGACCATTTCAAAGAACCAGTTTTTTACTGAGTTGATTTTTTCCTTTTTTTGTTTTTTGTTTCCCACTGGTTTATCTCTGCTCTGATTTTTATGATTTCTTTTCTCTTGCTATTAGAAGGTTATGCTGTTGACTATGTTCCAGCTGCTGGAAGTTTTGTGATAAGGTGCTGACTGTGAGTCTCTCTTCCTTCTTCATATGTGCATTTATCACTGTCAAGCATCTTCTGAAAACTCCCTTTGCTGTATCCCGTCAGTTTGGGTATGCTGTATCCTCATGCTCATTTGTTCTAGAAACTTCATTTCATCTCTAATGTGGGCCAATACGCACTCCTTTCTAAGAAGTAAGTGAGTTGGCTTCCATGTATTTCCCCTTGTTTTCTTGTTCTTTCTTTCCTTGATTTCCAGCTTTATGGTGCAGTAGTCAGAGAAGGAAGTCTGTGTGACCTCCTTGTGTTTTAATTTACTCAAGCTTGACCTGTGTCCCGGCACATGGTCTATTTTTGAATACAAGCCGTGTGCACTTGGGGGAAAAATATTTATATTTTTTGCTGTCCGGTGGAGAGCTCTGAAAATATGTATTAAGTCACGTTGTCAGATTATAGCGTTTAGCTCTGTAGCCTCTTTATTGAACGTCTCTCCCGCTGATCTGTCTTTCTTGGAGAGTGAGGTATTGAAGTCTACTGTGATTGTCCTTTCTTTTTCCATCTTTTGAAGTTTTGGGATGATGAATTTTGTGGGTCTTTAGTTGGGCACATATATGCTTATTATGCTCACTGATTGTTGGTCTACTGAACTGCTAAGCATTAATAGTGACCATACTTATCTCTTATGTCCTGAGCCTTGAGATCAATTTTATCAGAGATTAGAATTGCAACTCCTGCTTTTGTCCGACTGCCATTTGCTTGATATACTTTATACCATCCTTTGATCCTCAACCTGTTTTTGTCTGTGAGCTTGAGACGTGTCTCTTGCAGTCAACAGACTGATGGGTTTTGTTTCCTAATCCAGTCTGCTAGTCTTTAATAGCTGAATACAGATAATTGATGTTCAGAATAATTGCATTCGTCTGTGGATTCTTTGCTGTCATTTTGTACCTTGTGTGTTAGATATTTTCCCATCTCTCTCTTTAGCTGTGTGTTGCATATGAGTGGGGGATTCATTCTTTCTTTCTTTTCTCTGCTGGGTCAAAGAAGTCTTGGGCATTGCTCTCAGAGCAATGACGTCTGGATGGTGTCACTCTATGCAGTGGTCTTATGTTTGTGTTCTGCGGATGTTGGTCTTCTGTCCAAAGTGAGTTGGAAAATGTTTTTTGTCGTGATGGATTTATTTTAATAAATTCTCTAAATTTTAGCCTATCTGAGAAAACTATTACATCCCCTTCTATTTTGATGGGATAGTTTGGTGGGATAGGGGATTTTCGGGTTACAGTTATTCTCTTTCATCTTTTGAAAAATGCTATTCCATTCTCTCTTTTTCGTGGTTTCTGCTGATAAGTCTGAGCATATTCTTATCTGATTAACCTTCTAGGTAACTGCATTTTTTCTAAAGCTGCTCTTAGGATTTTCTCCTTTTTCTTAAAATTGGATAATTTGACTACTCTTTGTCTTGGTGTGTTCTTCTTGAGATTCAGTCTAATTGGTATCCTCTCTGCTTCCTGGATGATCGTTGGATCCTTCTTTATTATATTGCTTAATTTTCTT
>NW_022109767.1:9045526-9066769 GCF_000313985.2 Echinops telfairi | reverse complement strand
ACTGTTCACAATCGTCAGTCACAAGCAACGGGGTGGGATTGGGCAGGCTAATCAGACACAGGTTGACTGGGTTGCACAGGTGATGGTGGGGTAAGGAACCACACAGGGGACATTTGCACAGGCTGGTCACAGGTGCTGGTCATGCACAGCAGCTCCAGGCCAATTGTGAGCAGTGGGGGTGGCACTGGGCAGGCCGATTGCACACAGGCCACCCAGCTTTCACGTGCCACAGCAGAGGAAGCTACTCAGGGGAACTGTGCACAAGCTGTCTCAGGCACTGGTGGAGAGCAGCTGAGCCAGGCCAGTCGTGAACAGCAGGTGTGACACTGGGCAGGCTGATTGCACCCGGGCAGGCTGATTGCACCCAGGCAGCCCAGCTGTCACTGGCCAAGGCGGGGTAGGTACCTACTCAGGGGACCTGTTTGCAGCCGGTCATGGGTGCCAGTCAGGCCGATCACAAACAGACGGACAGCCAGTCTCCAGCAGCAGGGGTGGCTCTGGGCAGGCCTATTGCCCGCAGGCAGACCAGCATTCTCAGGCCACAGGGAGATGGAAGCTATTCAGGGGACCTGTGCACAGGCCAGCATATTCTCCAGTAGGGCTAATGGCACACAGGGCGACCAGCATTTAGAGTCCACTGGGGGAACGGAGCTGCTTAGAGGACCTGCGAGCAGGCTGATTGCAGGCAGCCCGCATGCAGGCAGATTGGAGTTCAGGGTATGCGGAGAGGACGGGAGGCACCCAGGGGACCTGTTCCCAGGCCGGTAGCAGGAGCTGGTCAGGCAGATTGCAAGGCCTGTTGTTCACAGTCCATGGCCCAGACCACTCGGGGAACCCGGGAGCAGGCTGGTACAAGAGTTGATCACAGGCACACAGCAGCCCCAGGCTGGTATGAGCGTGCTGGGTTCATGATACATGTCGGGGTGGGGGTGGAAGTCGCAGGGTAACAGGAAGGGCAGGGGTTTCCAGGGGTGGGGGGAGCTAGGGAGCACCAGTGCGTGCCATGGCGCTAGGAAACAACAGGAGCCATGGTGCACAGGTCTCCAGTGCCGGGGAAAACCATGGGGACACGTGTCCTGGTGAGCACGGCTGTGCCGACTGGGGACACCACTATGAGGTCCCCGGGACACTGCAAGACCAAGGCTAGGTCTGAATGCCCCGAATTGGCCCCCTCACCCACAAATCTGGCAACCGCTCACAGGGAGCTATGGGCACATGTCCCTACATGGACACCATCTTCCTAGAAGTCAACTCATTCTTTATAATCCTTATGCCGATTCCATTTCTTTATTTCTGTCTTACTGTGCTAGGTAGGTATTGTAGAATAATATATTTTTTGTCATGCTCCTGAACATATGTGTATACATTTATATTTTAATAAACTTTATCTTATTTTAGTTTGTTCTAAGTTTTTGTCATTTATAGATGCTGGATTTTGTCAGAAGCTCGCTTCTCCTTTTATTGAGATGATTATATGTTTTCTTCTTTTACTTATTAATATGAAAAATTATAAGTGCAGTTTGTTTTCTTCGTGTGAAGCTAACTTTTCATGCTAAGGAATGCTGAAGTAGTGATGCTACACTTTGCTTTTCTTCATTGTAGGGATATTCATATTTTGTTGAGGAGATGTTTACATTTCTGAAGAAGAGGAGAGAGACTTGTTTCAAATCCCTAGTTTGTATAAAGTTGGAAAATCGTGTTCTCTGAATATTCTATAAATCTCACTGATCAAACCACCTGAGATTAATGTTTTGCTCTTTGCCTATTTTCTGAAGGTGTAGTTATAAGTATTGAATCATGTCTTTTATTTTATAAGATTTCTAAGATTATTCTTATCACTTTATATTTCGTAAATATTATTGGTGGAAAATGTTCCTCTTCTATTCAGACTTAAGCATTAGACTATTAATGTTCATAATGTTTTGGGGTTTTTTTGAATTTACCGCAGACTCTGCAGAAATGGCCTCCTTTATCTCTCTCTTATTTTTCTATTCCTTTTTTCTTGATGAATTCAGAGAGTGGATTGTCTTGATAAACAACAAACTTTTGACTTTTTTCTTGATGAATTCAGAGAGTGGATTGTCTTGATAAACAACAAACTTTTGACTTTAAGGATTTTTTTCTAATTTATCTTTGTTCTCCATTTCCTTATGTTTTATGTTTGATGTGTTTTTATTATTACTTACTGGGTTTGTTTTAGTGTTTAGTGTAATACGCTGAAATCTGAGCTTATGGATGGTCTGTCTTTTCTTTTTCGAGTGTAAGCATTTAAAACAATGAGTCTCCTTTTAAGTGTCAATTTAGTTCCCCATGTCTATTAACTTGATTCCAACTCAGAGTAAATCCACTTGGCTATCTTTTATAAATGCTGATGTGTAATGTTGTTGCTATGTCCTGTTCTAGATATTTATTAATTTTTATCTTAAAATGTTATTTGACCTATGCTTTATCTAGAAACGTATCTCTTGATTTTCAAACATCTGTGATACTACTACTTATGGTTGTTTCTTGATAGCTGACATGATTGTTTTGTACGCCAAAGAAATTACTGGAGTGATGTCAATCTTTGGAACTTTGTTTGACACTTATTTTAGGTATATTTTCCAAGAATGCTTCAGACAAATGCGGGGTTCTGACTTAACACTTGATATTTGTACTCTTTTGATCTTCTTGACCTGTAGGTTTTATTTTATGTGCTGGATGTAATAATTACTATAAGGCAAAAGGGTGCACTGTATCAATTTCACTGTACTGATCAAGTCTGCAAGCTGAGAAAACGTATCGGTGAAGGTGAGCTATATGGAGAAGATAGGACTGGAAGAAAACTCATGAACAGCCGGGGCTTTGCAGATGACCCAACTTTGTCTGCTGCAAATGAAAAGGAATTGAAGCACTTTCCATGCAGTATGGAACACAACTCAATATAAAGAAAACAGAAATCCTCACAACTGGACCAATCCAGGTGATAATACACATGAAAGAAATGAAGTGATCCAAGATGTCATTTTACTTGGGTCCACAATGCACACACATGGAAGCGGCAGTCAAGAAGTCAGAAGATGGGGAGCACTGGGCACATCTGTTGCAAAGCACCTTTTTCACGTGCTCAAAAGCAAGGATGTCACATTGAGACCTAAGATTTACCTTTCTCAAGCCATGGCCTTTTCAATCGCTGCATATGCATGCGTGCATGTGAAAGCTCAATAATGAGCAAGGACGATTAGTGAAGAATTAACGTCTTAAAATTATGCTGCTGGTGAGGAATATCAAATGTCATGACCTTACAGAAGAATTCGTAAATCTGTCTTTCAAGAAGGACAGCCAGAATATTTTTTAGAAGCACGGATAGCAAGGATTCAGCTGGTGTATCTTGGGCATTTTATTAGGAGGGGCCCGTCGCTGGAGAATGATGTCACGTTTGGTAAGATTAAGTGAATGCAAAAGAGGAAGCTCTTCCATGAGATGAACGGACAAAGTGGCTGCAACAAGGGGCTCAAGCATCAGGACGATTGCGAGGATGGTGCAGACGGGCAATGCTTCACCTGCTGCACATGTAAGTCAGTGAGTGATAACTGAGCTGAACCCGCAGCACCTAGCAACAAACATAACTTTATCTCGCACTTCACTCAACTTTTGCTTTATAGTTTTGGAAGTTAGGCTACCATACAGAAAGGGTGTGTGTGTGTGTGTGTGTGCACGCGCGCACAAAACCATTGTTCATTAGTCAACGTTATCATTTTGAAATCACTCTCATGGAGAGCTGGTGGTGCCGACCATGAAGTGTTCTATTGCTGATTACAAGATTGGCGGTCTAAACCCGCCAGCCACTTTATGGCGGAAAGACGAGCCTATCTGCTCTCAGAAAGATTTAGAGCCCGGAACCCCTCTCAACAGTGGCCGTGAGTCAGAATCAACTGGATGACATATTTCTCTCGCCTATTTCTCATCTGGTTATTTCTTTATGAGGGCGCTGGTGGAAAAATGGATTTAATGAATAATAGAATTGTCCAGTTTTTGCAGGCCCCTTGTATATGAATTTTCTTTTTCTCTGTCTGCTTTTAAGATCCTCCATCAGTCTTTGGTGTCCTGAATTCGCACACAATGGTTCTGGGTGTCTTTTCATTTTTAATATCATGTTACAACCTCTGGTTCTAGGGATTGGTGACCTTAAACAGTTTTAAGAAATTAAATTAAATTAAAGATTCCCTCTTAACTCATTTTCTGTCTCATTCCCTTCAAAATCACAATTTATCTTAACCTTCCAACTTTTCTGTTTTCCCTTAGTTTTAGATTATAAAGAATTTTTGAATGTATCTATATCTATCGATGTTTAATCTTCTGTTCCATTTGTTGAATAATTAATTCAAGGTTTCAAACAGTTCAAACCAGTTCAGTCATGACCAATTTAGCAAAATTGAAACAGACCCAAAATGTGAAATAGAGGTATACTGCAAGCATCATCAGGATGGGAAAAACTGCGGGTAAGATCCCTGGAGAGGGCCATTTGGATGAGGGGGAAGGAGGCCTTTCCGGGTTATTGTTTGGAATGCAAAGAGAAAGTCACACACATGAAACGTAGCCACACTGGCCACACTCATCACCAAACGAAACTCACGGCCCCGTAGAGTCCGTTCTGACTCCTGGCCACACTATAGGGCAAGGTAGACCGGTCCCTGTGGGTTTCCGAGTCGGTAACTCTTTATAAAGGAGAGAGCTTCATCTTTCCCCTGAAAGCGGCTGGTGGTCTCAAACCGCTGACCTTGTACCTAGCAGCCCAGTGCATAATCACTCCACCACCAGTGCTCCCTATGTGACACTCACCCTGCCCAGTCAATGCTCTGCTATGAACTTAACTTCGCTTCCAGAAAACACGGATGGCATGTAGCACTCCTATGCGGCACTCATACTGCTCTTGTTTGCGGGGAGGGAGAGTCGGTTTCTAGCAGAGCATCAATTGGTCATTTTCCCCATTTGGGCGATCATTGCAGCACATCCACATTTTGCTAATTCAGGTCAATTCCAGTGTTTTTTCACCCTCCATGACAGAACTGAAGAATGGGTTCCAAGCGCCAATTTAACTTCAAACTCTTGCCTATTTTTATCCCTAAAAATGATATGGGATTATTTTGAAATCTGATGATTTCAGAGACTTTGGCTCATTTCTTCAAGCCCCTGTTTAATTTCATCAAGCGTATTAATACTGTCCAGTTTATATTATGTGGTCCTGCCAGTACCTGCAGCCATGGAATTCTACACCTTTGCTTCTATCGAAATTCTATGATCCTACCCACCTTTGTAAAACTGGGAAACTCATCTGCCTGTGCGAAGTTCAGACACCCACAGTATTTTTTCTGCATGCCCAGCAATTTAAAAACTGGAAGGAGCGTGAGAGATCCTCTCCTCTAATCCCCTTACACTAAGATAAAGGAAGCTGAGACTCATCTTAGGGAAACAATCAGGCCAGTACTACATCCAAATTGATGGCGGTAGGGAAACCACAGAGCCTGTCTCCTCGCTCATTCAAGTTCTTTCCTCTGCAGCGTGTGGGCGGTGAGGGTCAAATGAGATAAAGTGTTGGTAGCACATCAAGCATCCAAAGCACAAAGAGTCAGAGAACTAAAGCACATAACGTGTTAAAAATTACTTTGATGGCAGATTCAAAATCTGGGCCGCTGATAATGTGAGATGCTCTATGGACTAATATTTATGCAAGGACCCTCCCAAGAAAACTGTAACATACTTACACATTCTTCTCTTCCAAGAATTCTAAATATAACAATGAGCATTTTCTGTGACTGTTGAACAAAATAAATTAACAACATGAAAATGAAATGTGTCCAGAAATATATGGTGGTATGCACGACATTTTGGACCCAGAATGTAATATATTCTCCATCACCAATAAGACAAAAACACAGAACTTAATTAACAAAAGCCCACTCTTCTTTTTCCCTTCCTCTTTTCTTACAAAGAAATGCTTTCAGAATGCTTAAGACTCTCACCATGCTGCTTTCCTTACTACAATCAGTGCATGATTGCCACTCCAATTGCTATACCGGTCCTTTTTCCTCAAGCTCTGCATAAAAAGAAGATGCAGATGAATGGATTTTCTGTGGGCTAATTTATTAGGAGTGCAAAGCAATTATCAGCAAGGTAAATCATGGAACATGAAGTACACCGTTACACGCTGCTTGCTGTATAATGTAGGTCCCTTGGCCACAAATGCAATTAAAGTGCTATATTTTCTTCCTTTTAATTTTATCTCCCGGTCTACCCTTTGCTTAACCCAGACACGTTTGGCTACATGTCAATATGGGATCAATAGAGATGCAAAATAGCCATAATAAACAATTTCTTCAATTCTAATGTTAGGGAATTAAAAAAAAATCAAGGTATGGTAACATAAATCTTCAAAATGAGGCTGTGGAACTCAGTTCCCAGGGCATATGGATGTCAGTTCCTTATGGGGCTGTGATCGGGTGGAATTACATTACTGACATGTGACCAGGCACTGCTGTGTGGTGAATTAAGCAGTGCTTGCAACTGCCTGTCTACATTAAGAGTATCTAAATCTTCTGTTTTTAAGTTAAAGGGCCGTTCCAAAGAATGCCTTGTGCACAAGGCTTTCGGGGTTCATAAAAGAAATGCTTGATAACACAAGCCAGCTTTGTCCCCACATGGTGCTGCTGCTGCTGCTCCTGTTGAGCCAGTCCCTGATTCATAGTGACCCCGTGCACAGCCCGGGGAAATGTTCTCTGGTCCTACCTATGCTGTCCCATTGACTGGTCGGAGATCAGACTGTTGTTAGCTAAAGGCTTTTCGTTGGCTGGTTCTTCTGAAGTAGGCCACCGTTCATCTGTCCTAGTCTGTCTTTGTCTGGAAGTTCCCGTGAAACCTGTTCAGCACCAGGGCAACACACCAGGCACATGAGGGGCATTGTCTGGAAATTAAGCCAGTGTCTCTTGCAAGATCCGTGACCATTTGGGGGCTGACAACAGGTTCATTTTGGCTCTCTCCCCTGCTGAAACTTTGCCTCAGTACCCCAAACATAATGAATCAGAAGCTACTTTTAAGGTCTCACCAGAAATCCAGATCTTGTTAAAATCAGCCTCTGGTTTAGTATATTTGGAATGGAAAGGCAAATTCTCAGCAGGAGATTGAATTGGAATGAACTAGTTTAAAATCCCAGATAGTATTTCCACGGAAATACCGCTGCCCCCTTTCACATACGAAGCCTTCAATACTCCTGGAAGCTGTAGAGTCTAATGGAAAGCTTATAAAGGGGGGTGGGGCGTGGTGGTATGATTACTTCCAGAGGATCCCTGGCGGAGTGGTGGATGACAAGTTGGACTGTCAATCTCAAGATCCGCTATTCAAAAGTACCAGCTCTACCTGTCCTATAGGGTTGCTATGAAGCAGAATTGACTGGGTGGCCGGGATGGCAACTTCCCATAAGTGTGGAAACAGTATACACTGCAGACTGTGCTACTACCTGCCTATTGATCTGACCTAGGAAAGCCAACAATCGGCTAAGGGTCTATGATCATAACTGCGTTTTACTCGGCTGGCTCCTGTCTTCCCCTGAGCAACTCTGGGTCTCGTCTGCTCTTGTTCCCACTCAGAAGTGTTTAGGATTAGAACCCACTCTACTCTCCCATGACTTCATTAACATAACCGCGCACACACACAATTTCCAAAAAGGATTATAGTTACATGTTTAGGCGGGAAAGACTTCAGTGCATATTTTTTAAGGATATAATTCAATTCACACTCATCGGTAAGCATTGGCTTACCATGTTTCCGTGGAGAAATGAGGTCGGCGAAGGGGAACCATTTCAGGGAGTTGAAGAATGCTGGTTACTAGGTTGAGCCACCAGGTTTGATCTAATGGGCAATCAGAGGTATCTGAGTATTCTGCATTAATGCAACGAGGTTGCAATTTGATGATCACACGTGCAATTATGTACTTTTTAAGTTCACTGGGTCCTGTTATGGGGAAAGGCTTGAGACACAAAGAGAATCGATGTTGGTTGCATTAATACAGATAAGAGGTGATGAGGACGGTAAACTACGTAGGGAAATATCTCTCTGACGTTTGTTCACAGGTGAAGATCAACAACTGCTAGAAATATTTCTCCTCTGAATTAGCCGGGTCCTGAAATCCCAGATCAACGTTCTTCCGTTCGCCTCTGTCTACAGGGATCATCTCAAATGCACCCTTCCGGACCGGCCGCTGTGGGTTTCTGAAACGGTAACTCTTCACCAGAGTAGAAGACGCCTTCTTTCTCCCACTGAATGGGCTGGTAGTTTCGAACTGCTGACTTTGCCTCAGCAGACCGTCTCACAGAAAAACTTCTCACCTTCTAGTACCTCAGTGTGACGAGGGAGATGCTAAACACGTTGAGCCTGGGGTGGGTGCAAAAGCAGTAGTTGACCCAGGTGCCTGGTGATCCCCGTGCGACGTTCAAACGGGTCCACAGGGGTCTCAAGAGCTGGTTGTTCAGAAGCACGTGGCCAGGTCTATTGTTCAAAGCACCTTAGGATGGACTCAAATTGCCAACCTTCAGGTTAGCGTGGCAGTATGAATAGGTCAACTGTTTGCAACTTCCCGGGACTCACGTGGGTGGCAGGCGCCAGGAAAACAGGGGAGGATGACCGAAGGGGAGGCTGGGAATCCAGAACATTCCTCGTCACGGTATTGCCTGGCACTGCCCCCAAGGACCACAATGCCCATATGCCAAGAGCATTGTGAATAATTAAATGCAGTAGCCTGAGATTGTACTACAGACTCAGGATTCCAAGCAAATGTCTTAATGTCCATATGCTGTCAATAAGCAGTGCAATTAAAACATTGGTTTCTGCTTTTTTTCTTTCTTTTTGGGGGGGAGGGGGGCCGGCATTGTACAAGTCCCTGCTCCTTTGTGTAGCTAGATTTTCGCTTCAACTCAGTTTTGCAATGGCGCTGAGATTACCACACAAATGTCTTTTTAGATTCATCCCCTTCCTTCACTTGAGATAACCCATCATTATGGGTTCAGCTTATCTATGGAACATGTGTTTTATGTTAACTTCCATGTACAAATTGAAGTGGGTTGTCAACGGTACTATGGACTGATCCGTGGTCAAATGAGGCGCTGGCAGGGATATTGCCTCAGTGTTGTAAGCGGCCTCTTTGCATCTGCAGCCAGCCCGCACTAATGCTGAATTGTGTTCTCTTGAATAATTTAACACTTTTGTTATTTAAAATGGGATGTATTCATGCTTTGTGTCCCCAACTCCACTGAAACCTCTTGGAGGCTTTATTTATCTCCCTAACCCTCACCCCACCCCCACCCCTGCCCCAAGCAGGCTCCACTCTCCTCTTCATTTCGGGACGCCTTTAAGAGTTTGCTGAGGTTAACCACAAACTCCTCCTTAGGACTGGAACGACCGGCTCTTTTCAAGGGAGGTGTAATTTTACACCGTGTGCTACTTCGAGGAATAGTATTTCCAATCAATTAATTTCAGGGTGGGCAGGGAAGAGGGATACTCAAAACCTCTCTTGAGAGCCTAGTGAAAGATCATGAAAGCGGATGCCACGGCTGTGATGTTGCTTTGAACTTGACCTTGAGTCATGTATTTTGTAGCTGAGCCCTTGTTCACCAGCTTACGGTACCAAAAGAAAAAGGGGGGGGGGGAGGCTGCAATGAGTCCTATTACACATCCACACCCGCCCGACTACCGCTCACAGCTGAGTTCCATTCTGTTCCTAAGCCGCAGCCTGCCAGGGCGGTGGCCGCCACCCCACCCCCAGGACACGTCTGGGGACCTTGAGAATGATTGCACATTCTCCAACTCTTTCCTCTTCCTTGCTTGCCCTTTTCACGTGGTCACCAGTGTGCAGCACATCCTCCTCCCATGGGGAATTAGCCTTGACCCGCACTGAATGATGCAATCAGTGGCAGGGTCGTCTGTTGCCATCCAGTCAAGTCCAACCCGTGGCGACCTGTTGGGCAACCTCACCAAATGCTGCCCGGCTTTGCACCATTTGCATCCCCACAGGTATATGTGAGTCCGTCTCATTACAGCCGTTGCCTTTTGAGTGCCTTCAAGCCTGAGGGTGGGGAAGGGGAGGGCATCTTCCAGCAGTACTACACCCATGCATTCAACTGGATACTATTTGTGTTAGGCTGGGTAGGCTAGAGAAACCAATTCATATGTGTATACGGAAGAGGTTTATATACAAAAGCAGTTGAATATTGAGAAAACATCCCAGCACAGTCCGGATCAATCCATAAGTCTGATATTCGCCCATATGTCAGATACCAATCTATAAAGTCCTCCTCAGACTCATGAAACACATGCAATGACGCGGAACGCAGGAAGATCACAGGCCAGTGGTGGGAAGTCGTGTGGATCCATGGGCTGTATAAGCATCTCAGCACTGGCAGGGCTTTTCCAGCTCATGGCACTAGTTCCATGTGTCCTATTAGCTGCCATGTCTCCCAGGGTGTGAGCAGAGAGTGTGTGGGTGTTTTCCGCCTCCAAGGAGGAAATACCAGAGTTCCCAGAATCCTCAGGAGAAGGTCACGCCCACACAGAGGCCTCATTGGCTCTGACGCGATTGACGGGCAAGACTCCACCCCAAATTGACACCAGATTATGTAACTGCCACGTAATTCTGTTGTGATCTCGGCGGTCTTTATCGGCTAGCTTAAGAAGCAGATCTTTCTTCGTTTACTCTGGAAGTACTGCTGAAACCTGTCCATCATCGTGACCCTAGTGGCTTGGGACGTAAGTGCTGGTCACATCTTAGAATCATCAGATGAATGAGTAAGCCATCACAGACCGATGGTGGATGACATTTGAGGGTCCTATCCAAACTACCTCTATGATCTACCCCCAAACCACGGCATACTCCATGCTATGCAAAATTGCTTGCATTGACTCACGTCTACCACACCATACAGTAACCTGGCTGGTGCCAGCTATTTGAAAATCTACTGCTTACCCACAGGTTGTCTGTTCAAGCCCATCCAGTGGCTCCAGAGAGCACAGACTAGGGAAACCACCTCCAGAAAGACGATAGGCAAGAAACCCCAGGAGGAACTTGACCCTGTAAGAAATGGGCTCGGCCCGGACTTGGCGGCAATGAGTCTGGTTTGAGACTTGCACGTCCCCCTCTCTTCTACACCTTCAGGTATTTCTTCTCCCGAAAACATCCTTTTTTCCCTGCACCTCCTTGTCCACCGGGGCAACCATTTACATCTTGGCGAAATTGTTTTCTCCTCCATGAAAGCATCCAGGATTCTCAGGACCAGGTTCCTGTCCAAGCCGAGGAGTGGAGGGTCAACACGATGACACTGGACTCTGATGGGTTACTTTCATCTCTTTCTCTCTGTTTGGTGGCCTCTGAGCCAGGTCGTGGTGCAAGATGTAGCATTATCATCTCAGTAGGGATCTGTAGAGATCTGTGCGCAAACGGATCCCTTTCAGTGGGGAACCAAGCCTTTTGTTCAACAATGGACATAAAATCTCAGGGCTCTGACTTAGAATGAGCTTCAAAGCATGATTTTAGAACTTAACCTTGATTCAGAATTTGACCTCGGGCAAACCGCATTCGGAGCAAAATCTGCTAGAAGTGAAGAATTACATGTCTATGAAATTAGTCTACTTGGAACAGCAGGAGGAGGTGGCTGTGGATCTTTAAGGTCGGTTGCATGGAGGATGAGAGGGGGATGCAATGAACTTACCTCCTATTTAAATGTTCCAGAAAACTCGGGGGTGGAGGGAGGGGTGGGGAGCGAGTGAGCTGTCAAAGGAAAAACTAAGAATGTGTGCATTGCTATTCGGCATAATTTTGCGCAGAAAATAACATTATTTCTTCCTGATTTGATTTTGCGTGGTTAATTTTGGAAGCAATGTTATTTATTATACACACAGCTAAGCTTATGTAATTACCCACGAACGCTGTAGTGTAGCGCGTACCACCAACAACGGAAGAATGCTTGTTGCTTCCATTTGGGAAAGAGAAGAGGAAAATTAGCCATGTAACAGTTAATTCGATTTATAAAATTAAATGCGTATTAAAAAATATGCCTGGTAAATATTATGCCATCTGCACATGCTCAAACAGCCAGCCTGGCTAATATTTTATAGTTTATCTGATAAAGTTAACAAAAGAATTTAGTCAGAGTGGAGGCATACACTGAATATTTCATCACCTTCTTAATTGCAGAATACAGACAGGACATCCCACTGCTGCCCATCCCCCAGCCTCCCTCTGGGAAAAATAAATGTTAAAAGTTATTACAGATGGAATCAGTTTGGCAATTAGGTTGAAATCCAACTGAAACCAAGCAGAAATTGATGGCTGCAAACATCACAATACCCAAGTATTTGCAGCCGACTCCATCAATTTACATGATGAAGCAGAAAGGTTGATCGCAGTGCTGTGTTAAGACGCCTGAGCAGAGGTTATAGTAATGCAGAGAAAAAACTGGCTTTGTGCCTTTCAGCACTCCCCCCCCCCACCCAATAGTTAATTTGCAGCCATCAAGTACTGTCATTCTCATGCACAGCAGACAATATGATTTACCTCAGGCTTTTCATTCTGACTTCTGATTTAAAGGTCTTCAGCTTGTGCTGTGGACCTTAACCTTGGAGCCAAGTGCAAATTAGCTTTAAATCAATGAAGCTGATTAAAGCTCCATTGTGGTCGGGCCCTTAATAGAAGGAAGGAGGAGAAGAAACCACTTGAAAACAGCAAAAGATTGGCTTCTCGTACCTTGGAACATATGTAATGCTTTTCGGCTCTCCTCTACCCTGACAGGACCATGAATGGACCGTTTTAAGGCTATTTACCTGCTAGCAGAATGGAACCACATTTTCCAATTCAGTGAAAGAGGCCAAGTGAGGATCAAAGGTATTTTTTTCTACAAGCATGAGAATATAAAAGGTTATTTTCAAAAGAAGGGAGGAGGGGGACATCTAAACCGCTCCTCCTGGGAAAGGCCAAGAGAGGCAAGTTTGTGGGAAAACCCAAGCCTGTTAAAAATAATTAAATAAAATCCTGTCATGTAAAGGTGCTCTGGAATTCTCTTTGTGTATTTGTTTTTTTATTTTAAGATGCATTATTGCTCAAAGACAAAAGGTTGTTGCAAACGTCTGATCTTCTGAAGAACTTTTATCTTAAAAAAAAAAAAAAAGTCCATCAAGAAGCGCCTTGCTTTGAAAGCGGCCACACGAAGGTCCAGCGAGTAGGCCAGCCTGCTGGACGAGCTCTCTGCACCACCGTCACCTACAGCCACTGGCAACAGTTTGCAACTTGTGCACATTGATTTCGTGATCTTCCTAATTTCCCCCAAACTCTCAGAAGCTAGCTAAATTCAGTGTTTACCAACAGATGGTACTTCGGGACATCTTCACGAATAGTAAGCAGGATGGACCAGCAAGAATGTGTATGTAGAGAAAGCCACCCTTTTGTTGCCTAATTTGATTCTTTACTGCAGCACTTCTGCCCAGCTCTAAAACAGGTACAGCAACTCCCCCCACCCCCCCACCCCACCCCCGTGAGACCAAGGCTGCAGCCAGGGACCCTCTCAAGTCCTTGGAAGGTGTGCGGGGATTTTTTGATGTTTATTTCAGACACGCAGCGCTTGAAATGACGGAAAAGACACTTTTGCCAGCAACATCCGTGAAACAAATCCACAAGAGCAGAAAGGCGCCCTGTTAGACCAACGATTAAACAGAAGGCTGATAACGTAAAGGTTGGCAGTTCAAACCCACCAGCAACTCCTTGGGAGAAAAAACGAACCCTGACTATCTGCTCCCCAAAAGACAGACGCCGAGGACACCCTTTGTGTGTCCAGCGGCTCTGTGGGAAGAGAGACCTAGCGATCTGCTCTTGTAAAGACGACAGCCTAAGAAACTCGACGGGCTGCTCTCCTCTGTCATAAAGGGTTATGATTCAGAATCAACGTGGCAGCAAAGAACAGCACACAGGCAGCTCCATTCCAATGACTCAATCTCACGTCGGTCCTGACAGCCTGGATCCCTCCTACCCTATCAACAAGTGATAACGCTTCTTGAGCTACACAACTCTGAATACGATCATGCTTCAGGCCCAGTCTACAACGACGTCACACTTTATGAAGAAGCACTATGTAGCGCAGTGAACATATTCAATGCTGTGCTTCATGTAGGCCTCATTGTACAGTGCCTACACGTCAGGTTTGCTGATTCAAACCCACCAGCCCCTCCTCGGGGGAAAGTTGTGTTAGTCTGCTCTGGTAAAGATTACAACCTTGCAAACTTGATAGGGTAGCTTTACTCGACCCAACAGCATCTCGAGGAGCCAGAAGTAACTCAACAGACATGAGATCATCATTGAAAGCCTTTTTTTTTTTAAAGTGCTTATGCTTTAGAAACAGAGCAAGGTCCTTCCTTCCTTCCCATTTTTGAAAGGGAACGTGCCGTTACCAGCAGGGACACAGTTACCAGCAGGGATACAGTTACCAGCAGGGACACAGTTACCAGCAGGGACACAGTTACCAGCAGGGACACAGTTTAAGATCTTCAGTCGATGTTGCACCAACTTCTCTGACAAGGAAGAACTAGTTGACCGTTCACCTGGCTGATGCAAACAGGAACAGAACGGAGAACTGAGAGGACGCTCGAATGCAAGAACGAGGAAGAAACCCCAAAGGGTAAAAGACAAAAGGAGCGAGGCGACAGACAGACGTGGAGGTGGGTTCTCGAAGACGACATGGGCAGCAGGCAGGAAGCCAGGCGACGCCGCTGGGCACAGGGGCTCTCTGCTTCTGGGTGGTTGGTACACAAGTCAAGGCGGAGGGAAGGAACGAGGAGGAAAGACAGAAGCGTCGGTGCGACTAGACACTCCTCCAGACAGTGCACGATGAGCTGCAGGATTACTGACGCCACAGCTGCCCTGTCATTACCAAGGTGTTGTGAGTGCAAGTAAATGATCTGTCAGACGCTGACAAGGCTGCAAAGAGATGCCCTTCAGATGCAAACTGCTATTACTGTTGGGGGTGCGGGCGTGGGGGGGGTGATGATGACGATGCCAACTACAACATTGATTTCTTCTCCTTGGGATCTCCCTGGATACCACTACCTGCCTTAATGAGACTCCAACACATCGGAATCTCATTAACCCTTACCTGTGTTGTCATTCACTATGATTTTAAACCGTCCTGGGAAACATTTCAGAGTGCTGATGAAATGGAAGCCACACGTAAACAATTACAATTCATTTTCACCTGACCACGGGAAAATACCAGCCACTGTGGTCTGTTCCTTCTGCGTGCCCACACCCCCGCTTACCTGGACCCCCACTCTGACCACTAGGACTGACTTGACGAGTAGAGACAGTGCTTCCAAAGGATGTGATTCTAGAATCTACCCTGGCCCATGAATGGTCCGTCCCTCTTGGGTTCTCAGCTTCCAGGTCTCCACTTTGAAAACGCAGATGCTTCTGGATTTTTTCAAGAAACTTAGCGGGCAATTCACCCTAAGGTGTGGTTGTACTGTCTAATGTGTTGTACCCCTCTGAGGAAGGGTCCCAGGCCATATAGAATCATTGGTCACCTGAAGGGTCGGGATGGCATGGAAGAACATAAAATGCATTTTAACATCAACTCATGCATAAATGGGAGCAGCAGACCCTGCAGGCAAAATTCATTTATGTCAAGATTTTGTTTAACCCTGACTAACCCTGAATTGTTCTAAAGACCCAGCAACCAACTGAATATGAAAAATCTGAGAGTTAAAGAACACTCAAAATAAATTGCTTTCCGCCCTTCTAAAGAAAAATGATAATACATAAAGAAGGCAGCAGTGGCTGTTCAGTGGTGAAAGTCTACACTTGCATGCAGGAGACCCTGGTTCAATTCCCATCCAATGCCTCACCCCACCCCACCCCCGCCAAACACACACGTAGCCACCACCTGTCGGTCAGTGGAGGTTTGTGTGTTACTATGAGGTTGAGTAGGTTCTAGTGTGGAGCTCCTAGACCCAAGGAGACAAGGAATAAAGGCCTGGCACTCTACTTCGGAAGACCAACCACTCAAAGTTCTGTGGTCATGGCACGAGACCGAGCAGTGCTTCATTCTCTAGTGCATGGGAAAGCCAGGAGTCAGGGTGGCCTAATGGCTGCTAGTGGTAGCATGCCCAGCTTGCTCCTGCTGGTATTCAAAAAAGAAGGAGCAACGGGTTAGGGGTTTCCTCCCCTATTTCCTGTCCCAGCGGTTCTGGAGCCCCAAAACCAAGAGAAGGAGGTTCTGTATTTCCCAGTGGACGATGAGAGACTGGGGCAGCCCAAGTCACACACCTTCTACCCAGTCATCGGTACTCCTGGCTGCCAATTCCTCCTCTCCAGAGTCAAGGTGCTCACCCCTCACAGGGGGCACAGAGAGGGCAAACATCTTTCTAACCTGCTGCCATTGAGATAAAGTTGCCAACAAGCTTTCAGAAATGTTCTTCCAAAGCCCTGCAGGCATCATAGAAAGCAAAGGGAAACTTGTTTAGCCTTGAACTCCTGGAGGGAAAACGGGCTCTCCTTCTGGCCAGAGTTCAACCCTGGGTGCTAAGACAATTGCTTATGACTCAGCTGTGCAGGCTGAGATGGGTCACCTGTCAACCCCAGCATCTCACCTCCGACAGACCACCCAGGCTGAGATGAGAGCCAGCACTTCTGGGAGCCTGCTGCTGCTTAATACCCACCGCACCCCAGGAAAGAGACTGGGTTCTGCCCACCTCTCTTCAGTCTCTTGAAAATCCCTGTGTGTGTCTCCACCAAGCAGCAGACGTGAGCTGGGGTGTGTGGGTGTTTATCTCAGTCTCGATCTACTTTATGGAGACACACACAGGACTGTTCCCAAGGGGAGCAGTCACTCAATTTCCATGAATCACCCTCTTCACTTCTCTGACACAGGCAGGCTGTTTCCCTGTACCCACACTAGTGACTATGCAACACTGAATGATAGCATGGGAGCTGGGCTAGAAAAGGCTCCCCCGAGTCTACCTTCTCCTTATGCCACCTCCTTTCTTAAAAATGGACCACTCTCTCTACCCCAGATACTCGCTCTACCCCATGGATGACGCCAAACCAAATCAGCCGGATGCCAACTCATGACGATGCCAACTTAACGTGCGTCAGAGTAGAACTTTGCTCCATAGGATTTTCACTGGCGTTGTTTTGGAAGTAGACTGTCAGGCTTTTCTTCCGACAAACCTCTGGATCGACTTGAATCTCCAAACTTCTGATTAGCAGCCAAGAGCATAAATCATTTGCACCTTCCAGGGACTCTTATATAATTCTACATCTTCCATTATTTGTGGTTAGTTTAATCTAAGACTGAATGTTACTGAACAAGTTTCAAATGTCATTCAATGACTTCTGAAATGCATGTAAATCATCCTTAATCTTGCCTAATGTCAGACTATGTTGGGCTGCTAACTGCAAGAGAAGCAGTTCAAAACCACCAGCAGCTCCAAGTGAGAAAGATGAGGCCACCTACTCCTGTCGAGTTGCAGTCTTGGGAACCCACAGGCGCACTTTTACCCTGCCCTAGAGGGTCACTGTGAGTCAGAAATGACTCAGTAGCAGTGAGAAGGTAAGCATAGGCTGACTTGTGAACACTTATTAGTCTGGAATGAACGATTTCACTTTTTTTCCCCCCATCTAAGATCCTGTTTGTAGATATGGCTGGCACCGGTCTCTCTCCACACAGTACCTGCCTGCAGAGTCAAAGCCTATTTTCAGGTTTAAACCCTTGTTCATCTTGCTTGTATAGGACAACCCACCTCTGCTTCTTGCCTCTTCTGTGGTCAAGTGGGGTAGTCAACATTTAGTTTCTGGTTTGTAAAATTTTCATGAAGCAGGTACCAGAGACTGCTTACCTGTCTCCTCCCCACAGCAAGAGGTGTCTACAAATGACAACAGCCATCGTCTAAGAAGGAAGCTTTTCAAGAGAGGCAAGAAGGCCACAGGAAGTTGGTTGCTTCAGTGTTGCCTCATATTCTACCAAATGGCTGCAGTGTGGATTGCTGTTAGCTACCACTGTCAGGCTTGGGGATCCATAGCCTTGCGCTTAGGCTTCCCAAGAACCCGGATGGATCTACATGTTTTTGTCTGTTCTCTGAATTAGCGACCCCAACCCCCCTGTCAGATATGTGTTGATGGTACAAACACTGTCTTACCATTGTCAATTGCCCTCGAGTTGGCAACAGAATACAATGGTGCCCAGTTCTGCACCACCTTCATGGCCACTGGTATGTATGGATCTATTGTGGAACCTTTTGTGTCAATCCATTGCTGACACTCTACTTTCCAAGCAAGACATCCTTTTCTAGCGACGGGGTTTTCCCAATGACGTGTCCAAAGCAACCAAGACTCGCCATCCTCATGTCTACAGAGAATCCTGGTTGTAGATCTGCTCTGTTTACAGTCAGTATGTGCTCTGGTTCATGGGATTCTTCTTGAACAAGAAGCCAGTTTTGAAGTACAGGGTGACTCACCATATCTCTTCCAAAAACAACAATGAAAAGAAAGGGAGCTAACCAAAGGCATATGGCTTTTGTAAATCAGCTTCCCGGACAAAAGTAATAAAAATGAACTGAATGTCAGAGAGAAAGTTTCCCCCAGAACAAACTCAACCTGTAGCTGTGAGAACAGCGTACTTCATGGTGTGTCCTTAAGCGCAATTGATACCGGAGAAGAAACCGGAAGCCTTCCTTCTCAGGTGGACCCTCAGAACCCCGGAAGCCAGAACAAAAATGTGAAATTTTGGTTGGGTCTCTACATTCACTCCTGCCCCTCCCTAGTCTTTAATGAAATAATAAAAGCACAGAAAATCACACCATTTAACATGAAAATGCCTCAGGAAATAGAAGGAGAAGATGGACATCTGCTAATCTGTTGTAGTGCAATCTTCCTCATGCACATCAGATTTTTGCCTTGGAATTCATTATTGTTGCTTGGAAATCATCCATTACTGTTTAAGTATCTTTCAAATATTTACATAAGTTCAAATCAGTTCTAAGTATGAAGACTGAAAATATGGTCAAACACAACATACATGATGGAAAATAAAATTACCTGTATTCTTACCTACACGAAATGTAGAAGAACCTCAGAAATACAAAAAGCAGTGTATGAATTCCCTAACCATTACCACACACCACAAACAGAGCAGCTTAAAACAACAGAAATGTATTGTTTGATAGTTTTCAAGGCTAGAATTCTAGAATTCCACTGTCTGCCAGGCCACACGCTTGCTTTCTAGGGGGTAGGGGAGAATCTGTCTCATGTAGCTTTGGGTGGTACCAGCAACCGTGGCATCACTGAGCTTATTGAGGAGTCCCCCAAATCTCTGCCCTCTCCATCATTGCTCTTCCTCCTGGTAAGCCTGTGTGCCTTCTCTTCTTTGAAGGACATCGGTGAGACGTCCACGCTCACTACCATCAAGTCAATTCTGACTCCTGGTGAACCCATACTAGATCACAGCCCATCCAATGATTTCATTCGAACCTGATTCCGTGTGCAAAGACATACTTCCCAATATGGTTCCATTCACATGTGCAGGTGGAAGAATTTCACAACACCGTTAGGGAGAGACAATTCAACTCACAACAAGCTCTATAATTGCTCCAATTTGGGACACTATAAACAGCTTTCCACAGTAAAACTGCACTTAAAGTAAGCCACACTGGGAAGATACTCTAGCATGGAATCCATAAAAGAAGGCAAAGAGTTTGACGGCCAAAAGAACCAACAAACCTGTCTTGGAAGACGTACAGCCAGAATGCTCCTGAGAGACAAGGAGGGTGAGACTGCATCTTAAAGACTTTGGACATGCTGTCAGGATAAACCAGTCTCTGGAGAAGGACATCGTGCTTGGTAAAATAGACGGGCAGCAAGAACGAGGAAGGCCCTTGACAAGCTGGATGGGCACTGTGGCGGAAACAGAAGAAAACGAGGCGATGGGGCCGGAGCGGGCTCCGTTGTGCACGAGGTCGCTGTGAGTTGGAAGGGACTCAATGGCACCGAACAGCAACCCAGTCCCTCTTGATAACACACTCAGCGCCCATGAGATGAAGTCTCCCCCCGACTCCTAAGGATCATTCTGGCTGTACTTCCTCTAGACAGATTCAGTTGTTATTTTTGGTAGCTCACGTTGCTTTCCATATTCTTGCCAATACCATCTTTCAAAATGCATCAATAAATCTTTTAAAGACCCCCCCTAATACGGATTTGGTTCTGACTCAGAGAGAGTATGAAGTCTCACATCCTCAATTGTAAGGACCACTCTGACTATACGCCTTCCAAGACAGATGTTTGTTTCCCTGGCAGTCCATAGTATTTCCAATATCCCTAACGCGAGTCTGGGTGCTGTATTGCCTCACTGGTGACGCAATGTTTCCGTTAGTAGGCAGTGGGATCTGCCCTGGGAGCATAGAACATGGTTATTTCAAATCTGAATCACCTGGGTATCCTTAGGAAAACACAGACTACATCGTGTTTCAGTAGGTCAGGGGTGGGGCATGATCATTTGCATTCCCAGGTGCTGCTGCAGCTGCTGCTGTGGGGCCACATTTCCAGAACCACGAGCCCATCAGAATCAAACTACACAGCTTTTAGTGATTGCCCTGGGATTACGAGGGTTTCTTTTCCCAAGAATAGTGTAGAGAAAAACTACAGCTCCTATCCCAACCACTCCGGCTAGGGATTAAGATTGCAGCACTAGACAGAAATTTACATACCAGTCCTACCGTTTGTTAACGAATGCAAAAACTCAAAAAAATTCAAACTCACTGCCATGGAGCAGATTCCGTCTCAGACTAGATTGGCCTTTTAAGGAACTTGAAGTAAACTTCCTGAGTAATAAATGAGTGTTTAAAAAGCACTGTTTGATTCCATTCGAGCTACTAGAATTAAATTTACCGTACTGCTTTCTCTGATATTCAGATGCATGAAGAACCACTGTACAGAATTTGCCTCTTGGCTACCTTAGTACATAATTATAACGGCTGGACATTATCATTTGCTACTGAGTCAACTCCAACTCACAGAAAGCCCATGCGTGGCAGAGTAAAGTTGTGATCCGTAGTTTTCAATGGCTTTTTCTTTTTTTTAAGGAGAATGGCAGACAACCTTTTGGTTAGCAGCTGAACATTAACTGTTTGCGTCACCTGAGGACTCCAGAATTGAATCCCACTCACTGCCATCATGTTGATGCCTGC
>NW_022109767.1:9042519-9043879 GCF_000313985.2 Echinops telfairi | reverse complement strand
CCCTTGTTGCAATCACTGTGTCAGCCCATCTTGTTGAGAGCCTTCCTCTTTTTTGCTGCCCCTCTACTCTACCAAGCATGATGTCCTTTTCCAAAGACTAGTCTCTCCTGATAAAATACCCAAAGCACATGGCACAAAATCTTGCCATCATTGCTTCTAAGGAGCATTCTGGCTGTACTTCTTCCGAGACAGATTTGCCAGTTCTTTGGACGGTCCAAGGTACTATCAATATGTTTCACTAGCATTCAAATGCAATCTTCCTTATTTTTCCCAATCCTGATGTCACATTCCTCTTCATATAATCCAACTTCTCTTATTATTTGGTCAGCATGATACGTTTTGTAAGAGGATACAACTGTGACACATACCTTTCCTGATTCTAAATCATGCAGTATTCCCTTGTTCTTTTTGCACAATGGCCTCTTACAAGTTCCATGTGGCCTCTTATAATGGCCATGTGTAAGTTCCAAATGAGCACAATGAAGTGTTCTGGAATTCCCATTCTTCTCAAGACTATCCATGTTCATTATCACCCACAGAGTTTATTTCCTTTGTGTCGTCAATGAAACACAAGTCAAGATCTTTCTGGCATTCTCTGCTTCCAGTCAAGATCCATCTGCCATCAGCAATGATATTCCGCGTTCCACGTCCTCTTCTGAATCTGGCGTGCACCTCAAACAACTCCCTGCCAATGTAGTGCCGCAACCATTGTTGGATGATCTTCAGTAAAATTTTACTTGCATGTGATATTAATGAGATTGTTCTACAAATATTGAATGATGCAGGAAGAATCAAAAGAAGAGGGGAAGAATACACAGAATCACTGTACTTTGAAAAACTATTTGGCATTCAATCATTTCAAGAGGTAACATGTGGTCAAGACCTGAGGGAAGAAGTCCAAGCTGCACTAAAGGCATTAACCGAAAGCCTGACTCCACGACTTGGTGGAATACCCATTGAGATGTTTCAACAAGCGGATGAAGCACTGGAAGCACTCGCTCATCTATGCCAAAAAATATGGAAGGCTAACTGACTAGAAGAGATCCACATTTGTCACCATACCAAAGAAAGGCCACCCAACATAGTTCTCAAATCATAGAACAACAGCATGCCTAACGGTGTCATATGCAAAGTACGTGCAATGGAGTTTTATATCCTCTCTTCTAAGGAGCATTCTTACTGCACTCTTTCCAAGGTAGATGTGCTTGTCATTTTGGTAGTCCATGGTATATTTAATATTCTTTGTTATGGCAGTTACATAATCTCCTGTCAACTTGGGTGAAGGGGCGAGCCTAGCCCAGTGGTTCTCAACCTTCCTAAGGCCACGACCCTTTCATACAGTTCCTCATGTTGTGGTGAC
>NW_022109767.1:9039536-9041093 GCF_000313985.2 Echinops telfairi | reverse complement strand
TGGTTTAATTATTCTCAGCAAAATGTACTTACGTGTAATTTTAACGGTATTGTTTAGTGATATCTGCAGTTTGTTCCCTCACCTTCCTTTGGAATTGGACACATACGAATGTCTTCCAGTTGGTCAGCCAGGTAGCTGCCTTCCAAATTTTTTTGCACAGCCAAGTAAGTACCTCTAACTGTAAGCTGTATTCGTTTGTTGGAACATCTGTTAGTATTGCATCAATTCCTAGATCCTTGTTTTGCTACAATGCCTTCACTATAGCATGTGCTCTTTCCATCCTACCAGTGGTTAACTGTATACTATCTGCTGAAAAGGTTGACTGCTGACCAATTTTTTTTGGTACAATGAATATGTATATTCCTTTCATCTTCTTTTTGGAACTTCCTGCATAGTTCAATATGTGTCTATAGAATCCTTCAATACTGTAACTCTTGGCTTGAATTTTTATTTGGTTCTTCAGCTTGAAAAATGTTTAATGTATATCTTCCTTTGGATATTCTAACCCAGAAAGAGATGCATAAAATCAGTGCTTTGGGTAATGATGCCACCTTAATGAATGACCGGGCCTTAAGTTACTTTGCCCTCTCATGGAGTTCATTCTGACTCATAGCAACCTCACGTGTGTCTGTGTAGACCTGTGCTCCACAGGTTTTTTAATGGCTGGTTTTTTTATGTGTCTTATTGTTTTTTGTTTTTCAGAAGTAGATAATCAAATCTCTCTTTTAAGACCCCTCCAAACTTTCGGTCATTCCCCCGCAAACCACGTGCATTGAGATTGAGTAGACATTACAGCTCAATGTGACCCTATAGGTCTCTACGACTATATAGCTTTACAGAAGCCATGTCTCCGTACCCCACCTCCCTGGATTGATCAGTGTGCTTGAACTATGAACTTTAGGTTAGTAGTTGAGGGCTTAACCACGGCCCAACCAGGGCTGCACAGTTTTGTGTAGCAAGTTGGGTGCCATTAGCCATTCATACCACCCAGGGACTCCTGGCATTAAGTTAGAGTCTATGTATGTGCTACTAGAAAATATATTGATGAAACTATATCTCCTGTATAGAGGCATATCTTGTGGTAGTCACTTGACCTTTGACACATGCAACACACTTGAGAACAAGTAGTAAACTTAATTATAGGAGACATTTGACTCAAGTCACTGATGAAATGGCTAGTTCAAGAAATCATATGTGAATCATTTTGTAAAATAAAGGAACCTCATTTTGTAAAATAAAGGAACCATTGTTAAAAACAATAGTTGTGTATTTTCCTAAATAATAAAAAAAATCCCGTCAAATTTATTTATGCATGAAACTATGCTGAATATTTCCCCTGGAACGGATGTTAATAAAACTTAATAAATAATGCTTTAAAAGTAATAAGAATAAATAAAGGAACCTCTGCTGTTCATCCTTTGGCTAACAAGTATCAGGAGGTGCTAAAGAACACTGATCAAGAGAACAAGGGAATTTCAACCCCTTGTGATTCTGTGACTTTGAGGGACTGAGGAGAGGACAGGAGGGGAGTGGGTGGCTGGGTGATGTGGTTGCCAT
>NW_022109767.1:9036449-9038527 GCF_000313985.2 Echinops telfairi | reverse complement strand
ACACTGTTTCACCACAGGGGAAGACAAAAATAGCCAGAGTAGAAGCTTCTAGAACAGTTGTACTTCATTAGATAAACATGATAAAGCTTGAATTCATTTATCCCACTGTATCCCCATTTTATTTACTAATTCTCCTGTTGGTGAACATTTGCATTGCTTCTATTTATTTTTGCTCTTTCAATCAGAAGGTTGCACCGGTCAGTAGCATACTTGTATTCTGTAGCACAAGTGCGAGCTTTGCTCCAGTCCGGCTTACCTTCGTGATGCACGATCAATTTCTATTCTACCTAGTCTATAATTTTCATTAACAAGGCAGAAGAACCCTCATTAAATGCATCACGCAGTAGAATTATTAAGTTGGAGGCTATGTGCACCTTCAACCTTGTAAGATGAAACCCAAATTGTTTTCCAAAATATTTATACCTTTTCCTCATCAGGGTAGCAGGGGTCCTGTTGGTTCACAGCTTTCCCAGGGCCCTGTATTGTTAGAATGGCACATGTTTGTCAACCAAGGGTCACAAAATTCAGCTTCACTTTACTTAAAAAACTTTTTTTTACTTATTTGATTATTGATGAGGCTGACCATTTCCTATATGCTTACTGACCGTGCATGTTTTATCTTCTGTTTTCATATACTGTGCTACCCTTCTCTGGAGCTCTGTCTTGCTTTGATTCACCATTGGAAATCTAGACATTCCCATACTAATCTCTAGTGATTGCATGCAATGCAAATATCCTCTGTGCTCCGTGGCTGGTATTTTCACTCTTTGAGGTGTCTTTTGATAAGATAAGCTCTTAACTTCACTGTAATGACATTTACCCATCATTGTCTTTATGGCTCCCTTTGTGTCTTGGTTAAGAATCCCTCCTTTACAGCACAGGAATAGTATCCCATTCTTTATCTAGGCATGGCAAGCCCTCAACTGGTCTTCCACAGTCCCTGGATAAAGTGTGAGGAGAAGAACAATACTGGCTTTGCCTTGTCCAAATGGATAACCAGTTATACCAACATGGCTCATGGAATGATGCCTGCTCTTTCCAATGACCTGTGGTGTCTCTAGTCTTACATATTAGGTTTGCCTATTTCCTGGGTCTGCTTCTTGCCTCTCAGTTGTGTTTTATTAGTTTATTTACTACATCTGTCCTAATTCTATCGCTGTCTTAATAAAAAGTGACCTCTCAAGCTTTACATCTCGCAGAGGAGGAACTCTTTCTTGGCTCTTTCTTGGTCCTTAATTCTTCCAAGCGTTTTTAGAAATCAGCTTATTAAGTTCCTTATAAAATCACTTTGAATTTTAATTAAAGTCACCATGAACTTATAGTTAAATTGGTAGAGAATTGACAGCTTACAAGATAGGATTTTCGAATCCATGAACCCAATAAATTTCTCTATATGTTTATAATTTCTACTTGCTTATATATGTTTATAATGTCTTTTAAACAAAAGTTCATCATTTCCCCCATAAAGGTCTCAACTGGTTCTCCTTAAGTTTTTGTGCTGGATATTTATTTATTTTATATACCATGAGGCATAGTGTAGAAACGAATAAATAAAATGTTCTATTATTACTGCTATAGAGAAATGTAATTGACTTTTATATACCAATCACATCTAGCAACTTTGCTGTTTTACTAAATTTGATTATTTAACTGCAGATTTCATTTGAGTCATTGTGACGTAAAATATCATATCACGTGAGAAAAATGAAACTTGTACTTTCCCCTTTCTTTATGTTCTTCTTCTTCTTCTCCTCCCCGCCCCTTGCTGCTTTCTTTACCGTCCTGCTCACCTCCCTTCTTTACGCTCTTCTTCCGTCCCTATCTCCTTCCCTTCCGACAGCCCCCTCACCTCATTTTTTTAAATCATTTTACTAAGGACTCATACAACTCTTATCACAAGCCATACATACATCTATTGTGTAAAGCACATTTGTACATTCATTGCCCTCATCATTCTCAAAACATTGCTCTCCACTTAAGCACCTGGCATCAGCTCCTCATTTTGCACCCTCCTTCCCTGCTCCCCCCTCCCTCATGAACCCTTGATAAATTATAAATTATTATTTTGTCATATCTTG
>NW_022109767.1:9032053-9034664 GCF_000313985.2 Echinops telfairi | reverse complement strand
TTTTTTTGGTAGACAATCTTTCGTTTGATAAGAAGATGTTAGACATTCTTTCCAAGAATGAATATTGACGCTTATAAATACTTCATTTTTGTACCTCTTGAGATAATTATTACTTGTTTTAATTTGTTAATGTGTCCAGTTATGTTTACTGATTTTCTAAACTTGAACCAATTTTAATATTCTAGGGATAAATTAGTTTTTTAATCAATAGATATGTTTTGCTAGTACTTTATTAAGGAAGATTGCATTCATGGGGGGATTGGCCTGCAGTTTGCACTGCCCTTTCCTGTCTATATGTCAAAATGACATTAGCCCAATACCAACTGCCAAAGAGTGTTTCTTACTTTTCTATGGTTTGGAATATTTCAGGTAATATTAGATTGATATGATTTTGAATAATTACAGGAATTTGCCAAGGCCTGGTGTTTCATTTGTGAATGAATATACTGTAAACTACTCATTAAATTTCTTGAATGGTTTTAAAACGCTCTAGTGGTTGGTTGGTTTCTTGACTCCATTGGGCATTACATATCTTATTCTAAGAATTTGTTCATCTCAACATTATTAGCAGTGGTCTCAACTTCCTAGAGATATTATGAATGGGTCTCTTAAAGCAATGAGAATAGAGTTTCTCACAGACCTGGGGCTTGAAGTCCCAATCTACAGTTTTAGAAGGAGGCCAGGCTACCTACGAGGTTCTAAGAGAAGATCCTTCCTTGTCTCCTCCAGCTTCTGGTAACCCAATCGTTCCTTGGCTTGTGGCACTATCACTCCAATCTCTGTCTAACTACATCTGCTTACAAAGACCTTATTCCAAAATAAGGTCACATTCAATGATTCTCAGGGTTAGAACTTGAACTTAACTGTTTGAAGCGGGCAAAAATGAACCCATAATATTGACATGAAATTCACAATATTCTTTTAATTTAATTTTTTTAAATATTTGCAGTATGTGTTGTCACCTACAATTTCTGGAATTATGGAGTTATGTGTTTTCATGAAAAATCACCTTCTTTTTATATCAGTGATCCATATGTAGTTTAAGAAGAGGTGTGTTATTTCCTATTATTGGGAAAATATTTATATAATTCATAATATTGAGCTCTTAATTGTGTTTCATCCTTAGATTCATTTCCTTGCTCATTTAGTTAGTGAGGAAAGCATTTTAAAGTCTTCCCCTACTATAACAGATTTACAAATTCTCCATGTGGTATTCTGAATTTTCATTTTATATACTTTGACATGATAGTTTAAGTTATTGCATCTTTTGGTTCTTAAAAATCTCAGAGAGAGGGAGAGGGAACTTTCCAAATTGCTGAGCACAAAACAAACATTGTACTGAGCACTCTTTCATGGCCAAGGAAGACCAAGTCTGTATTGCAATTCAAAAAATCAAAGTTTTATGTTGAGTGTTTATTGACCTCACATTACTTCTAATAGTTTCGATCTAGAGTATTTGATGTTACTAAAAGGGATCTATATATATGACTGTCTGATACACCTGAATGTTTCAGTCTCATTTCTTTAAAACTGATGCTATTTAATATAAAGACTGGGCATCATGGCACTTGTAAAAATTATCAAAGGAGTCCCTATAGAAGAGAGTCCTGGTAGCATAGGGAGTAAGCCGCTGAGCTACTAATCTCAAAGCCAGCAGTTTGAAATCATCGACCATGTCGCGGGAGAAAGATGAAGCTTTCTGCTCCAGTCAAGGCTGACAGCTTAGAACCCTATAGAATCGCATCCACTGTGTCACTTAGAGTCGCTATAAAATCAACGCGATGGCAGGGAGTTTGCCTTTTGGCTTATGAGAGTGCATTGGCAATAAAGTAAAAAAATTAGTTTTCATCCGAGGGAAATTGCATGCATATCTGATTTCCTTCTAAGCAATTTCAGATTACTGGATATATTTATAATGGGTGGCAATTTTTAATCATTGAGGCTAACACGCTCATGTTTTTATTAGTTCCTTGACTTTAATAGGCTATTCAAAGCATACTTTAGCTAATAGTTTTGTTGTTTTTAGTGGGAAGGAAACAGCATTTTGCTACTATTTCAGAAAAGCATATTGCTTCTTAATGATCTGTTATCAATGAGTTTCTTATATTCTGTTGTCTTACATAGTGTCTGCCATTTAGCATTCAGAAGATTAATTATTACTTTTATAGAACTAATCATGAAATTTAACTTTGGTATATAGCAATCATGTGACACTTTGTTCTTTATAGTCTTTTATAATGGCCATAATTGCAGCTTGTGCGAATTCAGTAGCAACTAGGCTCTTTTGCTTCAGAGTCAGAATATTTGCATTAATATGTGGAAAGGGAAAATTGGAACAACTATTTTGCACCTTCTATTTAGTGGCTTGTGTTTCCCCTTTCTATATCAGTGATGTATATCATTGATTGTTGTATATCGTTGAATATCATTGCCAGTCTTAGCAAGGTTCCAACTGGTCTAAAGCAGTCATCTCTCAATGCTGCCCATCCCAACCCTAGCCAACCCTGAGTTACTGAGTATCTTGTTTTGAATAAAGTATCACTTGTGCTTATCATTTAGGCCATTTGCTAATACAGTTTCTGTAGCAGTTACATAATCTGGTGTCAATTTG
>NW_022109767.1:9029389-9030655 GCF_000313985.2 Echinops telfairi | reverse complement strand
TGCCTGGCAGTTTCCTACAGAGCTAAACATGGGCTTGCCTCCTGATCCAGCAATCAGGCTCCATATAAATCGAAGTACGCATGTCCACAAACAAAGAAGCCCTGTGGTGTAGTGGGTTATGAGTTGGGCTGAAAACCACAAGGTCAAAAGTTTGAAAACACCAGCCACTCCTAGGGGGGAAAATGAGGCTTTCTATTCCTTCCCAGAGTTGCAGCCTCAGAAGCCCACAACGGCAGTTCCACCCTGTCCGATAGTCTCATTGGGAGTCAAAATGGACTGTGGTAGTGCCTTTGGTGTGGTTTGGTCAACCCAAAGCCCCGCACATAAATATTTATAGTAGCTTTATGCACAATTGCTCAAAATTAGGAGGGACTAAGGTACCCTTTAAGAGGTGCAGGATGAACAGGCTGTGGTATGTCCATACAATTAAACAGAGTGCCCATGAGTGGTAAAAGAAATGGAGGCTTCAACCATGAAAAAGGCACAGAGAAAACATACATGCATACCGCTACGTGAAGAAAGCCAGTTGGGCAAAGTGATCCATGCTACGACGACAATTCAAGGACAGGCTGGAAAGGACAAAGCTACAGGGGCAGCAACCAGTGCAGTGGTTGTAGGAGTTCACAGGGAGGGAGGGATGACAAGGTGGATGCAGCACTGGGCATGTGTAGGTTGGTGAACGTATTCTGTACAGTACCGTAATGGTAGACACGTGACACTGTGCACTTTTCAAAACCCACAGGACTGTCTAACACAAAAGGAAGCCTAATGTCAATTAAGGTAGCCTTGATCGTGCCTCATCCTCTGTAATTCTAGTTCGTAATTTACCTTCCGTTCTTTCTTCTCCCTGCTGGCCACCAAAGAATGTTTCTGGCAGAATAAAAACATTCCCCTGGCTTTTTATTGTACTGGTTTCCTTCAGTATTTATTCTCTTTGATTGAATTCTCTCACTCAGTATAATATTCTCCAGGTTATTCCATATTATGAGGCATTTCAATGATTCACCATTACTCTGTAATGTATAGTATTTCATTGTGTGTATGTATGTATATGTACATATGTGTTTGTGTATGTTTATCTTAATATACATATATGTGTATATGTTTATTTTTCTATTGTTGAATATTTAGGTTGTTTCCATCTTTTCCCTATTGTGATGAACATGGATATTCCTATATCTCTTTGTGTCACAACTCTTATTTTTCAGGGCATAGATCAGGGATGCCGGGGTCATATACGGCGTTTTCAGTTCTCAAATCTGAAGG
>NW_022109767.1:9005750-9021653 GCF_000313985.2 Echinops telfairi | reverse complement strand
AATAGTAAATGTTTTATTTTTCAGTGTTCCATTGTACCCAAATAGGGCAACTGTGCGCATTAGAACTATCAAATTGTTCTTGTACGGAAAATTCCAGGGCTTGTCAAGTTCTTACGTTGTCTCGATTTGGAGAAAAAGAATCATGGACCGCGAAAACTGGCCCACCTTCCCTTTTAAGAATGGCTTGGCGAATAATATTGGTAGAGGTGCCATGGGGCTGCCGCCCGAGTCTATTCCGACGCGTTGCGAGCCTGCGTTCAATCGAAGGAAACCCTGCCTGCTCCTTGACCATTGTCCTCATGGTGGTGATCTTTGCGCCCATGGCTGCAGCCACCGGGCGAAGAACCTTCCTCCTGGTCACTGCCACGTTACCAGGCACGTTACCAGGCACGATGTCCTTCTCCCGGGACTGGTCTCTGGCAACGTGCCCAAAGTATGGGAGGCCCCCCTGGCCTCTAAGGAACCCTCTGACTGCTTCTTCCAAGGGAGAGTCGTTTGTTCGTTTTGAAACCCGTGGTACCACATTCAATCACCTTGGCCAGCACCATCATTCAAATGCACCGATTCTTCGGCTGCCGTCCTTATTCAGTGTCCAACATGCACATGCACATGCACATGACGCGAATGCCACTACCATGATGGCTTGAGTCAGGCGCACCTCGGTCCTCAAAGTGACATCCTTGCTTGTCGGCACTTTAAACAAGTGTCGTGCAGCAGATTTGCCCAATGCAATGCTTTGTTGAATCTCTAACGACAGCTTCCATGAGCACTGACTGTGAATCCAAGCAAGTCAAAATCCTAACAACTCTAACCTTTTCTCCGCTTATCATGGTATTGCCCATTGGTCCAGTTGTGAAGATGCGGGTCTTCTGTACACTGAGTTGTAATCCCCACTCAGGGCTGCAATCCTTAATCTTCATCAGCAAGTGCTGCCAGTCTTCCTCATTTCACCAAGCAAGGTTGTACCGTGTACATATCAAGAGGACTGGTCCCTGGAAAATGACATCCTGCTTGGTAAAGTCGAAGGTCAGAGGACGGAAGGTCATGGAGGGGATGGACTGACCAAACGGCTACCACAATGGCTCCAACATACCACAATGGCTCAATTGTGAGGATGGGGAAGGATTCTGTCGCTATAGGGGGTCTCTGGGAGTCTGCCTACAGCCAACACCTAACACAATATTCACACAGTGTCAGAACAAGCGTTTCAGCAGACATGCACATAAATTGTGTTTGGGGGAAAACGGTTTTGCGGCTCCTCTTCAAACTGAAAATGGCAACAAGTGTTCTAAAAAATGTTTCCTCCCCGCTCCCACTACCATGACTCGAATTCGATCTTGCAAGTCTGCCTAGACCAGAGGAGGTACACTGGTACAGATGGGAACTGAAAATACAGGGAATCCAGGGCGGATGAGCGCTATAGGACCAGTGGTGTGAGTGGCAAAACAGGGAGGGTAAAGGGAGAATGGGTAGGAAAGAGGGAACCGATTACATGGAACTGTGTGTGACCTCCTCCCTGGGGGACAGACAACCGAAAAGTGGGTGAAGGGAGACGTCAGACAGGGCAAGATATGACAAAATACCCATTTATAAACTATCAAGGGCTCATGAGGGAGGGGGGCGCGGGGAGGGAGGGGAAAAATGAGGACCTAATGTCGGGGGTTTAAGTGGAGAGGAAATGTTTTGAGAAACAATGTACAAATGCGCTTTACACAATTGATGTGTGTATGGATTGGGATAACAGTTGTATGAGCCCCTAATAAAATGTTAAAATAAATAAATAAATAAATAAGATTAGGGGGGAAAAAAGGAATCGTATCTGCTGCCTCCTTCCTTAGAAGAGGGACCTCGTCAAGAGGGATAGGAACTGACACAGTAATTGCCACCGTGGACTCAAATAATGTTTCACAGCTGATCTCCAGGCTTGAAGTCAGGGTCACCTGTATCATTTCATAAAATATTGGCCAATATGTTGTCGATAAAGCCAGTAGATTTGAAAAGCTCCCGTGAGCCTCCTTGCTCTCCTGGGTCGCTGCCAAGGAGGGATCCAACAGACAGGTGGGGAGCACTCTGCTTCTTGGATAAGAGTGTGTCCTTCTGTTTGGGACAGGTGGGAAGATGGCCCAGGAGAGAGGTCTGGGGATAGCCGCTGGCCCGGCTTTGAGGAGACAGAGCCTGGAATGTCTTTCTTGTTGGTGAGCCATGGTTTGTGGTTTTCTCACGCAGATCTGAGCCAGCCCGGAGGGACCTGTGCGGGGGTATTCCCTGCCAAGGCCCGCAAATGAATGGTTTCAGACTTTAGCCTGCAACCTAGAAGCTTCGGTGAGCTGGCTCCCCAGCGGCAAAACCCCTGAGCCCTTTCATGAAACACCAAGAGCTCTCAGCCAGCAGGACAGACAGTGAACTTATTTTTTAAAAGAAAAGCTAACAGGTATTTGTGCATATGTTCTGCCACAACCCCACCAATGCTGGGGAGCACTCGCCAACTGCGTCAGCCCCATTCCGGGGTTCCATTGCTCCCAACCATGATGACCTGACCACTAACACCAATTAGCTCACCCCAAACTTCAAGATGAAAAGCAGAAAAATAGATCACTATTTCAGCAGCGGTCATTAAAAAAAAAAAAGCCACTGATAATCAGGATAGAACTCCCTCCGAAATTAGCCTAGGCCGTGACATAAATTGGTTTTCTTTGTCATCGAAAATTGACTTGCAGTTCACTAGTTGGAAAATAGTTGCTGAAAAGGCCGGCCTGGGCGCTTTCCGGAGCCCGCTCGCCTTTCTTCGAGTAAACAAACGCATCAGATTGAAAGCTTTCCCATAATTGTTATGCTAACCTGAGAGCGAAACCTCTCCATTTGCATTTGAAGGAGCTAAATATTAGGCAGCAAAGAAAGTGGTCTTTTTGAAAGCCTGAGAAAATGCGCCCGCTCGGGGCCACGCTGCCATCTGGGCGCGGGCTCAGCGCGCTCCTCGCCCTCCCCGCCCCGTCTCCCCTCGCGGGCGGGGGCGCCACCAGGGCCGCCCCCCGGCTGGGAACAGAGCGAGATGCCTCTGCAGCCCGAGCGCGCGGCCTGCCCGGAGGGCAGGGGACGTGGGAGCGGCGCGCTCCGCAGACCCCCCAGGCGGTGCAGCCCACGCCGGAGGGCCAGGGGCCTGCGCCCCGGAACGCGAGTGTGCAGCCCGTGCCCCCGGGAGGCATGCACACCCCACGCACGCACGCCGGGACCCAAGTTCAACTCGGTCTCCGGGGCACCCGGCTTCAGCCCACCTCTGTGCAAGGCCGGTCATCAAAGTGCCCTTGAACCTAGGATCTTGGGGTCCTTAAGTATGAAAACACCGCGCGTCCAGAGGTTTTGGGAAAGGGAGGAGGGACTGGAGGGTCTAGCTTGCCATAGGCCTGTTTGCAGGGTGGAGGAGAGAGGGACAACCTTGGTCTTCAGCCTTTTCGTCCAACCTGCGCGCACACGAAGCTTGCTCCCAGGAAATGGTTCCTGAGACAGTCTCTAGGCCTAGGGCCTCCTGAGCCAGTGAAAGGCGCTGCGGAGGACAGGATGCTGCTGGATTTGCCCCAGTGTCATTCTTTTCTTTCCCCACGCCTCCTTGGAAGCTCAGCTTTAGCACAATGCAAAGGTCCTTGAATTTCAGAAAGCTGTGCCTTTCACCAGCCGTAGCATTTCACACTGGTCCTAGGAGACATTCCAGAAGAGAACGGTATTTTTATTTTCCTGTGTTTCCCCATCGTCGGTTTGACAAAGGCTTCTCATGCATCGCTGGGCTGTGTTACCAAGTTAGGGGATTTCTCTCTCTCTCCTCAAAGGCAGTTCATTGAGGCTGCAAGTCACTCTAGTAGCTGCTAGGAGATGGAATTCTGTAGACTAAAACTGCGTGTTGCACAAATAGCCTGCAGAAAGAGGAATGTGGGCCAGCAGCCCCCAGCAGCCGGAGGCCAGGATGTGACCAGAGGGCTCTGCCTGGGTAGGAGCTGAAGTTGATTGTTTGTCCTCGACCATAAACGGTCAGTGTTGACCAGTCTCTGAAGGGCACCAGTTGCCATTTATTTTATTTTTCATGAATATTTGTTCAATGGTTATAATCTTCATTTATAGAGTCAGGACCTCGTCTGAGACTGATCTGGGTTCCAATTCTAGCCTCTCATGCTTGCTAGCTGGGTGGCCCAAGGCAAATTACTTGTCAGCTGACTTCCTGCGCCCAGCTGCCCACCCAACACTCAAAGTGGCCTGGTGCACACCCTGCTCCATGACTCCCATGATCCATCGGGGGTGTCATTGGCCAGTTTTTAGAAGTAGATCGTTGGGCTTCTCTTCCTTGTCTGCCTCAGTCGGGAAGTTCTGCTGAAATTAACATCCTAGTGAGATGAGCACACCCCACTGACACAGGGGTGCTGCCTGCTCCTGAGGTGTGTTCCCTGGAAATCAAACCCAAGTCCCCTACATAGAAGGTGAGGCAAATGCTGCCAGGGATCCACCACTGTCCCCAACTGGAAGACTTCGCTAAAATGTTAACGTTAAGCCGAGATGTTCTTACCTTTAAAATGGGTGCGTTGAACCCACATCAGAGGGCTATTTTCAAGATTAAGTAAACCCATTGCCAGGCATTCTGTAAATCATAGATATTGGCATTATTTTTTTCTGAAAAGAAACATGCATGTTATATGAAGCATTCAAAGACATTCCTTTGTCGCCAGTAGTCAGGTTCCGGTCTATAGGCTACTGCTAAAAACAGGAGACCTGATGGCCCTGTCAAGTAAGCTTTGCTAACCTTAAAGTTTGGCAGTTCAAACCCAGCAGCGACTCTGAGGTAGAACGATGAGGCTTTCTGCTCTCATCAAAATTTACAGCCTCAGAACCCCAACGGGACAATTCTGTTATATCCTGCATGGTTGTATGAGCCAGAATCAATTTGAACACTAGGAGAGAGTGGAGGCAAAACAGGAAACCTGGTCACGCTTTCTGATAAGCATTGGGGACTACTGCCCCAAAGTCAGCTGTCCAAATGCATCATCTGCTCCTTGGACGAAAAGTTTTCTATGAGCTGGAATTGACTCAACGGCAGTGGGTGTATTTACTTCTAAATGGTGAACAAGGCAACGAAGTCCCTTGCTTGCATGTTGTTTATATTCTAATTAGGTAGCCAAGCAACAAATAAGAAAAGTATTATCTACGAGGAGGCTTCAGAAAGTTGGTGGGTAAATTCCATGATCGTTTAATGCCATTTCTCCACACATTTTCAAAGTCCACTTGCAAAGAGAGGGAGCCCTGTGGCAGAGTGGGTTACTTATTGGGCTGCTAACTACAGGGTCAGTGGCTCAAAGACACCAGCCACTCCACGAGAGAAAGATGAGGCTTTCTACTCCCTTAAAGAGTAACCCTTAAAGGAAACTCACAGGCAGGGCATTCCTACCCTGTCCTATGGTGATGAGTTAAAATCAAGTCCACAATAGTGAGTGAGTTTGCAAAGAGAGAAAAGAGCCACACATCTGGGACTGGGAAGGAAATGTAGTGAGGTAGGTAGGTGCTAGGGGAGGAGGTAAGGCTTGTTTAAGACGGGAACCTCTCTGGAAAAGTGACAGAGTGGGAGTGGAGGACACCAGGCAAAAGCAGACTAGAAGAACAAGCCCGGCCAGGCTTTGCAGGGCATGAGAGGCCACAGTCAAAGTTTTGCATATTCGGAGCAACGAAAAAGCTTTAGAAGGTTCCAAGCAGGGAAATGACATGGTCTGATGTATGATTTAGTAAGCTCCCTTTAGCTCCCTTGAAGCAGATAGGCTAAAGAGGGAGGGGCAGGGTGAAACTGGTCCTCACCCCTGATTGCACAATTGAACCATCTGGGAGGCTTTTACACTGCAAAGACCCAGCTGGACACAGGGACTGACATGCAGGCATCAGTTTTAGGGTTTCGTCTTTTGTTTTAAACCCAAATGGTTTCAATGCCAGTCAGGGTCAGCAAAAGATGCATTTGGAATCTATTTATTCATTCCAGGGAAAGAGGGTGGGTCTTTTTGTCAGAATGATGGAAGGGGAGATGCTAAGACCTGGACATATTCAGAATATAACGTGGCTTTTGAAGCAAATCCGCCTGTTAATGGCTTGGAAGTGAGGGTGGGAGGGGTAGGAAGAGAGAGATAGGATTCGGGAACGGACCTGTTGGCTGAAGGCAAGAATCCAGATGGTGATTCCCTTTACCGGGTTGGGAAATGGAAACTGGAGCGATACAGACTGGAATCCAAAATATCGGGCATCTTCTGCTCGAGATTCCTGTGCTGTTAAGTGCCATCGAGTCAGTCGCAACGCCTACTGACCTTACGTCCAACAGAATGAGACACTGCCCAGGCCTGCACCTGTTAGGTGCGAGCCCATGATGTTTGAGCAGCCACTGGGTCAACCTGTCTCTGTGATTGTCTTCCACTTTTTCCCTGCCTTCTTAGTTTGTTGGTCCTTCTCCAGGGAGTCTTCCTTGCTGAGGCCATGCCCACAGTAAATGAGACAAAGTCGAGCCATCCCTGCCTCTAAGCAACATTATGGTTGTAGTTCTTCCAGGCAGATTTGTTTGTTGTGGCAGCCCAAGGTCCTTTCAGTGCTGTTGGTCAACATTATAATTCAAATGCATCAATTCCTGTCGGTCTTCCTTAGGCGTTGTCCAGCTTTCACATGCCTGTTAGGCATCTGAAAATGCCATGGCTTGGGTTTCATTTATAAAATGACATCCTTGCTCTTCAACACTTTAGAGCCCTGGTGCAGCAGACTTAACTGATAACAGCCCTTACATCTTTTGACTGCTTGACTGTGGCTTCTAGGAGCCTTAACTGTGGGTGCAAGCAAGATAAAGTCCTTGACAGCTTCTATCTTTCTTGGTCCAGTTGTGAGGATTTGGGTCTTCTTGGCATGGACTTGTAATCCATACTGAAGGCTGCCATCTCTGATCTTCATCAGCAAGTGCTTCAAGGCCTCTTTGCTTTCGGCAAGCAAGGTTGTGTCATTTGCATATCTAAGGTTGTTACTAAGCCTTCTGTCAGCTAGATGACACATTCTTCTTCGTATAGAAATTGCTAGATATCTATGTATATAACCAAAAGACAAACTCACTGCCATTGAGTCGATTCTGACTTGTAGCAAGCCTATAGGACACGGGAGAACCTGCCTTGAAATATTAGACTGTTGATGGGAATAGAGAGCTTTGTCTCTCTCCCCTGGTTCCACAAGGCTGGGAGCTCCACACATAACCACTACACCACCAGAGTGCCCCGTGAAATAAACCAAAACAGAACAACAACCAAAAACCTCACTGCTATCGAGTGGAAACTCAGTGACCCTACAGGACAGGGCATCACTGCCCCCATGAGTTTCGATAGCTCTTATGGTTTAAGGGAGTAGAAAGCCCCGTCAGAGAGACTGGGTTTGCGAACTGCTGACCTTTTGGATTGCAGCCCAAGTCATAACCACTGTGTCACCAGTAATCTGATTATTAAGTAGAGGTATTGAGCAGGCAATTGATTTGAGAGTCGGGTGGACAGAATGTCATTTCTAGCATTGTTATGGAGCTATGGGGCTCAGTGGGTTGAGCAATGAGCTGCTAGCTAGAAGGCTGGCTTTTGTGAACTATTAGAAGGATGTTGGCTTTCACTGTATTGTGACGAGGAGCCCTCTCCTACCAATGATCCACCAGCCCCTCCTAATGAAAAAGATGAGAAGCAATCTACTTCTGTACAGATCTACACTAGCTCAGAAACACAATGGACTAGTTCTCCTCTGCCCTACAGATGCTGTAAGCAGGAATCAACTAGATGGCTGTGGGTTGAGCTTGGTTTGAGTATAGCAATGTTTCCCAAGAGGACTTCCTATCATGGTGACAACGTTCTGTATCTGCTCTGTTCAGGGCAGTAACCACGAGCCACCTGCAGATACTGAGTACTTGAAATACAGCTTAGTAAGAGCAAAGAACTGGAATTTAGATTCCATCTTAATTGATTTAAAGTGAAATAGCCAGATATGGAAAGTGCCTGCCCTAATTGATATGTGCCGAGGATTCACATATTTGCACATCTGGCCTAAAATCATTTTTAGAAATCTGATTCCCTCTCACGCCTTCCCTTGGGGTCAGGTCAAAGCCACAATCATCTCCAGTGCAGACTTCACTAACAGTCCCCTCGTCGGTCTCACTGGTTTCTCTGATCTTATATTGTCTCTTCTCAAGCCAGCAGCCAAACTAGTCTTTAGAGGTTCAGTCGTATCCTGACTTTCCTGTTCAGAGCCTCATCTCAATACAGTAAATAGCCCATACGAAGCCATACCACGTCTGTTCCCACTTTGACTTGACATCCTGATTCTTTCAACACACACTCCAGTCTGGCCACGTGCTCATCACCATCAATTGTACTGTATAATTAACTGCTTTATCTTGTTTAGTACCTGTTTCTCTCTTGCAGGAAAACAAGCTCCATTGTGGTGGGGATTTATCATGGTTTTGTTCACTGTTATAGCCCCTAGTGCAGTGGTTCTCAACCTGGGGGTCACAACCCCTTTGGGGGTCAAATGACCCTTTCACAGGGGATGCCCAATTCATAACAGTTGCAAAATTACAGTGATGAAGTAGCAATGAAACTAATTTTATGGTTGGGGGGTCACCACAACATGAGGAACTGTATTAAAGGGTGACAGCATTAGGAAGGTTGAGAACCACTGCCCTAGTTCCTAGAACATACTAGTCTCACGCATCTCAAACACAAAACACTCACAGCCATCTGGTCGATTCTGACTCACAGTGACCTTATAGGACAGAGTAGAACTGCCCCCTGAGTTTATGAGATGATGAATCTTTATAGGAGCAGACAGCCTTCCTCTTTCTCCAAAAAGGCAGCTGGTTGGTTTGAACTACTGACCTTGGAGTTACCAGCCCCAAAGGTAACCCATTGCACTACCAAGACGCCTGTCATAGGGGCATTCAAAGACATATTGAGTGATTTAAATGGTATATAGTTGATTTATGCTCACCCCAGTTACTGAGAGAAAGGGCCCCGGGACTAAGCCCTGGGTCACTCCAAGATTTAGAGCTTTGTTGTCCAGTGTAGCAATCACTAGCCACACGTGACTCTTGAACTTGGACACACTGTAGTCCAAGTTGAGATGAGTGTGAATGCACTCTTCTGATAATCACTTGTATGAATTCCAGGTTGACATTATCGTGTTTCAGATACATCGGGTTAAATAAAATCGAGGTTATAAAATCCATTTCACCTCCTGTTTCATTTTACTCCTTTGAATGTGACTATTAGACAATGCCAAATCATATGTGTGGGTCACATGATATTTGTACTGCAAACATGGGTTGAGAGGTGGCAGCTACCAGGCAATCAGAGTAGACTAGCAAAAGAATGCTTTCAAGGAAAAGTGAACCGTTTTCTGCATCCTAAAAGCTAAAGGAGAACGAAGAATTGATGCAAAAATTTGGCACACTGGAGATGGCCACCCATTGTGACAAAAACATTAGTGAAAAACAAGTATGTAGGGAGACCCTGGGTCGTACAAATAGTTACGGCACGTGGCTACGGCAGCCAGCATCAGGGGCTGCCTATATCCACGGGGAGAACCGGATGCGAGGCACCTCACATGCAGCGGGCTCCAATAGCATGGATTCAGGTACGCTTCTCCTCTGCCGCGGCTCCACCATCCCTCACGCCCGCCACCTGCTTCCCTGGCACCCTGATCCAGGACTCACAGGCTAGCTTCACAGTGGTGGAGTTTGTCGGAGAAGGAACAGACCACCACTCAGCAGGCAGGATGCAGCTCACTCACCAGGAAAGCTTCCACCCAAGATACGCCTCTCTCCTTCTTGGCGATGCCTGCAAACAGAACCTCCTCTTCTTGGCTGGTGCACCTCATTAGGCTTTGCCTCTGCCCTGCGTGGGCAAAAAGGCCGCAACTCTTCTGGTTCTGCCTACCAATGCTTGGAAGCAGCCCGCTATGCCGGAAAACCTTCTGCTGGAACGTGCTCAGCTCTCTCTCCGTGGGCTCGCACACACCACCGCTGCTACCTGCCAGTCTTGTGGCCAGTCTTCTGCTGTCACTCGGAGGGCTGTTTCTTCAGTGTTACAGGAAGCTCCGCCCTCGATCCCATTGCCCTTCTCTCTCTGAGAACCTATGTTGGGCCTGCTGTTTACCCACGCAAGCTCTATGTTAAGACATGGATCTCCCAGCAAGGCAACAAATTGGCCAATCTTCACAAGGCTACTTTGTCCGTTAGGCCTAATAAACCGGCCAATCCCTGCAAGGTAAGTAGAATAGGCCAATCACAGGGTTGGCTGTGGCTCCGTCACTTATTTTTGGGCAGCATTATAAACCAAAGGAGAGGGTGGCCCTGCATAAAGAGAAATCCGCTGCAATGGAAGCCCCAACGGTTGGAGGTTTGAGTCTACCCAGAGGCATCTTAAAAGAAAAACCTGGAAATCGGTCTCCCCAAACATCCGCCATTGAAAACGCTATGGATCTCTCAGTGCTCCGCTGACACACCTGGGTCACCCGGGGTCAAATGCGATGGGCTAGCCATGGATAAAGTCAGACAAAAATAGAGACAGTAGAAAGAATCCATATTGGCAGAACTCTCCAGAGTTTTTGCTCCAAGACATGTGCTTAGTGCAGACAGAGCGAAGGGCAAAATCAAAGAGAGGAGGTGTTTAGAAGATGTTTGATATCTGAAGAAAACTATCCGAGAGAGAGAGTGCCAATTGGAAACTTTGTACCAAGTAAAAAGGGAGGGAGCATTTGAATGGACTGAGATGATGTCCAAACAACTCCTTTTAACAGCGATTTAACTATGAAGTGTACAATCTGGGAATATTAAATCAAGAAGACTACAAGAAAGGAAACCAAGCGACCTATGACTGCCATGGATGGAGGAGGCATTTTATTTAGGGGCATTGAGTTTAATTTCATGGTAGTGGAACAATTTGGAGAGGGCTATCAATAATGATTGGACAACACGGAGAGTATTACCCATGGCACTGAATTATACATGTAGAAGTTGTGGAATTGGAGAATGTTTTGTTGCGTATATTTTTGCCACAATTAAAAAATACATGAACAACAAGGAGTACAAAGAAGAAGACAATGTTCTAAAATTGATTATGGTGATTATTGCACAACTCCTCCTTGTATGATGGAACTATTGAATGTATTGTCATGGATGAAGTGCTCATAAAACTGCTTAAAACAGAAAGACATGTGGTATTTTAAATCTGAAAGGGGCTGGTAGGTGTCCCCTTAGGACAACATTTTGAATTACAGATAAGACCTTTGAGGTCTGGAGAGGTGAATGGTTTGTTAGCATCAGACAGCAAAGTTGAAACCAGAGAACCAGAAACATCTTTACATCCTGATATGTCTGACCCCAATTATTCTCCCCCTCAAACCCCAAAATAATTACATGACACCTGGTGGTACAGTAAGAGTTAACATAAAAAAAAAAATAGTATTGCTTGTTAAGTGCCTTCTAGTTGGTTCCAATTCCAAGCATCTATCCATACAGCAGACTGAGAAACTCCTGGGCCTGCACCATTCTCACCATGACACATAAGGTAAGCCCAGTATCACAGGTTCCAACTCCAAGCATCTATCCATATAGCAGACTGAGAAACTCCTGGGCCTGCACCGTTCTCACCATGATGCATAAGGTAAGCCTGGTCTCATAATCACTGTGTCAATCCACCTTGTAGCAGGTCTTCCTCTTTCACTTCCCTGCCACAGAACGTCCTTGTCCAGGGACTGATCTCTCCTGACAATATTTCCAAAGTATGTGAGAAAAAAATCACATACTTGTCTCTAAGGAGACTTCCGGTTGCACTTGGTACAAGACTGGTTTGTTGGTTCTTTCGGCAGTCCATGGTACTTTCAGTATCCTTCCCCAGCGCTATAACTCAAAGGCATTGATTCTTTTGTACAGGCTTCCTTATTCAGTGTCCAAGCTGAGGGGATCAAAAATACTATGGCTTGGGTCATGCCCAGTACTGCTATGTTGGTTCCAGTTCACAGCTCCCCTGTGTCCACTAGAGTGAAACACTTCTTGCTCCTGCTTCATCTTCGTAATTGCTCTGATGGTTGAGCCCATTTATGCAGCCACTGTGTCAATCCATCTTTTTGAGGGTTGTGTTAGTCTGGGTACATTAGAGAAACAAATATTCAGAAACTTATATGTTTAAGAGAGAGTTTTATATAAAGGTTAAGTGCACATCAAGAAAACATCCCAATCCAGTGCTGCCCAAGCCCACAAGTCCAACATTAACCCATATGTCCAACACCAATCCACAAAGTCCGCCTCCATCTCACAAAACAGACCCAATGATGCTGACTGCAGGAGGAAAGCCGAGTCAGCGAACGTGTAAACATCTCAGTGCTAGCAGTGGTCTCTACACGGCTACTCCAACACCCAGGGCTGCATAAGGGTAGGTCCATGTGGTTTCTCCTCAGAGATGTCTCACAGGAAGTGAGCCTTGCCAGCTGAAGCAGGGAACTGGCTAAGGCAGCTGCACCCTGGTCTGACTATCAGAAAGCAAGAGACCTGAGAACTCAAAAGGCGAGGCTCACTGAGCCATTTATGCCGCTGCCCTTCAATTAATCCCACATGTGTTTATGAGTCAGGTTGGCACAATTAACTACCTCAAGGGTCTTCCTTCTTTTTGATTTTTTTATTTTTGCTGGGCCTCTACTTTACCAAGCATCATATCCCTCTCTATGGACTGGTACCTTCTGATAACATGTCAAAATGTGAGACCATGACTTGCCATCCTTCCTTCTAAAAAGTCCTCTGGCTGAACTTCTTCCAAGACAGATTTGTTCATCTTATAGCGGTCCACAGTGCACATATTCAATAGTCCTCATCCATGCTATAACTCAAATGCATCAACTCTTCTCCAGGTTTCCTTATGCATTGTCCTGTTTATGAGGTGAATGAAAATACGATGGCTTGGGTCAAGCATACCGCAGGCTTCAAAGTGACACCGTTGCTTTAAGCACTCTAAAGAAGTCGTTTGCAGCGTATTTTCCCAATAAAATAAATCATTTGAATTCTTGACTATTGCTTTCATGAGCACTGGTTGTGGATCCACATAAAATGAAATCACTGATAATGTCAGTTTTTATTTACATCATGATGTTGTTTATTGGTCCAGTTGTGAAGATTATTGTCAGTAAACGTGACACCTACATATCTGATTGTTAACGAGCTTTCTTCTAATCTCGATGCTGTGTGCTTCGTTATATAGTCCGGCTTTGTGGATTATTTGCTGAGCATACAGTTTGAATAAATATGGTGCGAGGATACAACCCCAATGAACACCTTTCCTTATTTTAAACCATTAGTATCCCTATGTTCTTCACGAGCATAATAAACATTTAGAAATTCCCATTTTTCACCATGTTATCCCAAGTTTGTTATGATCCAATGTCTTTGCATAATCAATTAAACGTAAGTAAATATCTTTCCAGTATTATCTGCTTTCATTCAAGATCATATAGCAGCATTTTTTTTAGAATTCACACATCATCTGTTCAATACTTCAATCACATTCATAGGGTTTTGCACTCATTGAATGCCTGCAATTGTCACTACAATCGATTCTAGGACATGTCCTCTTCCATGTACTCATCATTGTTAGCGCTGCATTTCCTGCCAACCACACTGCCATGTCCCTTTGAATCTATTGAACCAGTTGTTGTCTCTATAGGTTTACCTTATCTGGGTTTTGTATACAGAAAATTATACAAAATCAAGACAGCATACAAATAAACAGCCCAACAACAATGGCATGATGAAACAAGGAAACCCCCAGTAAGCAATAAGGCAGAAAATATTAAAAACAGGACCAGTTACACATTAGGTCTAGAGGGAGATGACTGACCAGGTGTCGAATTTTGACTTAACTGCAATCACATTAATCCACCCTGCCATGCAGTCAGTCTGGTAATAAGGGCTGTCCATCTCTGGCCCATAGTCAGAGGGGATTCACCAGTGGCTTCATCCTTACTAGGGTGCTACCAAGATGGTTCACCTTCCTCCTGAATCCCGCTTGACTTCCTGGCACTTCTCTGTCAGTGTACCTCCTCCACCATTTGTAAATCCTCTTCTCTTTGGCAATTGACATATTATAACATATGTTATAATGCTATTAGATAATTTCTACATTCTGTTAGATCACCTTTCTTAGGAAAGGGCCCCAGCATGGATCTTTTGCAATTGATTGGTCAGGTAGCTGGCTTCTAGATTTCTTGGCATTTGACTAGTGAGCATCTGCAGTGTGGCATACATTTGTTGGAAGATTGTGGTTGGCATTTTGTCAGTTCTTGGAGCCTCGTTCTGCACAAATGCTTTCCAGTTCAGCTTGGACGTCTCCCTTCACTAGCACTGGTTCTTGATCAGAGACACCTTTTTACTGAGTGCATGCTATGTGTCTGGCATGTTATGTATCCTAGCACTAACCCATCTCACAGCAGCCCTGAGGGCAGGGCAGCACTGCCCCCCTGTGAGTCTCTGAGACTGTAACTCTTAACTGTTGACTCTGTGGTGACCAGTGGGTCACCACTCCACCAGCAGGACTCGGAGTTGGCATGGACCCAATGGCAGAGACAGGGAGCCATCATCCATAAAAGAATGCCCAACTGTAGGGAAGTTGCATGATCCCCGGCTTTGCATATTAGAAAACTGCAGGTTTTAGAGTTTTAATTATTCTAATGCATAACTACATGTCTCTGAAATGTATGCTATTTTAATATATCGTATGGCCTCACTATCAGAGTTCTCTGAACTATAAACTATCCCTCAAAAGGACAAAATACCCAAATGACTAATTGTTATGAGAACAAATAACTAGCCCAATGAGTAAAATAAAATCCGCATGTTTGAAAGTGAAGGATTGCTCTTCCAAGCGTTTGCCTCTCACCGTGCCTACAAAAAGGCCCTGGATCGTGCAAACGAATAGCGTGCTCAGCTGCTAACTCAAAGTTTGGGGATTCAATTTCACTCAGATCATCTGAGAAGAAAGGCGTGGTGATCTATTTCTGGAAATCCCACCACCAAACCCCTGCGGATCCCAGTTCTACTGTGACACATGTGGGGTTGTCATGAACTGGAGCCGAATCCACAACAATTGGACTGCTGTTATTTTTTTAATGTACCCAAGGTCTACAGGTCAATAAAAATGTGCATGGCAACAATTTTACAGTTCTGAACAAAAACAGTTGTTCAATATCAGTGGAGGTTACCTTTTAGTTTCAGCAACCAAGCACACTGGTTTCGCAAAAGGGATATCCCCCCAAATGGGAATTGTTCCATGAGCCACCGAGATAAAATGACAGAGTTCCTCTATGCAAATGACTGCAATAATCCTAATTGCCTAATAGTCGTGAAAAAGTCCCTTCTCAAGGATGTTGCCTTGACCCAGCGACCATGCCGCTGACCAGCCGTGACTTTGGGGCAGCACAAAAACAACCATGGTGTCCATAGCTCCCACGGACAAACTGAAACGGACTGGAATGCTCACAGAATGGTGGAGATGCGAGGTACAGGCCAACATCACTTTCTGCCTAACCTAAAGTGAACAAAAACAAATCGTTTTATCCCAACCCCCTCTAAAAATCTACTGTAAAATGGCTAGTTTTCCCCTTTCTGTGTCGGAAACTATGGTATTCTGGGTAGACTAGAGAAACACATTTATAGGTACTCATGTGTATAAGAGCTTTATATAAAAGAGCAATTTTATATTGAGAAAACATCCCAGCCCAGTCCAGATGAAGTCCATAAGTCCAATATTAGCTCATATGTCCAATACCAGTCTATAATTTTCCTCTTCAACCTCATGCAGCACATGCAATGGAAGATCAGAGGCCAGTGGATGG
>NW_022109767.1:8998454-9003671 GCF_000313985.2 Echinops telfairi | reverse complement strand
CAAGGGGTCTGGGGTTATTTCTGACTGCAGACATGGGATGTGGTGTCTTCCTGGTTCATGATGAGGGCAGTCGCCCCTTGTTGTCTTCGCTCTTCCCTGGGGAATAAGCCATACTCTACAACGAAGGCTGACACGATTTCTTGATCTATCTCTTCTGCACATCCCTCCCGTGTTCTTTCTGAGTCTCCCTGCCCCTTCTCAGAAGCAGAAACAGCACAGCGGTCCTGCGGCAATGTGGTTCCTAGGATCACAATAGCTACAGGTGTCATAGAAGTCACCGCATGATCAGCTTGTGCTGGTCCCCATCGCCATAGAAATCATGGTGTTTTATCAGGACATCTTTATCAGCAAATGGAAATTCACTAATGCGATAGGAAGTTATTAAATGTAGTTCAGAACTCCCAAACTGCTGGCGCGTCAGTCAGTAAAGAGGGGCGGGAGCACCAACTGATCATGGGGTTATTTGATAGGGGGGAAAATCCAAGATTAAAAATAAAAGCTTGAATTTTAAACTGCTAACAGAGTTTCAAAAGGCTTCAGTAAATGTAATCTGCCGAAGACAATATCCGTGTTCCACGTGTGCCAGAGAACGATGGGCTTCTCACGTATGTGCACAAGCTCATAAGCAGGAAAATATACAGCATGTCAACTAACTGGTGCTCAAATCCTGTTTGAAATTCGACCTGGATTTCCATCCAAGCACAGTGAGCAAATATGCAAAACCTAGACAGTTATAATTTTTGTCTTTACCGAACAATTGTTTCATGACAGTCATAAGATCAAGTTCGAAGAAAAAATTAAATGGTTTTCTGCTTCATAATAAATCAAAATCTTGCTGGAATTCAAAGGAAGGAAGAAAAACTTCATTCCCTTTGTCCCAAACACCCCTTCTTGGGCCAGGATGAGGGAAGAGGACTAAATAAAGGGGCCCGCAGAGCTCCAGTCCAAAGACAGATGCCTTACGCTGTCTCCGTGGATAGACTCTCGCACGGACTTCCAGGAGAAGGAACAAATTCAACTCACGAGAAATCCAGTCAGAACCCTCGTTAGATGCAAGCACGCCATCACGTTCCCTCGCAGACTTTGCGCAGCTAATCAGGAAAAAACAATCTCTAGCAAGGAGCATCATAGTTGGTCGAGAGTTAGCCAAAATGAAGGAAAACATCACTGAGATGGATTGACACAAAAGCCACAGAATGGACTCAAACACACCAATACTTCTGCAGGTGGGGCAGGACCCGGCACCAATGCAGGCTATGGCTCTGTTGTCATGACGTGGAGCCAACACTTCGCAGCTCCGATGTGTGAGCCAGACAGATTACCTCCTGCGTCAGAAGTTTGGAGGAAGAGTTGGTTGTTCCAATGATCTCTTTAGTATGGACCCCAGGGTACGTCGTGGTTACACGCCGGGCTGCCATTAGCATGGTTGGCCGTGGGAAACCACCAGCAGGTCGCTTGGAGTCCACATGGACTCCCTGACAGGGAGTGAGATCTCTATGTGGTAGAGGCTCCGCTCCGTGTTCTGCACTGAAATTCTAGCTGTTTCGGAATACGCAGAGATTAGATGACAATTGTAAGCCATGCACATGTTCATTGTGACCACTTACAACATCTTAGCTGTGGTGTCATTTTGATCTCCGGTTCAGCTTCCAACTAAAGTATTTCTCTGTTCAGTCTCGGTGTCCGACTTTCATCTGGGGGCTGTATCCATGCATAGCAGCCAGGCTGCAGTCTCTCCTGTCACATCCAAATGTAGCACAAAAGGAAGGTAGGGTTTGATAACAATACAAGTATTCATCTTTTTTAAAAATCACATTAACTTTAAGTATATTTACTGTGTGATTCTCTGGCCAGATAGAGATTGGTGGGGTTGTTTTTTAAGCGCTAGCTCACTCACTGCCATTTAGTCGATTCTGACTCATAGTTGTGTTTCTGAGACGGTAATTCTTTAAGAGAGTAGTGAAAGCCCTCTCTTTCCCCCTGCAGGGTGACTGGGGGGTTTGAACTGCTGGCCTAGTGCTTAGCAGCCCATTTCATAACATACTATGTCACCAGAGATCCTTATTTTTAAGAGATGGAGAGGAATAAGAGCCAATTTGGGGTGGGATAAGGACAGATGGTGTTAACTCAAAATTACATACTGTGGTGGGGAGGGGGAGGGATCATGGTGACCTACCGTTTTCAGACAAAGCTGAGGGAATAAGCAAAACCCTGCAGGAGGTGTCTTTATAGATGCAGAATCAAGACAGGAAGACAATGCTCAGTACTTGAGAGCCATCCCTGTATCCTACCAGGGAGAAAGCAACTGGGTCTCCGTAAACTCTTCTGTTTATGTCTGGTGACTGCCCTGGTTCTTGGCCTTTGTTGTTAGTTACGGTTGCTTCGGTCAGCCCAGTATAATTCTACCCAAGTTTGGTCTCCTTGCTTTCCTTCAAACTGCAGATTTCACGACCCTGTTGTCAGGGCACACACAACTCATGCTGGGTGGAGGAGCCCAGCGAGGAGTAGGCTGCGCGGTACATGTGGACAAGCAGGGTCACTAGGCAGTTCCTGGTCATCTTGCATTGCCATGAAAAGCTCTGAATGGATGAAAGGCAGTGGTCAGCCGCGACTTGCTTCCTCTCTCATAATGTGAAATGTTTAGCTATCAAGGGCGGAGTTTTGAAATGCCTGAAGGTGCAAAAGAAATGTCAGATGGAGTTACAGGTGGACAAGTCATGCAGGCAGAGCCTTTGGAAGGCTCCTTCTGGCTCAAGCCTTCGTGTGCCTGGCTTGCTGCCTTTGGGGCAGTGTGAGTTTCTTAAATACAAAACAAATCACCCCGTAGGGCTGTCCTGCCTCATGACTGACATCCCATTCTCAGGGCACGCTCTATGTCTTAATGCCTGAGCATAAATCCTGGCTCACTCAGTTTCCAGGGGGGTGACCTTGGGCATTTTATGCAAGCTCTATAAAGGACAGTTTCTTCACCCAGAAAAGGGGCATTGATAATAAAATAAAAGTCTTTTAAAAAACTATTATTCGGCCAATACAATATTGTTGTGTGCGGTGAAGCTGACAGGTTGGAATCATCCAACCATATAGGATAAGGGAGAAACCCCCCCCCCATGGGGTTCCCTGGGTTGAAATCATGGGAACAGATTGCGGGGCGTTTTCTTCAGTGAAATCACTGGGGGTTCCACCATCGACCTTCAATGACCAGCAGAGCACTTAACCACAGCACCACGGGAGCTCTCCGGAACCTAACAGCTATTGCAATAGTGATTTGGGCTGATTACAAATATGACATAAGATAACACATACAACATACCTGGTTCAGTGCAGGTCCTATAAGTAATGTGATCATGAAGCGTCATTGATTCAATCCAACTCATACTGACCCCATGTAACAGAGTAGAACTGCCTCAGTGTTTGCTAGGCTGAAATCCTTAGTGTAGGAACCCTGGGGGTGTAGTGGTTATGAACTGGGTTGTTAACTGTGAGGTCAGCAGTTCGAAACCACCAGCTGCTCCAGGGGAGAAAGATGGGGCTTTCTATTCCAGTGAAGAGTGCGAGTCTCAGAAATGCCCAGGGACAGTTCTACCCTGTCCTCCGGGTTTCTCTATAGTCAGTACCGACTCAGCATTGGTAGTGAGTTAATCTTCACCATGGAAGAACTCTAGGTCTTTTTCTCCCATGGAGCACCTGGTGATTTCTAAATCATCAACCTTTTGCATGGCTCCACCAGGGTTCCTTCTATTCCTCTGAGCAGCAACTAGCATGAAGCATTGGGATTTTGTTGGTAGCTGCCACCAAGGTGATCCTAACTCACGGCAGCCATTCTTTGCAGGGACGAACCGCTCCACGGGGGTTTCAAGGTGGTTGCTCTCGGGAAGCATCCTCATTCCCGAGGTACGTCTGGAGTTTGAACCGATCGCCATTGGATGAGGAGTCGAGCACTGAACTACTAGTGCTATTCAGGGAGCTCTACGAAGGTTGTTGATCAGCGCCTTCGCATCAGTTTTGACTCACAGTCACCTTGTGTACAGCAGAACTAAACATGCAGGGGGTGAGCCCATGTTTGCAGCTCCCGGATTGATCTGTTTTATTAAGGGAGGACTTCTTTTTCTCTCACTCGCCACACGACCGAGCATGATGTCCATCTCCAAGAACGTCCTCTGGATAATCTGTCCAAGGTATGTGAGATCTCTCACCATCCTCGGTCCGAAGGAGCATTCTGACTGTATTTCTTCCAAAATAAATGTGTTCATTCTTATGGCAGTCTACAGTACTTTTAATATTCGTCACCCACACCATAACTCAAATTTATCCATTCTTCTGTCTTTCTTACTCATTGACCAGGTTTCACATACATATGAGATGACTGAAAAGGCCCTGGCTTGAGTTAGGCACATCTTTGACCCCAAAGTGGCATCTTCGATCTATCACATTTTAAAGAGGTCTTGTACAACCGAATGACCCAAGGCAAGACATTGCCTTCTTGACTGCTGCTTCCATGAGTGTTGCTTGTGGATACAGGTACACTGAAATCTTTGACGATTTCCATCTTTTCTCCATTTACATGATACGGCGTCTTGGTCCAGCTGGGAAGATTGTGTGTTTTCTTGACACTGGTTGTAACCCATCCTGAAGGCAGTAGCCATAGAGGCTCATCAGTCAGGCTTCCAGTCCTCTTTGCTTTCAGCTAACAAGGTGAGGTTATCTGCTTCTTGTGGTTGCTAAAGAGCTTTCTTCCAAGCCCGATGCCAAGTCCTTCTTCATCCACACCATTGAATTCCTTTGTGTAGTCAATAAAACACAAAGAAACAACTTTCTAGTATTCTCTGCTTTCACCCAATATCCTTTTGACATCAGCAATGATTTCCCTTATTCTGTCTTCTTCTGAATTCACATGGAATTCTGGCAGCTCCTTGTCAATGTACTGCTGCATCAGTTCGTAATGCAGTCATTAATCCGCTGGGCCACCCAGGGACCCTTCAGAATAGTTACATTATTATGAAAGTTATTTCATTTCAAGTTTAGTAATTGAGACTCTGTGAAGATATAAATATGGCCCAGTCTAGGTTTTTAAAGGAAAATAAAAACTAAAATTCATAAAATGACTACCATTTGCCATATTATTACAGACATTATTTCAATGAATACTCCAAATGATATCACTACCACTGGGCCCATTCCAACTTGTCGTGTCCTTATAGCAACTCTTAAGGAGAGAGT
>NW_022109767.1:8995506-8997600 GCF_000313985.2 Echinops telfairi | reverse complement strand
CTAGACAAAGGAGTGAAATACGGTTTCAGTAATAACCTTAAGGTGCCAATTTAAAAAAAAATAATTTACGCAGCAACTGTTTCATTTGAGCAAAAAGAAAGGAAAATTAAACAGCTTCCCAAACACGCCTCTGGAATACTAATATCCCCACATCTCCCAGAAGAAGCAATTAGGCAAATAAAGAATATACTCATATACGCCCATGCCGAAAACTGGATGCAGAAAATCTGTTTTAAAATATTTACTTTACTGACTAGTTTTTAAGTGTTTTCTTTAATTCACAGGATTCAGTACATGAACATCATTGAACTGTAGTGCATGAGACGATTGTTGTTGAGTTGACAGGGACTCTGGGTGTAACGGAAAGAAACCCTATCCAGTCCTGTACCACCTACACGGCCATGGCTCTATTTCAGCCTATTGCTGCAGCCATGGTGTAAATCCATTTCGTTCAGAGCATCCCTCTTTCTGGCCGACCCCTTACTTTACCAAGCACAATGCCCTTTTCCAATTTCTCTACGGATAACACATCCGAAGACGCAGGATGAAGTCCTGCCAGCCTCAATTTTAAGGAGTATTCTAGCTGTCCTTCTTCCAACGCAGATTTATTCAATCTTTTGGCAGCCTCTGGCGTATCTAATATTCTTTGCCAACGCCATAATATATTGGAATGTTCCATCCCATCCAACATTTGACATCTTTTAATAATGCATGATCTGAACCATTTAATCTACGAGTAGGTGACTTGCCACTCTCCTTGCCATCTCATCATGCCGAAGTAAATGAAAACGCTCAAGCCAAACATGTGAAAAATAATTTATCGTTTGCTATAACCAGTGGAAAATACAGTCTCAATTTGGTTTTTAAAATCAATGAATGAAAGGCGTGACATCTAGGAGAACCACACTAGAAGAAGCCGTTGTGTTGTCAGATGCCGAAGGGTTGGTTCCGGCTGATGCTGACCTTACGCACAACAGATCGCAACACCAAGACGAGAAGGACTAGGCGTCTGGCACTGTCTTAGACAACGTGCCACTGCGATTCACAAGGCTTCCAGTCACCTCTTCCTTATTCCTAGTTTTATCTTAGTGTGGAAGCTCCCCAGAAACCTGTCCACCATGGGAGACCCTGCTGATATTTGAAAGACCACCAACACCAACTGTTTCACGCAGTGCCTACATAGCTTCAGCATCACAGCCACACACAAACCCCACCACAGTACAACACCCTAACAGCCAAGTGGCAGAAAATACAGGCTATAGCCATAGACTTGCTCTCCAGGGGTTGCTGTAATGCTGAACGGATTTCAGTGAACTTGCAGACTAATACAATGATGGGGAAGAAGGCTCTGGACTCTGCTTCTGAAAATAAGCCAATGAAAGTTCTTTGCACCACGGCATTCCACAACTGATCCTGGGGTGGCATAGGACCAGACAGCACACTGTCCTGGGGTGACTGAATCCGGTACCAACTCCATAGCAGCTAACAACTGCTGCCGCCTACACCTCTATAGAACAGCACGAACAACACTGCACTGCATTTGGTTTCGCAACCCTCAGAAGAAAAGGCACCCTAAGAGCACGATGTACATTGACCTTTGGGCTTCATTTTTGGAGCTGATACTAAATAGAGGAAAAATATGTCCAATAATGCAAAAATGTACATCCGAATAAAATTGCAGTTTGAATGTGTTGCTTTATACTGGCCAGCAGGGAGGAGAACACAAGCAGGAAGGGGAAACAGCCAGCCAGCACGCTGACTGAATTATGTCACCAGATTCCAACCCAGAAGTATCATCTAATAATAACATCACCCTGTTCCTGGGCCTGCCAACTTCTAAAATTAAAAACCAACTCAGGTTGAGCATGTCAGCTGAAATCAATCAAATAAAGTAGTACTTGGGGGAAAAAAATAACCCCCCAAAACCGCGCTCCAACCTATTTCTAAAAACCATCATGAAAACTACCCTGCCATCTTGGTAATTGGCCAGTAGCATAATTTTTTAGCTGCTTAATAACCCATCACCATAGGAGTAAAAATGTCAAGAATCACATGTTAACGGTGACTCCGGGTGTGTGTGTGTGTGTGTGTGTG
>NW_022109767.1:8984617-8994147 GCF_000313985.2 Echinops telfairi | reverse complement strand
CCAGGACCGGTGGTGGGGAACCTGGTCCATCGGCCTTGAGCGACTGACGGTGCTGGGGAAGGTGGTGGACAAGCTAGTTCCCTGCCCAGGAGGGTCATCTCATACCCACTGGAGAATGCAGTTCCTTTTAGTCCCATTGCAAATTCCACTCCCTCCTTATTTTCGGAAGAAACTCCAGTAGTTTACATGACTGCTACATAATATTTCGAGCTTGTGGTCTCCACACCAGCATATAGCCAAGGACCATTCTCCTGATTTACCTTCACCGGAGCTGGTGGGCTTGGATGAAATTGGGAAACATTACAGAGGAGAAATGCTGAATAATTGAGAGATGTTTCTAGGGCCCTGGTTGGGTCTCTGCAAAAGTGTGCAGGTGATGGGTATAATCCCTATGGTGAGAATGAAGTGGTAGAGTTGGTGACTATCAACTCATTCGGCACAACCCTGGTGATACAACAAAGGTCTATCCTGGAAGCAAGAGATGAAAGCCCCACCAAGTCCCTATAACATTGATTATAAGTATAATTTTATGTATCCCATGGATTCCAACCTGGTCTTTAGATCATAACTGCCTTGGACTTGACTGTGACCATTACCTCTTACAATATTTGGAACATGGATCCTGGGTATGATAACATCATTTAAAGGACGACAAACCAGAAAACTCAAATGGATCGAACTTTCCCTACACCAAGCATAGGAAATGAGTTCGGGAGTTTGCCATTTTGTTAAAATTAATCTATCTGTGGTTTAAAGTAGGGAGTATACTCTTACAGACACAATCTACACGGATATGGCATCCTTAACATAACTAAGAAAATCCTATTCTAAAATGGGGCTACCCCTTGTGTATAGGGGTTTAGAATTTATAAGGCATATTTTATAAATCCATCCTTAACACTAAACCAAGTGTTTAACTCTGTGACTGCTTCAATCGCTCAGTAAAGACCTCAGATCATAGACCACAGTCTTCTAGGGATCATTCCCTGAGTATCCAGGGTAGCTTAACTTCCATAGCCAGAAGGAGGGACAACAGCATGGCAATACTGATGTCCAGGGGACATTTGCTGTAGGGACAATTCAGGGTTTTCATATTTTACCATGAAACGTTTTCCTCCACCTAACTACTCTCTCCCTTGTCCATTGAAGTCAGAGACACTATTGTTCATAGATTATGTCAAATATTAAAGTTCATTTATGAATTGCAACCCCTCAAGTACCCTTAATAATAATTCTAATAATCTTCCAGCTCAAGCCCTGCTCATCTGTTAGGGACCGAACAGTAGGTCAAACCATTTTTTGCCTATTGTAACTATAAAATGTATTAAGGATTTTTGTGTGGAATTGTGTGAAGAAATATTTTAGAATTATATCGAATTATATTTAAATATTTAGAATTTAAATACAAATATTTAAAACCACAGGTAGCAGCAATATGACCAGAGATCATTTGCTCTTTGGAATTCAGGATAATGGAAGGGCTTTGCCTTGACTTCTAGGACATTGGGTTCCAATTTTCTCTCCACCACTCTCTGGTAATCTTGGGTAAGTGATAACCCTACATCGCATTTCCTCATCTTCTTTCTCCCAGTGGGATACAGGCGACATTAATTTAGATGGTGAGACTTCCCCGTGTAAGTTTTCATAAGAAGAATTGGTACTTTGCATTACGGTGTTGGTGTTGAGTTTCGATGAGCTGGAGCTGACTCAAGGGCAGTGAGTTTGGTGTTTGGGTCTCGTCGGTCTTGGAAGAATGTTAGCTACACCTTGGCTTGTCAGAAGCATGTACAGATCAAGAAGTACGGCTCCCCAGAATGCTCCGTAGAAGCAAGGATGGTGAGAGATGTTGGACAGGTTGTCAGGGGAAACAAGTCCTTGGAAACATGCCTTGGGAGAGCAGAGGGACATGGGAGAGAGAAGCCCTTCAGTAGAGGGAACCGCACAGCGACGACCACCGAGCTCAAACACAAGTTGGAGGATGGCCCTGGACCAGATGTTCAACAGCACCAAGCCACAACATCCGTACATGTTGCCTGAAGGGGAGAGAGAAATGGGTAGAAAGGAAGAAGAAAGCAGAGAAATGCCATATGGCGAGCACTACATTTCTGCAAGACGTTCTTCCACATAGTTCTGTAGCACTATACTCTTCTGCAAAACAAGCCTTACTTTCAGGAAATTTCTAATCCCTCCTCTAAAATCCTCATCCTGAAACAGTGGTCTCTACCATTACCATCAGGGCCCTGGGGCGGCACCAATGATTCGTGTGCTTGGCTGCTGACTGACTGGTCAGAGGCTTGAAGAGAAGCTGAGGTGGTGGCATGTTTTTGACGTCATAATCCATTTGCATCCGGTGCCTCATCGTTCCTACAATAAGTCAAAATTACCTTGTAATCATATCCCCAATTTTGGACGGGCATTAGCTTAGTACCTGATGGCCCAGGATGGCAAACCCTTCACTGGTGAACCTGTGGGCCTCCGTGGCTTTTGTTGACTTGTCATCCCTTTATATTGAGCTCAGATACCGTCGCCCAGCCAAATGTTTTGCTGGGGACAGGCTCCAGTTCAAGGTCAGCTTGACCCACAAAACAGAAAGGGTTTCGGGTCTCCTGGGAAAGTATCAGCACCGGAGGAACTGTGCGGTTCACTTTCTCAGGACATCACGAAGGAGGGGCCCAGCTAGGGTTTCTAAAGCAAGTTCACAAGCCTTAAGGCTTAGGCCTTGTGAGCAATCTTCTTTTGAGCAATCTGTCTTTTGACTGTTTCCACCCCCCCTCAAAGGTGTTCTGCAAAGCAGAGCATGCTGGAGCATAACAAAAGTGAGTCATCTGGGGTGGAGGACCCCCACGAGGGGACTGGTCTTTAGAGATAAAGAGACTGGGAGAAGGTTACTGCAAATGCGTTTTCATCGGCCAAGTTCTTTTTCAGAGGAGTAGCAATGTGGAATAAAATGTAGTACAATGGCTACGAGGGATTGTTTAGAGGGATACATAGGGCAGGAGGCAGGCTCTCGTGGGCCCTCTTTTTCCCATTGTAGGCTAATAAAAGAGGCAATTATCTAATAAAAAATTTACTGTTAATTACTACCAGTTAAGTACTACTACTGTTAGTAATATTAAGTACTATTGGTCCTGAAGAGATGTATTTCATCTTGGAAATTTGACATCTTTCCTGGCTTAACCCCCACCCCCACGCCCTCACCACACACCCCAATTACAATCCACAGAAAGTGGAAACGAGACAAGAGCCATTTAACGTGTCAAAACACAGAGTGAAGGGAAGAAGTGCTGGCAGTGAGGGCTTTTCAATGGGACCGGAGGAAATAGTGGAGATGATTCTGGAATATGTTTTTGTCTACTTGACATTACCCACTCCCTCCCATCCTTTCTGGTTTTTTTGTTTTTTTTTTGTATTGGTTTCGTCGGAGTTGTTGGGGTTTTTTTCCAGAAGAGGGGGGGTTCGTTGGGGTTATTTTCATGCTATAGCCCAAGCATTCTTCCTAAAACATGTGTGCTCTCAAGGGTGTGGTCCTGACGGATGGAATCCTCCGTTTGGATCCTGTAGGGTCACCCAGAGGGTCTTACCTTCCTTTGAACAGTCAGGTCTGGGCCGTGCACTTCCCAGAATTGAGATGGAGATGAAGTCATTAGTTTCTTCCTACGTGAAGCTCTGACTAGAGGATGGAATTCTATGGGCAAAGTCTGAGTAGGGTTTTTTTCATAAATCTCACGCCCAGCTGAGCTGTAACACCTGTTCCATTTTCCCAGGAACTTGAGCCACAAGACTACTTCCCGTCTATCTGGTCTTCTTCTTGCGCAGGACACTGACAAAGGCAGGGGTCCCAGTTTCCGAAGGCTGTGCTAATTGGACAGCTCTGGGCTGGTGCGAAAGTGAACCCCAACCCACCAGCGTCCCAAATAAGGCCCCGGTGATTATTTCCTGCTCTTTAAAAAAGAAGTCGCCTTTATAATGCAAGTGATACAAGATTAATTTGTTTGTGCGGGGAAAAATCATTGTTGAACCTCTTGCCCCTAATAAACATTTTTTCCTTTCCCAGCACAGTTGAGAGAGAGAGAGAGAGAGAGAGAGAAGAGTAAAATCCAGAGATGAGCTAACTGAGCCCTGTTTTTCTGAGAGACAGAGGTGGGCTGGAGGAGGAGGAGGGGGTTCAGGTAGGTGGCATGACTGTGAATTTGCTTTTGCGGTTCGTCTTTTAAATGTTCCGTGCTTATTCACTTGAACACAACAATGGGGGACAAGGTTGAATCAGGTGGTTAACTAAATGCCATTAGTTTAACCAATAGCCAGGTTAAATTTTAGAGAAAGGTCTAGGAGTTTCAAAAACGGAATGATTAAGTGAAGAGGACATTTCCTTATAGGATCCTTGAAAGGAAGGGTGGGTGGGGGACTCGAGTGGGGGCAGGGGAAGCATTCATCCAAAGAAAAGAGAATCATGTCTGGTCCTGTGTGAACAGGCTATGTGTAAACATTCTGAAAACCATGCACAAGCTTGGGATCCGGCAAGGAGGTCTCAGATGGCATCTGACAGAAAAAGAACATTTAGAAATAAAGGTGATGTCAACACATTGGTGTCAGAGCACCCAAGGACCTGAGTCTTACACTCAAAACATTGGACACCATAGCTCACAAGTCACAACACAGCCAGTATTCAGACTGTTCCCTGTGGTCCTGCCAATGGTGCTTCTCACTCAAATCCCTAAAGAAAATGAATCGTCCTTGAATTCTGTGCTGTGCCTCCTTGGAATCTGTCTGTCTGTTGGCTTGGGGGGGTGGGGGGTGTCATAGTTACTCTGCTGTTGTTTACTGTGTCCACTGGGGGTTACTCTCATTGTCTGAGCCACCCATCATGGCAGGCCTCATTCGTCAGACACATTCTCATTAACCAGGTTTCTCCTAGCCGAGCAATTGAGAGTAGAGCATAGGATAGGCTTTAGTTTTGAAGGTGAGGGTTATCAGTCAGAAGGAAAAGGGTCCTCACTATACTGCAGTAGGAAAAATTAGTAAGCTTCAAATGAACATCTAATGACCTATAGCATTCGTTGTCCCAGTTTTCCAAAACCCGTATGTCTTTCTAAATCTACTCTTCAGAAGGGATGAGATGCTAAGAACCTTCAGAGAATATTTACTGGAATATTTCCAAAAGCACGTGAGACTTGATTAAACATTCGTCTGCATGCATATTAATTAGAAAGGAAAGCGATTCACAATATATTACTGAGTGAAAAGTATCTAAGTTGACCCTTGAAGAAAAAAGCGCAAAAGTGGTCAATGTTAACAATTTCAGCCCAGCACTATACAAAGTAATATGGCTATCGTGACCCGATTTTACTATTATTTAATATACATCCTGAACAAGTGAAGGAGTCCTGTTGGCATAGTGCGCTATGCACTAGGTTGCTAACCTCAAGGTGAGCAGTTCAAAGCCACCAGGAACTCCAAGGGAGAAAGATAAGGCTTTCTCTTTATTCCAGGAAAGATTTACCATTTCAGAAACCCACAGGGGCCATCCTGTCCCTCTGAGATGGAATCAACCCGATGGGAGTGGAGTTGACCAGTTGGCAGTAGCTGTCCCTGGGAAGGGAGGTTATAGTACCTTCTCATTGTTGCCTCTTTTGGCTTACCTGCTTTCTCAACTTTTCCAGACTAAATCTATGGATTCCCTCTAGGGCAGCGGTTCTCAACCTGTGGATCGTGACCCCTTTGGGGGTCGAATGACCTTTTCACGGGGGCCGCCTGATTCATAACAGTAGCAAAATGACAGTGATGAAGTAGCACCAAAAATAATTTTAGGGTCGGGAGGGCGGTCCCCACAACATGTGGAACTATATTAAAGGGTCGCGGCATTAGGAAGGCTGAGAACCACTGCCCCAGGGCATGAGGTCATAGCTGAAATATTGGGGACGATATTGGCCATTTCATGTTGTCTGCTGTCATTGTTTAAACCAATCTTCAAACGACTTATATATATGCCAGGTTGGCTTGTTTCCTACCCACAGTTCACCAATTCTATCTATGTGCACTAGAGGGGGAAGCAGTTTAATAACGCAAGGATAAAATTGGACTAGTGAACAGCCCTAGACTTAACCTTGGTCTCTCCTTTGTGTCCCTGTCAAATCGGCTAGCAGTTAAAGGTGTCACAATTCCTTGAAGAGATTGTGTTTCTTTCTACTATATTGAAAAATAAAAGTATGTTCCCCCCAGAGCTAGCAAAACAAAAACCTTCATGAGAAAGAATGTGGTTACAGTAATCTCGTACCTGGTAACATGCATTATTTCATTTAGGCATACCTTCTCTGACATCCAGCAGTTTGGAGCAGTTTTTGATCCCACCATCTCCTTTCCACTATCAGCGCCTCTGCGCCCTTGCTTTTCAAGGGAGTCTTCTCGGACTGCATTGAGCATTGCCAAGTTTCCCTTCTCTCCTTATTTGGCCAGTGAGATTCCAGAAAGCTGAGCTCTACCGTGCTATCGCAGCAAGGGGTTCTGCATGAATGGCCGTACGTTCCCTCGGAGCGCAGGGCTTTATTCTTGATCACTTTTTTATTTTCTGTGAGTTGGTGATGACTACTGCTGTCTTCGGTCAGGCCATATGGTTACAAAGCTTGGCTGCTAACTGGAGGGTTGGACATCCTTGTCCATCCAGAGATTTTCAGAAGAAACACTTGGCAATGCCTTTGAAAGAACCAGCGCTGACACCCAAGTGTCTGCTCTTCTCCGACACGTGCAGTGCCATTTGTAGGCGTCACATGGAAATGGCAATGGGTTCTAGTGGCTATTAAATGTGGCTATTCTTCTGCTCTCAAATGTCTAGAGTTAATTGTATTCTAAATGTTTACAATATGTTTTATGATTCTAGTTTGCCTCTTAAAGTTTATTTTTGATTTAACAGATCCAGACAATCAGGTTCCTATTTTTAAAAAACCAATGGTATGAGACAAAACAGCCAGAATTTACTCTAAGCAAAAATGACAAGGTCAGGGGGTGGGGAGCAAAGAAACCAGATGAACAAAAATGGGTCAATCAGAAGGGAAAGAATTAAAATGTTGCCACAATATGAAAAATGTAACTAATGTCACTGAGCAGGATGTATAGAACTAATTAAAGCATTGTTTATTTTATGAGTCAACCTATGACCTCTGGTTTCAAAACTTCAAGGCAAAAAATTCAGAGTTCCTCCAGTATCTACTTGTCCAGTACATCTGGTCTTTAAAAAGAATTTGCATTTTGTCCTACATTTTTCTCCCAATCTATGTGGGACCATGTATAGCAGAGGTTCTCAACATGTGGGTCGTGACCCATTTGGGGGTCAAATGACCCTTTCACAGAGGTTGCCCAATTCATAACAGTAACAAAATTATACTTAGGAAGTAGCAACGAAAATAATTTATGGTTGGGGGGGATCACCACAGCATGAGGAACTGTATTAAAGGGTCGCGGCATTAGGAAGGTTGGGAACCACTGATGTATGGTGTCCATGTTCAGAATGGTCAGTAGTGGCAACAGGGAAAGCATCTAGTGCTTCTGGTCTCAGGGTACAGGAGATCATGGTTCCTGTAGACCAACGGTTCTCAACCTATGGGTCGCGGGCGCCCCTTTGGGGGTCGAGCAACCCTTTCAAAGGGGTCACCTGATTATAACAGTAACAAAATTACAGTTATGAAGTAGCAACAAAAATAACTTTATGGTTGGGGGGGGTCACCACAACAGGAGGAACTGTATTAAAGTGTTGCGGCATTAGGAAGGTTGAGAAACACTGCTATAGTAGTTTAGTTTCTTTCTTTGTCTTTTGCTCTAGACAAGTAAGACCAATAGGTGTATCTCAGCTTTTAGGATCTCAGACACAATACAACAAACTAGGATGTAGAACATAAGCTTTATGTCAATTGACCAAGTTGTCCCACGAGACTGTAGGCCTAAGCCTTCAAGCCCAGTATACTAATCTCCTGAGTTATTTGCTTATGTCTAGGAAGTATCTATAAACAGAGTTTATCTCAAAGTTACCATTAAACCATTTTGGTCCACAATTCGAATCTATATTTTACTTTTGGAAAATTACTAAGAATAGTTTTAAGTTTCATGCTATTAAAGGAGCAAGAACAAGAGAATAAGAAGTATCGGTGAATCAAGGTCAACACCCAGTTACTTTAACCTACTCTGTGGGACTTTGAGCATGTCACTTAACCTCTTTGGGTTTTAAGGGTCACCAGCTGTAAGATAAAAGATTATCAAGAGAGAACAAAGTTCTCTTTATTTGTACTTTTGTTGGGTTCTCAATCCATTAATCCATAAATCCTCTGTGCATCTCTGATACAACATCAGCTTCCTGCAATGACCAACGATCAACAGCAATTGGTCCACCAGTCTGTGATTTCCACAGCTCTGATGTCCTCAGGTTCAGTCAGATCTTAAACTACTTGAACACAGACCTTCCCTCCTCCTCCTCCTCCTCCTCCTCGTACTCTTCCTCCTTCTCCCCCTTTCCTATTTCTTCATAGTTCTTCTGTTGTTCAATGCATAGCGATAACAATGTACGGACGTCACAGATAGGTTGGAGCAGGTGATCCAGCTGAATAAAGTTCTCCTAAGGAACACCAGGAGCTCCCGCGTGATCCACGTGGCTAAACACTGGACCACTAACCCAAGTGGCAGTTTCAACCCGCCCAGAGGTGCTGCGGAAGATAGGCCTGGCAATCTGCTGCTGAAAGGCCACCGCGTTGAAGACACTGTGGAGTCGTTCCACTCTGTGGATAGAGGTTCACCGTGAACCAGGAGCAGCACCGAAGGACAGCACTCAATGACTGAAGGGCCTGACAGATTCAAGCTTCACGGTGCGCAGCAGGTGTCTTGTCCCATATGAAGGAACTTCCTGGAGTCTCGAGCTTCCCCAAACTCCCGTCCAAATTGTATCCCGCTAGAATGGGAATGGAAGCTAACTAAACATGTCCAAAATTGGGAGAGGACATTTTCTCAGCTCCAGGTAAGAAAAGTCAAATGACCAGGTGATCCCTAAGTCCTCCTGGGGACAATTTCAAAATTTTGTGGGTTTGTTTTTTATTTTTTAACTGGTGGTTGCAGTCCTCTAGGAAAGACTCCCCGACCTCCTCCTCCTCCTCCTCCTCCTCCTCCTCTTTCTCCTCCTTTTTGTACAATAAGAGCTCCCCCTTCCCTGCACAGTCCTTCGAATACAAGCGAAAAATTCCAAATTCCTCATTTGTTTAGCCTGAAAATCCCCTGCACATTCCCACCAACTACTTCCTTTTCTCTCCTTTTAGCAAGCCTCCCCTCTCTTTCCCTTTAATGAAGAGAAGTTCAGAGGGGTTTTTCCCATGAATAGATGGCAGGCACCTGGGAGTTATGAATTTTAAAGTGATCATTTTCTTTCAGCCACGCCGGACAATGGGCATCTCCTTTTGACTCACTTTCTCAGCTTTGAGAGCCTCTCAGATCCGCCACATTCCAGCGGGACCGGAGTCAGCGCAGGGCTGTGCGACCATCAAGGTCTGCACAGAAAG
>NW_022109767.1:8969775-8984260 GCF_000313985.2 Echinops telfairi | reverse complement strand
GCTGCAACCCTATGGACTCCTCCACACAGGAGCTGGGGACTTGCTGGGAAAACAGAGGTGTGGTTTTCATGAACTCTTGTGAATCCTTCTTCCCTTCTTCATGATTAGAGACAGATTTGTTGCTAAAGCTTTTTTTAAACACACAGAACCATCCAAACACAGAGACAATTTTTTTTTGGGGGGGTGGGGTCAGTTAGATCCAGGATGCACAGGGAGTTATTTCACAGAACATAGAGGAGCATCAGGTCACGGGTCACTTTTGCTAAGCATAGCCATGGCCGGGACAGTTCTAAATCAAAAATGAATGTTTCCTCTGCAGACATAAGGCAGTGGTGCAAAGTAAGCACATCCCAGGGTTTGCTTTATAATAGGGAGAGCAGACAAGAGGGCACTAAATATAATAGGGAGTGCAGAAAAGAGGGCCCTAAAATACTTATGTGTGTATACAAACTATATATATATATATATTATACAAACTATATATAGATACTGAATTTGAGCAAATGACGAGAATAGAAAATCACACACACACACACACACACACACCCCTACTATAAAATGGAATCATTCTGAATGGTGAGAGACACTATCTAGGCGACACTCAGTGAGTGGCCCCCTGGGGGCAAGGACGGGCACCCTGTTCCAGCCCTCAGATACTGCGCTGTGCAGCAGTCACTGTGATCAGAAGGGCAGCGTACTTTGGCGATGACTGCATTACGCCTTATGATGTTCTTGTCTTTCGCCGGAAGAAGGAAAGCCTTGGGACAGAGGACAGACAGTCCCTGAGATTTTTCAGAAGTCAGAAAATCCACAGGAAATACAGGCAGCTACTCACTTGATTCAAATTTAAATGACACTTTTCCTTGCTTGTAATTAAGACACTCAAGTAGTGTCTCCGTTCATGACATTTACATAACTGTACAATAGCTTGCCTAAATGAACAGCAAATGGTAGTTAACCTTGAAGTGTATCATCTTAATTGAACAAATCTGGCTTTGCCTCAATAAATTAAAAACATAAAAATAATATCTCAACCGGACTTTTAGAAACAGCCTTGCCATCCGGCACGAATCGAGCGCGTTGCACCGTGGACTGCTACGTTGGCATGCTCGGACATTTTCCTGTTTGGATTTAGAACGCTAAAAACATTCCCATACACATGCGCTCTTTTCCCAACATTGTTTCCAAAGCAAATCCCTGTGGCTCTCTGGAAATCATTGCTAAGACTATCGGGACGTGGAATTCAAATACACGAGTCTGCTGGTTTGAGACGGCTCCTCATCTGAGCGCGTCCAGTTCCCGCAGCTCCGTGAGAAAGTTGGCCTTGACTTTCTCTGCTTCTATCCACTGCACATCCTGAGCCAGCGAAGACGTGAGAAGACCCATTCCTATCACTTGCATGGAAAGCAATTCACCTAGCCTGCACATCCCTCCAGTGTTTGGGGACCCACAAAAGACGAGGTGTTCGCCCTCCCGCAGTGTGCTACACTCATCCGTGCCATCGCATTTCAGTGATTATATAGTTAAGAGAAGAAATAGTGCAATATGTTCTTATTGACATGCAATAAGTTAATGAGACACCACCTGTGCCTTGTATTGGTTTACCGGTTAGGGAGGGCAGGGGCTGAAGAGCAGGAAAACACAGGTGTTCTAAGAACGTCGTTGTAGAATTCCCTACATAGATTCAAAAACCCAACGATTGAAAATCATTTCTCAGAATCCAGCAGTTCACAATGCTCAGGAATCACCCCTACACACAGAGACATAAATAAAAATCATTGTGAAGAAATTCCTGATTTCTTGGCTAGCAAGGGGGGGAGGAGGGGAAGGGGGGGGAGGAGGCTGTAACTCATTCTCTGCTCGTTCTCACAGTGTTCGCTATTGTACCATCTGCAAGATACAATGTACATGCTCCGCTACAACCCGTATGGCTGGAAAAGCAGCATTCATACTGTGAATTACCATTTTTCCCAGCATCTAGCTCTGCTCAAAGACAGCACAATAATAAACTAGAAGCTCCTTTGTCTGTCAAACATTGTTCTTCATTACTACATGAAAAGCAAATTGTCTTTGTATAGAGGAAGAGTGGCACACACAGCCCCCGGAGTGGGGGGAAGGGATTTGCCTCCCTCATCCCTCGTTGACCACCCCCCAAACACAGCCTCCACTCATCCAGCCGCCCCAGTGGCCACCCAACTCTGCCTGCAACTCCCTGCCTCTGCAGGCGCGTGGGGACCGTGTCCTGGTTTGGTTTCGGGCGATGCTGGATTGGAAAACCACAGCGTGCTTCTCTACTGCAAGTCCTGAATCTTCCTTCCCATCCACAGATCTTACTAGTTTTAAAACATTTCAACGTGTCCTTTTTTAAAATGCATGGGTGAAGGGAGTCTTTCAGAGACAGGTCCCAAATCCTCCCCTCGTGCCTCTTTGGGGCTAAACAGACTCAGGGGATTATTGTGAGTCGTTTGGGTCCTCAGGGGCCCAACAGAAAGAAAACAAGCAAACAAAAAACACATTGCGCAGGAGATCAATGTAAAACTTGCAAATATATAGTTGCAACGCCAGTTGTTGTCTTATGGCTAGCCCGTGTGCACGGCGTGAAACTGTGTCCCAGAGGGCTTTCAGTGGCTGGTTTGTCAGAAGTCAACCACCAGGCTTTCCCCCTCTCGTTGCCTTTGGGTAAATGCAAACTGCCAACCTTTTGTAGTTAGCAGTTGTGTGTGTTACCTGTTCCCACCACCCAGGGACTCACACAGAGTTACAGTGCCCAGGAACATTCATTATGCGAGTTAAGAAAATGGGTAGATAGACCGGACCTACTCCTCCAAAGGGAAAGGTCATTGCAATAGAAATCCGTACTTACTTACTGTTTGTCGGGTTCTTTTTGGAAGCAGCTCATAATCACCAGCCATGGAAGAAAGATGAGACTGTCTGCTCCTTGGGACAGTCTTGGGAATCCAAAGGGACACTTCTACTCTGTCCTAGAAGTGTCAACTTGATGGCAGTGGTTTGGGGTTGCGCTGGGTTTGGGATGCAATAACTTTCGGACAGCTCTGCTGGCGCAATAGTCCTGCTTGCAAAGACTTCATGGCACTAAGAGGCCATCATGATCTCCCAGGCTGGGGAGGGGGTGGGTCCTCCTTGCAAACCTGCAAGAGAAGTACCTTTCAGTGACATCTGGTAGAACTCTCAGTGGGATGTTTCTGTAGAGTGTTGCTCTAGAGGGCAGCCAGGAGAGGTTGAAGGGTACTCCGCGGAGCATGAAATGAGCAGTCCACAGCACATCTGTCTACCATATTCTACTGGAAAGGGACTCAACAGACGGTGTATGTTTGTGGTTAAAGAAAAGTTGACATCTCATCAGAGATTGAAAAAACTCCTTGGTGGGAAACACCCAACAATGAACTCTAGGCATGAAGCAGCTGCTAGCTTATTGGTTTTTGTGATTTCTAGTTATCCTGGCTTTGCGGTGGTTTTCGGATGCTAACTAATCAGTGGTTCCAACTGACCAGCTACTCTGAAGGAGAAAATTGTAGCAATCTGCTCCCATAACTAGTTCAGCCTTGCACATCCTACAGGGAAGTTCTACTATATGGTCATTATGAGTCAAAATCAACTAGTTACCAATGGGTAATTAGCCTATCTTGCAAAATAGGAGTAATACCTAGTTCACTGAGTTGCCATGAAGTTTTATGGGCACCATATGCATATCCTAGATCTATAGCAGGTCCTTAATAAGTGCTAGTTGCTTTTTGCAGATGTAGATTAACATTTCATTTTAATTTGGGGGGAAAAGACCAGACTACGTATTATGTTTACATTAAGGAATGCTGGCTGTCCAATGGTTAAGTGCTCAGCTACTACCAACAGGTTAGTGGTTCAAATCCACTCTACTCTGTCCCATAGAGTAGAGCTAGGAGTTCACATCAACTCAACAGCACACAACAACACAGCCACATTTATTCTCCTCATACAACATATACAAGCAGTTTATTTTTAAGAAGCACCTTGAGAGGGAATCAAGAGAGTCCCCGTCAACTCTGACTCTGTCCTTTGGGGGCATCTCCCACATTTCTAAACAGATGCATCCTCCGCTCCAAAGTAAAACCAATCCCCTAACAGCTGGCAGCTCTGGTCTACCTAAAGAGAAGCCTGCCTATGTACTTGTTTCCCTTGCACCACGTGACTGAGGGTTGATTTTGGCTTTGGCAGCCTGACCCTGTGTAAATAAGATGCTGACATCACTAGGAGACAGAGGAATCAGCTCAGCCCATGCCCATGAGAAAGTGGTAAAACGACATGAGTCACATCAGAAACATCTGTCTCCAATCCCAAGTTAAGGACTTCCCAGGCTAAGGGCAATTTGTGGATCGCATGACCCACTCTCAAACTCAAAGTATTTGCTCATGTATCTTAACATGTAAAAGAATGAGTAATATGATCTCCGTTTTTAAAAACTCTACTTGCCCTTGGACATTTGCATGCCGATTTCCAAATTGTTACAACACATATAATATATACCTATTATATGTCTATTTCTTTGAATGTTCAGCTTGAATGCTTCTCCCTTTTCTTTTGGAATGACAGCATTTGTTCCTAAACTCATAAAACAAAGCGTTCGTTAATCGTCCCTATAGTTCTGTTTTTTCTCACTCGTGAGAAAACATTTGCACTTTCTGACTCTTTAACAATCCAGCCTTTCCTGCATCTTCTCTCCTTCCCTCTCCACTGGTTCTCTTTCTGCCTTTGCAGCCATGTTCAGGTTCCTTCCGTTTAGAGCACGGGTTCTCCAGTAAGGGGTAGGGGAGGTGATATTTGCTCCCAAGGGATGTCTGGCAACAACTGGGGACCTTTTTGGGCGGAGTGAATGCCGCTGTCATCTCCTGGGTACCAGCCAGGGATGCTGCTGGACATCTTACCACGCACAGACAGTCCTCCACCACCCACACAGCACACACAGCCCACCGCCATCGCAAAATTCCCATAGTTCTAGGTTGAGAAACTCTGATCTAGAAGATCTTTTGCAAGTTTTATTATTTTACTTTTAGCTACTCCCCTGACCATGTTTTCCCTCATTGCTAGGCTTTTCAGAACACCAACTCAAGCCTAACGAATATATCCGTCTCTCTCTTCTTCTGGCATTTCTACTGTATTTGAACTATTGACCACGTCCTCCCCTCCCCTGGCACCATCGACTCAATCCCTTTAAGTCCTCATCATTGTCATCACCACCACCATTGCAACCACTAACATCTCTACACTTGATCTTATTGTTCTCCATTATTCATATCACTCCACCAGAGGTTTCCCTTATTTACCCTCTCCAAAGGAAATACCATCTGATCTAACTATTCTCCTCATGTGTTGTATTTTCTCTTTTTTTAACTTTTATTTTTTATTATTTTAAGCTTAATTTATTCCCGAGCCATGAGATTTTGCTTCTTCAGTTTCTTCTGGGAGATCTATTTCTTCTGTGCAACCTTCTCTTCTGGTTTGGGAACGACCTGTTCCTTCTCAGTCAGGATCACGTCAGTGTGGCAGGGGGAGCTCATGGATGGGTTGATCCCACCATGAGCTCTCTAAGTTCGGCGGCGCATCTTGGGGGCTTTGTCCATCTGGATGTGCTCAATAACCAGAGAATCCACATCTAAACCCTTCAGTTCAGCATGACTTTCTGCATTTTTTAAGCATGTGAAGCAAAAATTCAGCACTCTTTTTGGGACACCAACGCTGGGTCCAACCCCACTGTTTGGCCTGGGCACACCTACCAGCACCACCATTGTAGCGGAAGAGCACACACTGCTTCTGCAGAGTGACGTCTTTCAAGTATTTGGTGGCTTTCCGGATGTGCATGCCCTTGACGGCCTGGGCCGTTTCACGGGTGTTCTTGAAGTGGACCCGGAGGTTCGACCCTCTTGATTTGCAGGATGTTGTGGGGTTTTCTGGGTCGAGTGAGTAGCGAACCATTTTGGCAGGTCACCTCAGGCCGCTACGGTTAGAGAGACGTGTTGTATTTTCATAGCATCTATCCATGGTGGTGTAGTGGTAACATGTTGGGCTCCAACCACAAGGCCGGCAGTTCAAAACCACCAGTCTCTCCGAGGAAGTACGCTGAGGCTTTCTACACCCATACAGAGTTGCAGTCTCAGAAACCCCCAGGGGCAGTTCTACTCTGTCTTATAGGGTCGCTATGAGTCAGAATCAACTCAATGGCAGTGAGTTTGTTTTTCATCCCTACACACCCCAAACGGTGTTTTCAGTCACCTCATATGTATGTGAAAGTTGGGCATTGAATAAGGAACATGAAAGAAAAATAAACGCATTTGAATGATGGGGTTGGTGAAGAATATTAAAAGTACCACGGACTGCCGAAAGAATAAACAAATCTGTCTTGGGAGAGCAACAGCCAGAATGTTCCTTAGAAGCATGTGCTTTGGACATGGCAGGAGAGACTAGTTCCTGGAGAAGGACCCCATGCTTGGTAAAGCAGAAGGGCAGCGAAAAAAGAAGACCTTGGACACGATGGATGGAGTGACGCAGTGGCTGCCACAGTGAGCCCGAACCTAACAAGTGGAAGGCTAGTGCAAGACGGGGGATGCTGCATTCGGTACTACACGGGACCGGGGCTATGGCACCTAACAAAATTCCCACCTGGTGTTAATTGTAATTGTATTGGTTCTTCTCAGCCCTCCCACCTTGCCCCAGAATGAAGCTTTATGATGGAGCAAGGGTCATGACTATCTGCCTCTGTATTGTTAGCACTTGGCACGTAGTAGTGAAGGCACACATATTAATAGAAGGAGTGATGGACTGAAAGACAAGATCAATGAGTAAAACAAGTGAATACGTGACATTTAGCTATGAAGTGTTTCCTCCCTGCCAGCATTGAGCTTAGTACAAGATCCAATGCTGATAGGATGGCTTATCTTTGTCTCCTTAGACATTACCCCGGTGATCCTTCTGTTTATTCCAGCACTTCTTTAACTTTGTTGGTGCAGCTTCTCGTCTTCGGCTGGCTGCTGGCTGTTGCCGAGTCCCCTCCTTGGCTTGCCCTCCCCATGATCTGTACGCTCCTGGATCACATGTTCCCGTGGCCTCCTGAGTGAGGGGCCTGATGGAGTGGAAGTCTGTACGTCACATTTCCCATCTACATAGCCAAAGGAGCCATATCATCTGGGACCCCCACTGAAGCTGAGCCAAGTCTGACTCACACCACCCCTTTCTATAGGGGTTCTGAGGCTATGGCTCTCTACAGGAACACACAGCCTCATCTTTCTCCCTCTGAGCAGCTGGTGGGTTTGAACAGCCAACGCCTAGCCACGGGACATTAGCAGTTCTGTTAGCAGTTCATCGCTTACCTGACAATGACCAGGGTTCCCTGTACCTACTACTCTGGCAAAACTGACCTGGTCTAGCTCAGAGCTGTTTCTGATGTATGTCACAGCAAAGCAGATCACAGGCTAAGGCAGTGGCTCTCAACCTGTGGGCCGTGACCCTTTTGGGGGTCAAATGGCCCTTTCAGAGGGGTGGCCCGCTTCATAGCAGTAGCAAACTTACAGTTATGAAGTAGAACGAAAATAATTTTGTGGTTGGGGGGTCACCACAACACGAGAAACTGTATTAAAGGGAGGTTGAGAACCACTGGGCTCAGGCCTCCAGGCAGGCAGGAGGCACGAATGTTGGAGCAAATGAGAAGAGGAGAGTGGGGCTGGAAGGAGGAGAGCCGTGAGTGCAGCGCGGACAAACAGTGGCTTGTGAACAACTTTGCAGTGGACGCCCATTACGTGCATGTGACCGTCCAAGGTGTGTGGACAGAGAGATCAGAGACGAGCCCGGGTTCCCTTCCTCTCTGAAGTTCTGTGTTTCCGTGATCGTGGAAACTCCCTGTAACTCACTGCCATTCTGCCGATTCCAACTCACAAGGTTCCTGGAGGGCCGAGTGGAGCAGCCCCTTTGGGTTCCAAGGCCATAATCTTGATGGGAGCCTCCTCGTTCTCCCGTAGAGTGGCTGGGGAGTTCAAGCTGCTGACCTTGCAATTAGCAGGGGAAACGGTCACCCACACACCACCAGCACCCCCTCGTCGTCACAGCAGTTTGTCTAAACCGTGCTTCTGTTCCCGACGCTGGCAAACTCTTAATTTCACCTCCCAAGGAAGGACCCCGGCCCTCGCTTTGCTCCGGTTATCCCCTCAGTCAATCCTGCTTTTCTGTTCTCTTACAAAAACCATTTATTATTTTGTTTTCGTTTTTCAAATAGCAATCGATCTCTCACATCATGCAGGATAAGAAAATATATTCTTATTCCAAAATCTCAAGAACCCGCACGGTCCCTAAATTCTATGTGAGGGGGCCTCAAAACACTCATGGAAAACTCAATGGAATTTTTCCACAACATGTTTGAAGCCCCCTTCTATGATAAAGACAACATGTGCTTTAGAAGTGACAGCAGCTAACAACCCTGTAACTAAACTACTATTTCTTAACTGTTTCCTCCGTTGCTCATATATGCTTCTCCAAGTTTGTCCTGTCTTCAATACTGTTCTCCACGTCGACCGCTCCACGTTCTAATCGCCACTGCAATGGCTGCACCGAGCTCAAGGCAAAACGGACGATTAAAGGATTTATTCAGGACGCTAACAAGTTGTAATGGCGGTGAGAAAGGCTCAGGATACTTCTTCACGAGGACATGCTACAAAGCTCTTTGGGTCTTGTAATAAATACGCAAGGGGCATACTACTCCACTGTAAACCTCAGTCACTTACCTCACACTTTACAGGCTAAGTTAAAGGCTGCGGTACAGGCAATTGGGCAGGGGACAGACCAAACCCAAGGATATACATGTCATTCCAACACAACGAAGGTGAAAGGGGGTGGGGGGAGGAAAAAGTGGGGGGAAAATAAGAAAAAGGATGGAGATGATGGTACTTGGGGAGCAGGGCACTACTCCACTCAGGAGGAGGGTATTGTTTATGTCTCCACAGAAATTGGAAATGTGAGGGCAGACCCCACCACAGTGTGCCAAACTTTGAGGGCAATGTGCAATTCATGAACAGAGAGGTCTACAGGGCTGGCCCCAATCACAACCAAACTGCCTCCCAACCCCCACGACCTCCTAGAAGTATGTATCACAGAAGACAACACTAAACCTACAGGTTGGGGAGAGGGACTGATTTGCCACATTCAGACAGAAGCAAACCAAGAAGGAAAAAGAGAGAGTGAGGGCTAGACCCCATACTGGCACACCAATCCCTGAGGATGACACTCTGCACAGAGCTACTTAGGCACAGAGAGGCCTGTAGGGCCGACAGCAGCTCAAGACATGATGACCCCTTGCTGGAGCATACCACGACAGAGGACAATCCTGGGGACACACAGTGGGGAGTGAGTCCGGTCTGACCACCCCCAGAGAGGGGCAAACTAAGAAGGAGAAGGAAACATAGCAGAGCAGCAATGGGAGCAAAGCCAAGCCTCCAAACCCCTGAGGAGCCCCCAGAATAGACTTGAGGCGCATTTCCTGGAACACCCCCACCCCAGGACTGGTGGGGAGATAGTCATAAAAGTCAGCAGACAAACCTGGAATTATGTATGTTGGGGTATTTTTTTTGGGGGGGGTAGGTTTTTTTCTTTTTTCCTCCGTTTATGCAATGTATGTTTTCTTTTTGTTTTGTCTCTGATCTTGTTCTTTTGCCTACCTGTATAAGATAGGCATGGGAAGCAAGTCTGAAAAGAAAGTAATGGGGCCAATGGGTCCGGAGGGACTTGGGGGTAGGAAGAGGCAGAGGAAAGGAACGGTGAGGAAAAAATGCCATAGAAAGAGGAACAACTGGGGAGTTCAAAGCAACAACACTGGTGGTATGGTAGAAACAGCAATCCAGCTGAAAGGAATTAATAAGAGGTAGAAGAAGAGCAAGCATGACGATGGGGCAGGAAGAAGGTAAAAGGAAGCAGAGGAAAGAGCTAGGAAGCAAAGCTATGGATAGAGGTATAAACATAGGTGTGCACTCATGTAAATGTATTAATTCATAAAAATAGAAGCATTGGCCTATGTACATATATTTATATGGAAATACACTGAAAACGTGGACGGACTTTGGGCCTCTGCTTAAGCCTTCCCTCAATGCAAGAATATTTTGTTCTAACAACCTGGCATTCTGTGATGCTCACCTTCCCAACATGATTGCTGAAGACAAAATGAGTACACAAGCAAATGTGGTGAAGAAAGCTGATGGTGCCTGGCGATCAAAAGATATAGCATCTGGGGTCTTAAAGGCTTGAAGTTAAACAAGTGGCCATCTAGCTCAGAAGCAACAAAGCCCACATGGAAGAAGCACAGCAGCCAGTGCGATCATGAGGTATCAACTGAATCAGGTAACAGGCATCAGAAGACCCAAAACAACAACAACAAAAACATATTGTTGAGAATGAGGGGTACCAGAGCTGAGACCCAAAACCCAATATCAATAGGACATCCCCTCACAGAAGAGTCACAAGGAGGGAGGAGTCATCAGGGCGCAGCTGATGAAACACAATATTCCTCTGAATTGAGACTTCCTCACCCCCCACTATCATGGCTCCAGTCCTGCCTTTCAGTGCTGGCTAGACCTGAGCATGTACGCTGGTCAGATCAGCCCCTCAGGAACAGAAAGGGGAGTGGCAATACCAGGATGGTAAGGAGAAGGCGGGGGGAAGGAGGGAGGAAGGGGGAACTGATCACAATGATTCATGCATAACAACTCCCCCCTCAGGGGGACGAACAACAGAAACGTGGGTGAAGGGAGAAAGCTGTCAGTGTAAGATATGAAAATAATAACAGTTTATAATTTATCAAGGTGTCATGAGGGGGAGGGGGGAGCTGATGCCAATGGCTCAAATAAAAAGTACATGTTTAGAAAATGATGATGACAACATATGTACAATATGCTTGCTACAATTGATGTATGGAATGTTATAAGAGCTATAAGAACCCCAAATAAAATTATTTTTTAAATGAATAAGTAAATAAAATAAAACCTGAAAATAAAGAAAAAAGAAATAAAATTACTGGGAGCTGCTACAGATCTGAAAGTATATTCTTGAGGGAAGGATCACCATTCCCTTTCTGGACATGTCTCAGGAAGCTGATATTTAAAGTGTTTCTTTAAATCTGCTTCCCTTCTAAATATCTTCTATACTGAAAGGTCTAAACATTCAGATAATGACTGGTTACTGATTTAAGATTCATACAAAGGGTTTCAAAAAGTTCAAGGGCTAGTGGAATGAAAAGATAATGGAACACAGAACCTAGTATTAAACTGATTAACTAGTTAACAATCAGTGGGCAACCATCAGTGTTTATTATTGCCTGAGAATGTTTATCACATTTTCAACTAAGATGAAAGGAGACATTACCGATCACCTGGGATTCATTCACAAGAATAGAATACATTCAGATCGATGATGTTTGATGTTAATTTTGAAGGCACCAAAGTGAAAGATCTGCAGTAATTCCCAAAGAAAGGTTCGGTGTGGTGGATCGGGAAGCTCCATCCTTTGGACAACTGCTTGGGATTGCCTGGCTTTCTTATGAACAATAAAGACAGGGTTATAAGAGCTGCTTGGTCTGCAGCATCGTCAAGAGACTAAATGGCTTAATCAACCTGCCCCATGTTCATCTTCAGTCAATCTAGGCCTGTTGGTATCAAACCACTCCAGCGATGGCCTGTGACTGAACAGGTCATTTCACTGGGGACAATGTGAGTAGCCTTCCCTCCTGGGGATAGGCGTCCACACGTGGTAATGCTCTTTCCCTTCCATCTCAAAAGGAGGGACTGAGACTATTGCAAATGTCATCTCATCTCTATCCCTTCTTTTTTTAAACATTATAATGCATTTTAGGTGATCGTTTGCACAACAAAGTTGGTTTCCCATTCGATAACTTATACACAAATGATTTTTTTTTTTTGGCATTAGTTACAGTCACACATTGATACCCTGCTGTCCCGTTCTGTTTCCAGCCATGCACTACCACCGGCCCTCTTTACTTTCAGGCAGATGTTGGCCAGTTTTGTCTCTTAGAGTCTCATACAGCTGAGTCCTAGAAGGGACATGGGTGCCACTGCTTATTTTATAGATAATCTATGCCTTAGCTGGGGGTGGACCCCTGGACTGAGTTGCTTCACGTTTTGTGAGGATGTGTTCGTGTGATCATCTAAAGGTTCCTTTGGTCAAGTAAGCCTAGTCTTTGGGATACATTTGAGTTCGGGTCTAAAGCGCTCCCTCCCACTCTGTCCAGGACCTTCTATTGAGCAGGGCAGTTGGTAGAGGTAGGAGGGCAGTTGGTAGAGGTAGGAGGGCATCGCTCAGCTCTTCCAGTCCTGGGCTGAAGAAGATCGGTTTCGGAGAGCCATGAGTCCTGTGGACTAGTCAATGCCTTAGCTCCTTGGTTTCCTTCACTTTTTCCCTCCAGACCGGAAATGACTAATAGTTGTACCTTCGATGGTTGCCCTCAAGCTTTAAAGACTCCAGGCTAGGGTATGAAAAAGAAACTCGATAAACGAGGTCATGCCGATTGGCCGAGTTGTCCTCTAAGGCTGTGTTCAAGTCCTGTGACTCCATTCCACGAGGTATGGGGTATGTCTAAGGATTTCCATAACTGAAACCCCTTCACCAAAACCTAAACAAGTCTGCTGCCACTAAGTGGATCCAGTTCACAGTGCATGTTCTATTATACATGTGTGTGTTCCACTGTATATATTAATGGGTGTGCAGACATATACATAATGGAATATATATGTAATACAAATATCTATATGCGAACATTAATAACTCTACCTATGTATTCCTGGTACAAGTGCTCACATTGGCTCTCCCGCATCTATACAGCAGACATATCGATCTATGTCCTGTAACAATTTAAATGTGTGGCTGTTAATGTGTTTGAGCAATTGTATATATTATGGCATTTACCATGTTGTTGCTAGGTGCCATCTAGTCAGCCTCAACTCACCGTGACACAATGTACAACACAACAAAGCCCCGCACCGTGCTCACAATTGTCATGCTTGAGCCCACTGTAGCCACCACTACGTCAGTCCATCTCATTGAAAGCCTTCCTCTTTGACTGTTGTTGACCTTCTACCCTACCAAGCATGGTGTCTTCCAGGGAGTGGTCTCTCCTAATAATTTTTCCAAGGCACATGGGACAACATCTCACCATACTCACTTCGAAGAGCCATTCTGAAAGGCTGTGCTTCTCCCAAGACAGATCTGTTTGTTCGTTGGCAGTCCATGGTATTTTCAAGATTCCTCACCAACCCCACGATGCAAGTGCACCAACTCGTCTCTGGTCTGTCTTATACACTGTCCAACTTTCACAAGTATATGAAGATATTGAAAATACCATGACTTGAGTGAGACACACCTTAGTCTTCAAAGTAGCATCCTTGGTCTTCAACACTTCAAAGAGGTCTTACGTAGCAGATGTATCCAATGCAATGCATCATTTGATCTCATGACTGCTGTTTCCATGAGCATTTATCATAACAATTCTTTATCCTTGTGAGCCCTAGTGGCACGGTGGTTATAAGTTGGACTGCTCCTACTTGGTTAGCAGGTTGAATCACCTGGAACTCAGAGAGACAAAGATGCAGCTTTCTACTCTTGTAAAGGGTCACAGTCTCAGAAACCCATAAAGGCAGTTCTACCCTACCCAATGGGGTCACCATGAGTCCGAATCAACTTCATGGCAGTCAGCTCTTATTTGCTTTGTTTTGTGGGTCTTTTATTCTTACCTACTGCTCACTGTCTTCGTTTAATTTGGTCATGTTGTATCGACGTTCCCATATTGTAAATTGCTCTTCTTGTCACCAGAATTAACAGTATCAAGGCCTGGTGACACGGTGGACTATGGTTTGGCTTACTGTCAAGTCAGAAGTTCAAAACCCCAGTGGCTCTGTGAGAGAAAGGTGAAGCTTTCTGCACACATGAAGAGTTATCGTTTCAGAAACCCACAGGGGCAGTTCTACTCTGTCCTATATGGTCACTATGAGTCAGCGTTGTCTCAGCGGCACTGAGTTTGGGTTTGTATGTTCTACCCCGTCCTGTAATGTCGCTATTAGTCAGAACTGGCTTGATGGCAACGAGTTTACCTTGTTTAGTCTTTTGTTGGTAGTCAGGTGAGTTTATTTTTAAGAGCTTCCATTTCCTCATCTTGACATGTCTGTCGCACAGAATTATTTAATGTATTGTTGTCTTATTTATTGAAAAAGATATAAATGTGTTAGTATGGAATCTGGCCCTAATTTTTCATCGTTGTTTTCATTAATGTCTGTAATAGGTTTTGTGTCAACTTGCCTGGGCCAGGATTCTCAGCAGTTTGGTAGCTGAGGTCTTCCCCATGATATGAACTAACGTCACGTAACAAAGTTCATGCTGGGATGGCTGTGGGCAGCTAGGCAGTTCTCAGAAAAGTAAGTGGCCTGTGACATTTAACACCTTCCTCAGGTCA
>NW_022109767.1:8964273-8969238 GCF_000313985.2 Echinops telfairi | reverse complement strand
CTGTTGGCCAGTGATGGCAGATTCAAGGCTGCTGGATAGAGAATCTTTGCTGGATCTTTGCTGCCCAAGAACATGAGCAGAGCCAGCACCATCGACACCACAGCCATCATGACCGCCAAGGTGGCAGGCCTGTCAATGGGCAAAGACGGTGTCCATGGGGCTTGATGAATAAGAAATGCCATGAGATGGCCTCCTACCTGGCCTGCAGAGCCCTCAGTACTGACCCGGTCTGCACCACTGTCTCACACACACACAAACACACACATGCTTCAAAAGTCTGTGGACAAAACGTAGTTAGCCTAGAACGGAATATGCCCTTGAGCTGCTTCCCTTGTACACCCTTCTGACTGCGGAGAGGCATGGCCTCACACCCCTTATTGCTGTAAGACACACGGGTTATGGGCCCGGCTGCACGGACAGAGAGCTCAGTCTACCCCTACCCCTCCTGTGTGTGGTGGGAACACATTATTTTGTTTTTATTTTCTGGGAGCAAAAACCAAAAAAGATTATATTAAAAAAAGGAAAGATAGCCCATGAAGTAGAGCAGGAGCATGGGCAGCATCCAGGCCCTTCTTAACAGTGCGGAGGGGCTGGTGCATCCATTCTGCCACTGCTTACCTCCGATCTATTTCTAATGTGAGCTCTTAAAAAGAAACCAAGGTCTTCCCTGTGGAAGACAGTGCTTCCTAAAGGATAAAGCGCACATACTCACCTCCCTGCCATTGAGTCAAGCCCGACTCACAGCAGCCACACAGGACAGGGTGGACCTGCCCCTGTGGGTTTCCGAGACTGTACCTCTTTCCAGGAGTAGAGAGCCACATTTGGCTCCCAAGGAGTGGCTCCGTGGCTTTGAACTGCAGCCACTGTGCAACGCACAAGGGCGACGTTAGCTCTTGTTCCAAGGTAGGCTCTGATTCGGGAGATCTGAACTGGACCTGAGGCATATGCAACTCCAGTAAGCTCCAAGATGAAACTAATCCTGCCAGCTTTGAGTCTGAACTTGAACTAAGAAGGGTGCTAGTGACTTTGGCAACCTTTCTTGTGAATAGTAGCGGAAATCATCCTACACGATAGAATCCTCAATCTAGCATTCTCTCTCATCACCTCTTACCTGAGTTGATGAACCCCATTTCAGGACCTGAAAAGTGTTCAACATTCATTTCAGTTACTGTTAACCTGCAGTTCATACTTTGACTCAATTCCACTCACTTCAATACCCCACCATCACTAACGCCTTAAAGAAGGCATTCACAAGGGCCCGGCGCCAGGGAACATCGGGAGCATTCACCCCGCTCCGCGGTGGGGAGCTTGCCAGTGCACCTGGTCCAAAGGTGAGGCAGCTGCAGGCATGTCGGTTCCTTCCCCATCAGCTCCAGCTCTAAAGAGAAATGCTCGAGCGCTTTTGCAAATCAAACCCTTTTCATCCTGAATTTGGTGATTCACCCTGAATGGCGTCGTTCTGGAAACTCTGTGATGCACTATTGTGTAAGGTGGGTAAAATTGGCCTGTCTCTTTAAAACCATTCTTTTTCCCATGGCTCGGGCTGGGCTGGGGGAGGTGAAAGAGTCAGGATAAAGGGTTCTTTGCGAGCAAGCTTGGTCCATGCGAGTGTACCTGCGTGGGCTGGACTGTCTGCGCTGTTGGCATTACCACCCCCTTGTTCCTGACACAGCCTCTGGATGAGAATTAAATTTCAGCAGGTATGAAGATGGTGCTTGTTCCTTAACAAGGCCCATTTACAAAGCTTCCATGCTACAAAAAGTGTGGGGGAGGCAGACATTTGAAGGCCATGCCAAATGTACTTTCCCCCAAAGCAGGGGAGAGACAAAAGAAATCTCAGGCGTACCTCCCAGACACAAAGAACATGTGTCTGCCCTCCAACTGCAAGGGGAGTGAACTTTCAGCACATTATCCCAGGAGTCGGTCACCAATACCATCCTGAAAAAAGAAAGAAAGAAAAGCCTATGCTTCAATTCAAACAGTGAAGGTCTATAGTCAACCAACTTTTAGTGCTACAAGAGAAACGTGTGCACATTGTTTTACTTAATCTCCTTGACAACCCTGTGGGATTGTGAAGTCGTTAACGCACATCAGTATAGATGTGAACTTGGAAGAGCGACGTCCAGAGTTTAGAATGTGCACGGGGAATCCAGGGGACTTTCATGCAGAGGAACGTGTGAGACGGCTTTCAGAAACTATGGGAAACAGTACTTGATCAATTTTAGAACCGTCAACACTTTTTTGTGGTTTCCTAACCCCACAAACATCTCATGGCCATTGAGTCGATGCCAACTCATAATGACTCTCTAGGACACGGTGGAACGGATCCTGTAGGTTTCTGAGATGGATCCAACTCGGTATGGACCTATCAAATCGTAGCTCGGTGCGGAAGCCCTACGCCACCAGGTTCATAACCCATCCCCCTCCCCCAGTCCCTGATAACTAAAAGAGCCCCTTCTCCTTGACTTTGGCCTCAGTTGTATGATCTCCATCTAAGCAGAGAGAGGAATTACTGAAAGGTGCAAAGAGTTAACACCCTCAAAAGTTCACAGTTCTAGTTCGTGCAAGGTTACCTTGGAAGAAAGGCCTCCTGATCTACCTCTGACCCCATAGCCATTAGTAACCCTATGGAGCACAGTTCTCCTCTGATGCACATGGAGTTGTCACGAGTCAGAACTGATTCAAATGCAAAGTGCACAGAGAAGAACAGATGACTAGAACCCTGGCCTGCATCTTTCCGCCCTGGGTTGACTCCCCACCCGGGCACCGATGGGACCAGACTGTCTGTGTGAGAGCTTCCCGAGCAACCACCCACAAGCTGGTCCAGCCCACGGTCAGGGTCTGTTTGATGTCCTCGTTTTCCCTTTCACCTTTGCTAATTTGGCTTCATCGCTGGTGTTTCAAAATGTGGACATTTTACATAAAATCTGGATTCTGGAATTCTGGAATCTGATCTGCCCCCACTGCTCATGGGACAACAACTCTTTTTTTTTTTAATCGTTTTATTAGGGGCTCATACAACTCATCACAATCCATACATACACAATTGTGTAAAGCGCATTTGTACATTCCTTGCCCTCATCATTCTCAAAACATTTCCTCTCCACTTAAGCCCCTGGCTTTAGGTCCTCATTTTTCCCCTCCCTCCCCATTCCCCCCTCCCTCGTGAGCCCTTGATACTTTATAAATTATTATTTTGTCATAACTTGCCCTGTCCGACGTCTCCCTTCACCCACTTTTCTGTTGTCCATCCCCCAGGGAGGAGGTCACATATAGTTCCTTGTACAGTAATCGGTTCCCTCTTTCCAACCCACTCTCCCTCTACCCTCCAAGTAACGCCACTCACACTACTGGTCCTGTAGGGATCATCCACCGTGGATTCCCTGTGTTTCCAGTTCCTATCTGTACCAGTGTACATCCTCTGGTCTAGCCAGACTTGCAAGGTAGAATTCGTGTCATGATAGTGGGAGCGAGGAGGAAACATTTAGGAACTAGAGGAAAGTTGTATTTTTCATCGTTGCTACATCGCACCCTGACTGGCTCGTCTCCTCCCCAAGACCCCTCTGCAAGGGGATCTCCAGTGGCCTACTAATGGGCTTTGGATCTCCACTCCGCACACCCCCCATCATTCACTATGGTAAGATTTTTTGTTCTGATGATGCCTTACACCTGATCCCTTCGACACCTCATGGTTGCATAGGCTGGTGTGCTTCTTCCATGTGGGCTTTGTTGCTTCTGAGCTTGATGGCCGCTTGATTATCTTCAAGCCTTTAAGACCCCAGACGCTATACTTTCTGATAGCTGGGCACCATCAGCTTTCTCCGCCACATTGGGGCAACAACTTTTGAGAGCTACGTGGTACAAGGCTGGCGGTGTCTAGCTGGCCCCACGGGGGCTCACCCTGTTGTCTGCCCAACCTGAGGGACCATGAAGCATTTCCAACTCTCTCTACACCACCGTTCTTCAGCAGTGGTACTGTTGACATTGGGGCTGACCTCTCTGTGGCTAGGGACATTCCCTGTGCAGCGCATGGTGTTTGCCAGCACCTCCCCAGTGGATTATCATAAACTCACTGCCTTACAGCCTATTCTGGCCCATAACGACCCTATAGCACAGAGGGGCACTTCCCCTGTAGGTTTCCGGGACGGTAACTCTTTATAGAAGCACAAAGCCAGGGGAAAGGATAAGGGGAGTATGGAACCATAGCATCCTGTGGGTAGGTTGGACAGAAAAAGCTATTTTACGAAGTAAAAGGAACAGAGGTAAGAGTGGGCTGCCTCATCTTCCTTCACGCCAGCCCAGCAGGCATCCACATGGACCACAGCATCACAGGCTCATGCGGAACTTCACTGCTTGGTGTGAGCACATTTTCCCAAGTCCACCCTCCACCACCCACTCCCTGCCTTGCTTATTAATGATTTATGGTATTTATTTATTTCATCATATTCTGATGAAGCCTAGAGGCAGTGGTACTCTTGTTTTAACTGGTTGTTCTGGCAAGGGGTCTTCCCCAGAACTGAGTTTCTCAGATTGGCAGCATCACGAAGAAAAACAGACCCATTTGCCAACTTCCCTCCCTGCCGGCCCTAATTAGAGCGAAGGCTGAAGCTGGCTGCTTCTATGAGAAGGAGGCTTTGTGGGGTATGGAGGGAGGGCATGAGGGGGTGTCTCAAGCGTCCTTTCAGCAGGAACAGCAGACTCGGGGACGAGCACAGTGGAAGACGGGATCTGAAGAGAGTCACTGGGAGTTACACACAACCAATTATCTATAAGTCAGCAGCCACGTGAACCTGTCTGTCAAAGTGTGTGAGGTGTGGTTAACGCGACACTGAAGGGAAACACAGAGTAGCACTCACTCACTCACTCACTCACTCACTCACTCACTCACTCTCTCATTCACTCTCTCACTCACTCACTCTCTCACTCACTCACTCACTCTCTCACTCACTCACTCATTCACTCACT
>NW_022109767.1:8946112-8962756 GCF_000313985.2 Echinops telfairi | reverse complement strand
GTTAGCAGTTCAGTGCTTGAGCACAACATCACCAGGGCTCCTCAAAAGAATTGAGTAGAGATCAGAAAGGTTTAAAGTAAATAAATTAAGCTTTTAATGTAAAGTTTTAGAAAAAAAGTGGCAAAAAGCATTTAAAGTAGGAGGGAGTATAGGAATAAGAGAACTTAATGAAACAAAAATGAATAATCAATAAAACAGACTATTGTTGACAAATATGCTAAAGAACCCTGGTATCACTCTGGGTTAGGCATTGGGCTGCTAGCTAAAAGGTTGGTGGTTCAAATCCACCAGCAGCTCTGCAAGAGAAAGATGAAACAAACTATGGCCATAAAGATGCTAAAGCTCAGAAACTCTATATTGGGGTCACTGTAAGTCAAGGTGGATTTGATGGCAATAGGATTGGGTTTTATGCGAAAGAAAATGATCGGTCATAAATCATAAATCAATAAAAGTATAGTTACAGAGCCTACCTAATGCATTTTGCTTATTTCTGTACAAGAGATCTCATTCTCCTATCACACTCTTGTTATTATATCACTTATCACAGTACATGCTTTTTTTTCATTGGTCTTACTCACTAGCCCCAGCTCTTCTAAGGGAGGGCTATGTCTTATTCATTGCTGTGTTCTAACTCCAGGCGTGCCTGGCATCTAGTCAGTGTGCAAAAAAATATTTAATAAATGAATAAACTCAAAGACCGACAGGGTGTTAATAATGCTGGGAATGTTGTCATCAGCAGTGGTGGAAGAAATTGTCAACAGCTGATCTTCAAAGCAGATGCCTGCAGAATAGTGACATCACTAGGAGGGTGCTGCAGGTGCAGGTACACTAGGTGGCACTTCCAGAGGGACACCAACATGACCGTACAAAATGTCTGTATAGTGTTCGAGCACAAAGTCAACGTTTTTTACCAACAATCCCTATCGTCAGGTGCTGTCTGATTGACTCCGGCTAATCGTGACCATCTGCACAACAGAACAAAACTCTGCCTAGTGTTGCACCATCCTCACAATATTGTTGTCTGAGCCTCTGGTGATAACGACTATGCCAAGCCATCTCCTTGAGGGGCTTCCACTTTTTCCCCTGACCCACTACTTTCCCATGCATGACGATCTTCTTCAGAGACTGGTCTCTCCTGATAACATGTCCAAAGCATTTGAGAAGTGCCCCCATCCTTGCTTTCAGGATGCATTCTGGCTGTCCCTCCTTTAAGACAGATCTGTGTGTTCTTCTGACAGTCCGCAGTCCTTTCAACATTCTTCACCAACACCACCATTCCCTTGCACCCCTTCTTTTCCACTCTTCCTCAGTCATTCTCCGGCTGTCCCATGCACATGAGCTGATGGAAACACCATGGCTTGGGGTAAGTGCCCACTGCAATAGGATGTTCAACCTTTTGACTACTTCTTCCAAGAACCTTGGTTGTCATCCTTGACAACTTTAATCTTTTCTCCACTTACCATGATGTTGACCATTGGTCCAGTGGTTTCCTTTACACTGAGTTGTAATCCATTCTCAACACCATCATCTTTGCCCTTCATCAGTAAGTGCTTCAAGCCCTCTTGGCTTTCGGGTAGCAAGGTGGTATCATTTGCGTATCACAGGTTGTTCATGAGCCTTCCTCCAATCCTGATGCCTCATTCTTCTTCATGTAGTTCAGCTTTTTGCCTTACCTGCTCGGCATAAGATGGAATAAATATCGTGCAAGGATACACTCCTGAAACACACCTCTCTCAATTTTAAACGGTGTGATTTCCCCTGTTCTTTGTGAACAGTCACCTCTTGGTCTATGTGCGGGTTCAGCATGAACATATATATCCTTATAGTTTGTTATAACAACAAAAACATTTTTTGGTAATCCTACCTTAACTGTGTCAACATACCTACAAGCTATGCTAACTTGCTTTATGCAACATCTAATGCACTGTGGCCAACACTGTCAATACTACACAATCCCAGGGAGACTTCAAATCACATGGGTTTTGCCCGAAACATGCTGTTATTTTTATTGCTGCTACGTTTTCATAGTCACTGGTTTTGTCAAAGTACCTGGTGTTGGACTATTGTGGTAAGTACTGTTGGCAGAAACCTTACCAATAAAGAATGAATGTAGCCAGGGGGGTAGGGAATACTCTAAAACTGATGTAGGGGCTATTGTACAACTCTCCTTGATATGATTGAATGATCAGTCTACTGAATTATGATATGTAAATATTTGCCAATAAAACTGCTGGGGGGGGAAAAGAATGAATGTAGTAACTGGAGAAGAAGTAGTAATTAAAGGAAAAGGAGGTTCAGTTACCAGTAATGTGGTAACTGATAATGTGATTCAATGCAGAAAGATTTTATAAAACAAATATTGTTCTTAGTATTCATGTAATTTAAGCAATATCACAACTGATAACTATAGTTTCCATATATTATTCGATGATTAAGATGGATAATAAATGGAACTGAGGAGTAGGTATGGTCTGTTGTGGGAGAAGGGCCATGAGGTGGGAGTCGGGGCTGTGCGGCTCCCGGAGTGACTGACTACACTGGGTGACCCCAACCCTCTTGATGCCGCTGTTGCAGAACATACAGCTGCTGCCTTGAAAATCGTGCAAACCTGGCCCAGAAAACAAAAAAAACAGAATTTGATTTTTCTGTACAGACCCACACAACAGAACTGGGACCAGTACACACAATGCAATTAGAAAAAAATGAAGCAACAGAAAAGCCAATTGGGTTACATGCCTTCCTTCCCAGAGAGATTCTACTTGCATTTTTTAATTGATTAACTGTAAATCTCTGTGCTTATTTCCCCCCATACACAACTCCTTCCCTCACCCCATGTTATTCTGGGTACTTTAGAGAAACAAATACACAGAAACTCATGTGTAAGAGAGAGTTTTATATAAAGGTTAAGTGCACATCAAGAAAACATCCCAACCCAGTGCTGCCCAAGCCCACAAGTCCAACATAACCCATATGTCTGAGGTCCTCCTCCACCTCACAAAACACGCACTATGATGCCAACTGCAGGAGGAAAGCCAAATCAGTGAACGTGTAAGCATCTCAGCACTAGCGGGGGTCTCCACACGGCTTCTCCAGCACCCAGGGCTGCATCGGGGTAAGTCCGTGTGGCTTCTCCTTGGGGATGTCTTGCAGGAAGTCAGCCTTCCAACTGAAGCAGGGAACTGGCTAAGGCAGTTGCACCCTGGTCCGAATATCAGAAAGCAAGAGGCCCAAGAAGTAGAAAGGTGAGGTTCACCGAGCCATTTATCTCTCCACCCTTCAATGAACCCCACATGTGTTTATCGGCCAGGTTGGCACAACAAACTTTAACTATGTTACCCCCAAACCAACCCGTATATAGCAGTGCATAAATAGATATCATAAATTACCCTAAAGCCAACCAATACATAGTATGAGACTCTAACATCCAAATGGTTAAGCACTCCTTTTGGCCAGTCTACAACTCAAAAATCTCTAACGGATTTCCAATTATAGAAGCACATCCCCTTAGTTGGGAGTGAAACATAATTCATGCAAGGCCACATCCTCTACTGTGCTGCCGCCAGACTCTGCTCATAATAACATTCTGCTCTTCCTTCCCAATTGAACTTTAAAATCCATCAGGCTTTTTCCCCAAAAAGGAGTCCTGGTTGTGTGGTAGCTATGAGTTGGGCTGCAATCCTAAAGGTCAACAGTTCAAAACCACCAGCCACTCTTCCGGAGAAAGGCAAGGCTTTCTACTCTTGTGGCGAGTTACAATCTCAGAAGCGCTCCCAGGGGCAGTTCTGCCCTGTCTGGGGATCACTCCATCAGTTAGCAGTGCCTGATGTCAGTGACCTTGGTTTGGTCTGCTTTCCCTACAAGTGTCATACGCACCTGTTTAATTCCTCTTTCACTGGATGCCCAGCATCAATGTATCTCCCCCAAATTTTGAATTACCAACTTGTCTTCATCAACTTCATGAGATGGAGAGATTAGATTGACTTTTTTTCCCCACCTGATCACAGTTTACAAGCTACACAGACCGCAGGGATCTTGTTTTTCATGCAAACAAACACTCGATATGCTCGCCTAAAGTTATATTTTCTGTGAATACCACTTTCAAACCAGAAATGCAATTCCTAAAATTGCATCTGATATTGGTAATTACTTAGGCCTATACCTGCAGTGAATTGGTTTCACACTAGAAGAAATGCAAATTACTTTGATTCCAGGTGGAGGCGCATTCTCACAGGTGTTTACTGAAAACCCTACAGCACCACAAAACTCACAGCTCAGAGAGTTAGTAAGAACTAGCGAGCTGAAGATTCTTTACCAGCTCACATTCTCTGCTATCCAGGGATATGTAACACACATGCTATCTAGAACAATCACTGCTAGTCTTCCCACAGCACCTTTGGGGATTTTCATCGAACATTGTCTCTATTGGCACACCCCTCTCTGGGCTCCCGAATAACAAGCTCCTCTCTGCACTCAACCTTTGGGGCTACATGAAATACACAACACACTAACAGAACTCTTAGTATCCTAGTCAAAGTCCAAAACCACTCAAATAAAAGTTAATGGGAAAAAATGATGCTTCATAAATCAAATGACATATTAATCTTTGCGTCACTGAACTCCCAACTGTGAAGAGGTTCAAGAGAGGACAGAGCTCAAGTTAACTCCCCTGGGTATGTTCCCTAGCACAGGGCTTCCTCACCGACCCTCGGATCTCCAGAGTGCACAGCGCATATGCCCACTAGAGAAGTTACAGGCAAAGCCATGGCTTGTCACGGTGAGTCTGCTTAGTTCCTGATTTGAAAAGGCCCTGCTCACTGGCTGCCCTCTAAGTGAAGGAGGAAATGGAAGAAGACCTTTCTCTCCCCTCTGGTGTGGAATGTTAGCTTTCTCCTGGGCATCTGACTCATCTTTTCCTTTCTTCTTGTGTTCACGTTGTGGACTGTCTTCTGCTTTCCATTGCAACTCTGTTTCAAATTGTTCACTCTGCTGACTGCCACACAGCTTCATAGGATACTGTGTCCTATCATTCTTACTCATGATGAGCCTTGGATTCAATGTAAGCTAGGTAAAATACTGATTGATGGAGAGGTAATGAATAGGTAGAAATGGATGGATAGGTGGATGGATGGGTAGATGATTTGATTGCCATGAATTTGTTCAATATCTGAATTTCTTTCCTAGAATGGGGCCAACTTCTGTTATATGAATATTTATAGGAGGAAGTCCACACACATCTGCCCTTATGGAAGCCCAAAAGACCATTTGTCTATTACCTTGACCACCCTGGCCTCTATTTCTGGACATAAAGCCAAGCCTCAGGTAATCAGGGAGCCCTGATGGCACAGTTGTGATGTGTTGGGCTGCTAACTGTAAGGTCAGAAGTTTGAAACTACCGGAAGTTCCACAGGAAAAAGACAGTGATTTCTACTTGCGTAAAGAGTGACAGTCTCAGAAACTCACAAGGGCAGTTCCCCCCGGTCCTATAGGGTCACTATGAGTTGAAATCACTGAAGGGAGTGAGATTGTTTTGGTTTTTTCAGGTAACCACACACAACCTCCCAAGAACCTGGCCTTGGTGGCAGTGATGGAAAGACCCAGGGATGGGGAGTGGGAACCCCCAGTAATATCTGGTTGACCACTACTATGGGAAAGCAGGGACAGTTTGACCTCCTGTCTCTGGCACAGGCAGCAGCATTTTTCTCCCACTCTGCAGCTCCCCTTCTCCCTTCATTTGGTCCTGACCGATTACCAAGCAAAGGGGTCTAACCCTCCTAGGAGATCTGTAAGATAACCAATACCTTTTCTTTTCATTTTCTGGGTTACTTTTCTTCCCTTTCCTGTAAGCTTTGTAAGCTCAATGCAGATGCAGTTAGAATGTTTTTTGAAGTTATAAATAAAAGATGAAGCAAAACAATTATTCACTGCTTGTTCTCCTCACCTCTTTGACCCCCAATTCATGTATCCTAGAAGCAATCACCTACAACTACTTTATTATCGGTCCTTAAAACACCAATTTTAGACACCATCTATTGACTTCCTCTTGACAACATCATGATAAAACAAGAAAAAATTGAAGTGGCCAGGATTTCATTGTGCTTGGATCCATAATCAATGCTCATGGAACTGGCAGTCAAGAAATCAAAAGGCATAATGTATTGGACAAATCTACTTCACAAGAGCTCATTAAAGTTTTATTGAGCAAAATGAGTGCATAAGCAAATGTGGTGAACAAAGCTGATGGTGCCCGGCTATCAAAAGATGTACTGTCTGGGGTCTTAAAGGCTTGAAGTTAAACAAGCAGCCATCTAGCAGGAAAGCAACAAAGCCCACATGAAAGAAGCACACGAGCCGATCACAAGGTGTTGATGGGATCAGGTATCAGGCATCAGAAGACCCAAAGCAAACAATCATATCAATGTGGGGGATCAGAGTGCAGACTCAAAGCCCATCTGCAGACAATTGGACACCCCCTCACAGAAGGATCAGAAGGAAGGGATGAGCACCAACGAAGCACACAACGTTCCTCTAGTTCTTTAATGAATCCTTCCCCTCCACCCCCACCCCACTATCATGACCCCAGTTCTACCTTACAAATCCAGCTAGACTGAAGCATGTACACTAGTACAGATAAGAGCTCTCAACACCTGGAATCCAGGACAGATAAACCCCTCAGGAGCAGTAAGGGGAGTAGCAATACCATGAGAGTAAGGGGAAGGTGGGGGGAAATAGGGGGAGAAAGGGGGAACCAATTGCAATGATCAATGTGTTACCCCTCCAAAAACACACCCAGGGGGATGAATATCAGAAACGTGGGTAAAGGGAGACAGTGGATGGTGTAAGATATGAAAACAATAATTTATAATCTATCAAAGTTTCACAAGGGTGGGAGGGGAGTGGAAGGAGGGAAAAGAAGAGGAGCTGATAGCAAGGGCTCAAGTAGAAAGAAAATGTTTGGGAAATGATGACGGCAACATATGGACAAATGTGCTTGAGATCATTGATACATGGATTGTTATAAGAGCTGTAAGAGCGCCCAATAAGATGACTTATAAAAATAAAGTGTTAATGAGCCAAGATGTCACTTTGTGGAATAGGGTGCAGCTGATGCAAGTCATGGCATTTTCAAGTGCTCCATATGGAAGTCGAATACGACAATTACAATGAGGACCACAGAGAGATCATGCATTTGAATTACGGTTTTGGAGAGAAAAATTGAAAGTACACTGTTAGCCTGAGTAGACTAGAGAAATAAAATGCATAGACACTCATGTGCACATAAGAAAGAGCATCATATAAAGAGTACGTGTATATTGAGAAAATTATCACAGCTCAGTCCAGATCAAGTCCACAAATCCATTATTAGCCCATATGTCCAATACCCGCCTATAAATTCCTCTTCAGGCTCACACAACACATGCAGTGATGCCAAATGCAGAAAGATCACAGGCCGGTGGGTGGAATGCCTTGTGGATCTATTGGTAGTGGAAGCATCTCAGTGCTGGCAGAGGTCTCCACCTGGCTCCTCCAGCTCCAGGGCTCTAGCTCCATCAGTAGCTCTATGTGTCTTGTCAGCAGGAAGACAAAGCAGAGACTCTGTGTCTGGCCTCCAGTGAGCTATGTATCTTGCGCCTCCAAATGAGGTCATCAAGCTGCGAACTGATTGACAGGCTAGACTCCACCCTTCACCCGCAAGCTGACTCCAGATTACGTAACTAGCACATACACCTTGGGCTGCCAGGAGAACACCCAAACGTGTCTTGGAGAAAATACAGCCAGAAAGCTCCTTAGAAAGGAGGAGAGTGACACGCAGTACTAGGTCCTTTGCACGTGTAATCAAGAGAGACTGGAAAAGGACCTCATATTGGCAAACAGAGGACTGAGGAACAAGAAGCTCCTCGATGAGATGTATTGCCCCAGTGACTACACCAATGCGCTCATACGTAACAAATATGAAAACAGCACACAACAGGACACAGTTTGAGTCTTTTATCCATATGGTCACTAAGAGTGGGAGCTGACTTAATAACACCTTAGGAGAGATGACATTCCCTCCTTTACCTAGCCTCTACTTGCCTCACTCAATCCTACAACTTTTGCTATAAATAAATAGCCACCGAGCCAGCTCTGACTCATGGGCACCCTACACACAATAGCATATCTTGTGCCTGATCTTGTAACATCTTCAAAATCATTGGTTGAAGCCACTGTGTAATTTAACCATCTACCAAGTTCACCTGTTGCCATCCGTAAGATTCTCATGAGCTTCTCTCATCAGTTCTCTCTCTCTTCTCTTTCCAGATCGTTGGCTGTCTGTCCATCGTCAGACCTTTCTTCCTAATCTATTTTGTCTGGAAGTTTTGCTGAAATACTTGTCACCATGGCTGATCCTACTGGTATTAAAAATATTGGTGACATCACTTCCAGAATTATATAGAAAACTGCAAGCCACCACAAAACAAGTTCGACAACTGACAGGTGGGTGATGGAATGAACATAGAGTGTTTACTTACACGAAGGGCCCCCCAGACAATGGGATTAAAAGATAATGAACAAGTCCCCAGAGCTTTCTGAAGCCCCCTTGTGAAGTGGATATAAAGACCATGTATTATATTCTGATTATCTTCTCCCACACTGTTTTTGACTGAATCATGTCATCCCCCAAAAGATGTGTTGTAAATCATAGCCTTTATGCCTAAGCTCTGTACCTGTGCTTATGACCCCACTTGGGAATGGGTTGTCTTTGTTTGCTAGTGCGATAAAAAGAGTGTAGGGTGTGTCTTAAATCAATCTCTTTTTAGATATAAAGATACTAACCAAGAGAAGCAGAGATGGGGGTACAGGGACACATGAAGGTAACCCAGGGACAGAAGCTCAGCAGAGACCAGGGCCTTCCTCCAGAGGCGGCACAGAGGGAGCGCCTTTCTCTAGTGCCTGTGCCCCAAATTCCAATGTTAGGGAATACATTTATCTGTGTTAAAGTTATTCGCTTGGGATATTTCTGTTATAACAGCACTCAACAACTAATATATACACTATCAATTTTTGTGGCATTTGTTTAAGATTTGCATAGTTTGCTATACACCAATCATGGATATTTTCTGCAATGCTTCTTCCGACAATAATTTCAGTAGCTATTTACAAATAGACTAGCACATCAGATAATTCCTTCCTGACCCATTTTGTCTTAGGGATCTGTTTATCTGCCCACTCTCCTCTTCTTTCAGATCCTTGGCTGTCTGTCCACAGAGGAAATTCAGTGTACAGAGAAAGGTCTCCTACTCATGGGGGCTTCTCTCTAAATGAATGGGGGTCTCCTGGTCCATAAAAGCTGCTTCTGTGGCTGTCCATTGGCTCCAGAACAGAACCCACTAGTCTTCTTCCCTTAGGTATCAGCCTAGGTATGGGCCTGCTTGGGGTGACACAGGGAGCAACACAAGGCATTCTATCAGGGCCAGTTCCATGACTCACAGTGCCCTGCTCAGGACAAGACACAATGTGAGGGCTCTTGATTCAAAGACAAACACTTGTCATTAAAGTTAGTAAAATATAAAGCTTGTTTCTTTCTTCCACTGTCTCTCCATGAACCACGGTGTTTTAATTTGCTCTTTAACTCATTCATTCAATCAATCAATCAATATTAAGTTATGAGCATGGATTTGTTCATTCATCTTTATATTATGCAGCATCAATTTTAAATGCAAACATAAACTGAAATGTCATGATTCACGTTTCCCAGCTTGTGCTTAAATATGAAGGGGTACCCCAAAACAACAGAATTTATTTTCAAAGCTGTGTATTTAAATGTTTTTTTTACAAAACAACCTTCAAAGTACTCTCCATTATACTGAATACCTTTGTCAAATCTGAAATTCTATTCTTGGAAACATTTTTCAAACTCATCTATTTGGATGGATGGCAGCACCCCCTTCGTTTTGGGGGTTTTGTTGTTGTTGTTGTTGTTGTTGCTTTTCACCTCTTCTACATCATCAAATCACTATCCTTTCATGTCACTCTGCATTTGTAAGCAAAAAGAAGTCACCGAGAGCAAGGTCAGGTGCGTAAGGTGTGTGGAGCAAGAGAGGCTTGCTGTTTTCTGAAAAAAAAACCCACAAAAACTGGCATGCTGAGATGGCTGCATGAACAAGTGCATTGTCGTGGTGGCACAACCAGTCCTCCCTCTGCCACAAGTCAGGCCGTTTTCATCGCACACTGATTCACACTCTTTTCACAACCTCTAAATAGAAAGTTTGATTAACAGTCTGACCTAGTGGAACGAACTCCAAATTCACTCAAAGTCAACATTGACATCCATTTGGCAGGTTGACGGACCTAAAGAATGAGGTTTGTCATCAATCGACAGTTCCCCTTTTTTGAAACGAGAAAACCACTTGTACACTTGAGTTTTTCCCATTATACAATCCTTGTAAGCTGTGTTCAACATCACAAGTTCTGCAGCATTTTTCCCTAGAAGGAAACAAAATTTCACCATGCTGTTCTCTTAAATTAGCCATCACACACACACACACACACACAGAGAGAGAGAGAGAGAGAAAAAACAACTGAGGGTTGAGCAAAATTGCTTTTATGAAACAACTCACTGTGACCAGAGAGAACCTTCCCAGTTGACGCCACTGAGCGCACTAACTCGGAGCAAGTTGCTAATTGCTTGCCAAGCGAGAAAAAGGCATACTGTGAAAACTACACTCTACCCTGTGCAATTCCATTTTGGGTGGGTTTCTTTGTGGGTGGTACCCCCTCATATATACTTTGTTTTCATGAGAACAGTGGGAACGTTACACAAAATGAACTCGATTGTTTTTATTTCACTTATTGATAGGCACACATTCTACCTTCCCTTCTGCTGACTAAAGATTAAGTCAGGACTCAGGGGGGTAAAAAACGTGGTGACTTTTCTTTCCTTTTGCTTCTATGTCATTATTTTCATTGGAAGTGGTTTGCTTAATACAAGGAAAAAGAATTTGGTGGTGCTCCTTGTGAAACTGTTTCCTAGTATCTCACTGCTTGCTTTCTGAATTGGCAGCAAGTTCTGGTTTCAACAGCAAGCAGGATCTTTAGGGGTTTCCAGTGCCTCGGCTTATTCAGTTACAGACGCAGCATGTTACCTCATATTCACTTTGAATCTTCCTGATTCACATCATTGCAGGTCCACTGAAATTGCACTCCTGGGGCACAACTGACCGTCAAGCTGTTCTTTTGGCATCTATTGTGCCAGGCATGAGAATTACTGTGGTCACTTGGCTGAATCAGGAATTAAGAGATCATTCTAAATAGCTACTACCCATTCCCCCTTATCCTTATCCATAGCTGATCAAATTCCAGGTGTCACCATAATCTAATATTTTGAATTCAACTTTTTCAGCTCCACCACATCCATTGACCACCACCTTAATTTGAGCTAACACCATCTGCTCTGTCATAAACCTTAGCCAAACATCTCTGTCCACCTCTCCTGACCCTGTTCCAATTCTCACTCTACTCTTAGATAAGCTTCTAGCTTCAAACACTAATCTTATTATACCTGTGACCTTTTGCCGCTGTTATGAGTTATGTGTCCCCAAAAGATACGTTGAAGACCTCACCCCCAGTAGCTGTGAAGGTGACCTTATTTGGAAATAGGGTGCTTGTAGATATGACCAGTAAGACTGATGTCCTTATTAAGAAGAGGAAAAGACACAGGCACACAAGAAGATATCATGTGATAATGGAGCCAGACACCATAGTGATGTCTTTTAGTCAAGGAATAACCAAGATTGCCAGCGACATCTGAAACCAAGAGAAAAACCTGGGGCACAGTCACCCCTAGAACCTTCAGACTCTATGCCAGTCTCATGAATTGGGCTTCTGGTATTTTGGCCTCTCGCCACAAGGTTTGAATCCACCAGCCTACTCCGATAAAGAGTTAAAGTCTTGTAAACACAAAGGGGCAGTTCTACTCTGTCCTGTATATAAGTTACTGCGAGTTGGAATTGACTCAGAGGCAGTGGGTTTGGGTTGAGCTAAAGACCTGGTCTATGCTAATAGCAGACCAATGGCAGTTAAGTGAACTGAAGACTGTATGACGTCTCAGTCCAAGCAGAACTTCAGGTACATGACAGGCGAAAACTAGAAAGAGTTCCAGAGCCTCTTTTACTTTTTATATTCACTTTTTATATTGACGTGGCCTCAAATGCACCAACATGCAAAGAGGATCAAATCAGGTGAAAGGCTCCAGAACTACAGCCTGACATTATTCCATCCTGACAATCGGAAGGACAAAAGACACGCTGACTTTCAATAATAGGACAACAACATGGGGAGGTTTAAGGAAGACAAAGAAACAACGAAAACCATTACTACCACCACCACCACCCCCATGGGTTTGTGGTAGCTGTGCTTTGTGGTGACCTTGGAAGCTATCCGACCAGCATTTTAAAGACCAGCAGGGTCATCCAACGTGGACAAATTACAGGGGTACATCTAGATGGAAACCGATGGTGGTTTTTTGAGGTTTTTTAAATTAGCCAATGTCAACCTTGTGGATCACAACAGATCATGATCGGATTCACTCTCTGGGGACACATCATGCCGGGGATCACTCACTAGATGAGGACAGTGCAGTTAGTAAAACAGAAGGTCAACGAGGGAGATACCATGGCACAGTAGCCTCTCTGGTGGGCTTGAAGATGCCAGCGGTCATGAGAATGATGAGCATGCGGCTGCATTTTCCTCTATTATTCCCAAGGCCCCCATTAGTCCCCATCAACCCGTGGTGCTATCTCTGTCTAGTCATCTAAGAAGAGAAGATGGAACTTAAACGATCAGATGTCTTCAGAGCAATCCAAGATGAAGGAGAATCCACTCTAGGCTTCAAAGCAAAGGATGGACTGTACGGCCAATAGAGAGAGAAGAGACAGGTTTGGAAGCAAAACCAGCTGTCAGGCAGGTAAAAAATATGATATAACTCTTCAGAAAAGAGAATTCTCCTGGAACAGATGGCTCACCTCTGAGATTTAGAAAGCATTAACTAGCTGTTTAAATAAGGCCTTAGCAGCTGTCCCCAGTGCAGAGGTGAACTGCAGGGGTGGGGGTGGGGGGTGGAAGCAAAGAATGAACCACAAGGGGACTAGACATCACAAATAAGAGACGGTCTTGAATTCAGAGCTCGTCATTGTAAAAAGAGTTTCTTTCATTTTTAACACTAGCCACGGTAATTTTTTTTAATGGAGCACATTTCCTAAATCTGAAATTAAAGGAATAAACTGGACTTTGAAAAAGGTAAAAAGATATACTTAAGCAACCTGGAAATACTTGGACATACTTGGAAACAACATAGTACATACAACTATTCATCTAAGGCTGGAAAAGGTGAATGCTCATACCCACATTTTGATAAGAAATTGTTGTATTAAGTACCCTGATATAATAGATTCATTAAGGAGATAAATCACCTAGGGGGAAAAGTCTGTGTAGGATGTCTTGGTGCCCAACGCTGTGCTGAAAACTGCAGAAAGAGCTCAGCATTTTTCACCAAAAATGAAGAGGGTGGGGGCTTTTCTTGTAGGAGGGCTCCCATACAGGTGTACATCATGAGATCAGTAAATACTTATCAAGCACCTCTGGGTTCCAGGCAGTGAACTAGGGAATGAAAGAGGGAAGGGTTAGCCTTCCATCCCTGCCTTCAATGATCTCATCTTCCTTGACAGTTGCTACTCTTACTGCTAGTACCTTTTGTACCTAATTTTAGTTATCAATGCTACACACTCCCACATCTTAGGTACCCAACTGTAGGGATGGGTCGGGGTGGAAAAAAGGCTAGAAGGTAGAAAAGTGGAGTGGGAGGCATATATGAAAATGGGTAAGGCTGTCCCCTTACACAACTGGAGAGCCATGCGTCCAATCATTTATCCCCAAATGTCAACACGGATGGAAAGGAGAGAAGCAATATGGAACTGAAGGGGGAGATCACATATGCGCCTGGAAAATCTTGGCATTCACACTGAGAAACAAAGTGGAACAAGAACAATGCAGACATGAAAGAGCAAATGTAATGAGCAACAGGGGGCTGTGGTGGTGCCACGGTAGCACTGCCTGCCTTGCTGGAACCCCCGGTTCATTGCCCAGCCAATCTACCTCCTACTCTGCTACCCCCCATCTGTCAGTGGAGGTGCTGAACAAGTTTCCGTTGAGCTATCAGAAAAAGGTGCACTAGGAAGAAAATTCCTGGAAATCTGCTTCCGAAAAATCAGCCAATGTATACCCTGTGGATCACAATATGATCTGCAACCTGCTCTCCATGGGCCAACAGAAGTCAGGGGCTGACTTGCTCGCAGCCAACAACAATAACAGATTATACCAGAAAAACAAAAGGTATCATTGTTCACACAATTCATGTCATTCAAGTGGTCATTAAAGTCAGCAAAGTGGCTTCAAACATGGGGTTTTGCCCCAAATAAAGCTGTGGATTAAAGTTGCGCTTTTGCCATGCACTAGATGCACAATATCTAAACTTCAATTTCCTCACCTGGCAAATGGGGATGGAAAGAATGCCCACACAGAGCTGTTGTAAGGATGAAGGCTGATCGTGCCTGCAAAGTACAGACACCATATCATGTTTGAGGTCGTTAGTTTATTGTGCCAACCAGGTCGATAAACACATGTGGGGTTCATTGAAGGGCGGAGGGATAAATGGCTCCGAAAGCCTTGCCTTTCTAGTTCTCGGGTCTCTTGCTTTCTGATGGTCGCACCAGGGTGCAGGTGCCTTAGTCAGTTCCCTGATTCAGCTGGCAAGGCTCACTTCCTGCAAGACTTCCCTGAGAAGCCACATGGACCTACCCTGATGCAGCCCTGGGTGCTGGAGCACCCGTGTGGAGACCCCTGCCAGCACTGAGATGCTTACACATTCACTGACTCTGCTTTCCTCCTGCAGTCGGCATCATTGTGTCTGTTTTGTGAGATGGAGGAGGACTTTGTGGACTGGTGTTGGACATATGGGTTAATGGGTTAATGGGTTAATGTTGGACTTGTGGGCTTGGGCAGCACTGGGTTGGGATGTTTATTTGATGTGCACTTAACCTTTATATAAAACTCTCTCCTACACATGAGTTTATGTGGATTTGTTTCTCTAAAGTACCCAGATTAATACAACATTGCTTAAAACAATTCAAATATGTTCTACTATTACCACGACTCTCATTGTGGAGTATATTTATATTGAAGCAACTTTTAAACTTTATTGTCCAAATCCTTTTACCACTGACCTCTCAACTAAAAAATAAACACACAAACTCACTGCCATCGAATTGATTATGAATCATAGTGACCCTATTGGACAGGGTAGAACTGCCCCATGAGTTCTAAGACTGTAACTCTTTTTTTTTTTAAAGAAAAATCAGGTATTTCTTTCTTTTTTTATTTTTTAACTATTTTATTGGGAGCTTGTACAATTCTTATCACAATCCATACATACATCCATTGTGTCAAGTACATATGTACATTTGTTGCCCTCATCATTCTCAAAACATTTGCCTTCTACTTTAGCCCTTAATATCAGTTGCTCGTTTTCCCCCTCCCTCCCATCTCACCCCTCCCTCATGAACCCTTCATAATTCATAAATGATTATAGTTTTGTCATAAGTTACACTGTCCAATGTCTCCCTCTGCCCTCTTCTCTGCTGTCCCTCCCCCAGGGAGGAGGCAATACTTAGATTCTTGTCATCGGTTAGACCAGAAGAAGTACATTGGTACAGATAGCAACTGGAAACACAGAGAATCCAGGACCAGGGGTGACTGCAACTCTTTACAGGAGTAGAAAGCCTCATCTTTCTCCTGCAGAGCAGCTGGTGGTTTCGATCTGTGGACCTTGAGGTTAACAGCCCAATACATCACCTCTATGCCACCAGGGTTCAACTGATCCCTCAGGATATCTTATTTCCATGGCACTGCACAATTGATCATCCAGATATATAACAAATGAGCCTTAGTGATTAAAGTACTCAAATTCTAACCCAAAGGTTGATGGCTCAAATCCACCAGCCACTCCACAGGAGAAGAACATGGCAGTCTTTCTCCATGGCCCATAGGGTCAGTAGGAGTCAGAATTGATTTGATGGCAGGAGGTGTTTGTTATTTCACAAATAGTTACAAAGTATCACTTATACTTGAGACACAACAGTCAAGATGTCAAGTGCAGTTCCTCAAAGTTCCAGAGAGGAACCTCTGCAAAAAGTGGGATGTGCATGGTCCTGCTTGATACTCAGGAAAGGAACACCAAAGACACTATGGCAAAGTGTGGTGAAGAAATGAGATGATGCCTGGCTATCAGATAAAATAACATCTGGGGTCTTAAAGGCTTGTCTCCAACAAGCAGCCATCTAAGTGAAATGTCAACTAAGTCCACATGGAAGAAGCACACACACCATCATCAGTCACAGAAGGATTGTAAATTAGATAATCCGAAGTCAAAGGAGGAATTAGTATCCGAGTATGAGAATCCAATTTGCAGAATCTGACTTGAGCAGTTAAAAAATACCCCCCCCTCACAACGATAGGGAAATAATTCTATGTACTGTATATATATTTATAGGTTTAGTATTAAGGTAGCAGACAGACATCGGGCCTCTACCCAAGTAGTCCCTCAACACCAGA
>NW_022109767.1:8925716-8945120 GCF_000313985.2 Echinops telfairi | reverse complement strand
CTCTTGAAGTTGTGTTACATGTTTTTCTGTGTTTTGGTATATAAAATTCAGGATCGATGAACCTATAGGGACAGAAAATAGAATAAGGGTTTCAGAGGGAGCGGTACAGTTGGGGGGCTGGGGAGGGTATAAAATGGAGATGATGTCAAGGAGCTCAGGAAAAAAAGAATGTTTGGAAACTCACCATGGTAGCAATTGTACAATTCTAATCGACGTGATTAAACTATGGAATAATATGATATGTGGACTGACTCCCAATTAATAATAAAATCTTAATCAGTACAGTGGATGTGATCACATGAAACAATATTCAGTATATGTTCAAATTATTCATGAGAATGTGGCTTCCCAATTCTACGGCCTGTCTCCAGGAGGAAAAGAAAATCCATCGCATTACTGAATCAATACTAGGGGGGAAAATGTGAAGTGGTTGGCAATGTTCTGGGCATCCGAGAATTTCAGAAGGATGGTTCCCTTTGCAAATAGGTCAGATGGCTTCTGACTGTAAATGAATACGCAACTCTTCCCTGTAGGAAAGCTATGAGGGAAACAATGAACCTGAGACACGGAGCCTGAGACATGTCAGAACATTTTTCTGCCAGACCTCTTGCATTAATACGATTTTAATATTCCACACTCTTCTCTGATACATCGCCTCCTCTTGACTTCCACTGTCAACCTTCCCATTCCTTCCTCATCATTGCCTTCAATCAACCTTCCAGCTCCTTCCTCATCGTTTCCAGTGGGGACTGCCGCCAGACTCCATAATGAGCTCCTGACGCCTTCGAATCCCTCCCCTCAGCAACCTTGAAGACGCAAATTCACAAACAATCCCTCTAACGCATTTTCAATCATCTTGCCCCCCTGTTGATGATTCGCAATCATCTCCCTCCAGCAGTTTTCCATTGCCCACTGGGGAAAAGGCAACCTCTTCACACAAGAGTCCCTGGGTGATACAAATGGAAAGTTCAGCGGTTCGAGGCCATACGGTGGCACCTCGGAAGAAAGACCCGGCATCTACTTTCCAAAAATCAGACCTTGAAAATTCGCTGAAGCACGGAACTCAGAGGGTCATCACAGGGAGGAACGGGCTTGAGGACCACATGGTTTGTATTGTAATGCTGTTGGCGTCTGTTTCATAAACCAAGGTCTCGGTATTGTGATGCGGCCATTTCCTCTGCCAAAGGTTTGATCCTGGTTTAACTGCTGCAAGACTTCAACACATGCCACATTGCCGCTCACCTCCCTGCCTTTCCACTCACTGGCCCCGTTATCCACAATGCTCTGATTCCCCTCTCTGTTTCCTCTTGTATCTTTGATGCTCTCAGGCACCTCACTTCAGACATCTCAGCGGCTTACAGCATTCTTGTTTGGTTTAAGCATCCCGTTCTCCAGTGGGTTGCAAGTTTCTTGAGGGTGAGTTTAATGTCTTGCGTGTGGGTGCACCACACCTGTAATATTGTGTCACCCAAAATCGACACGCAATGAACCAGTATCCATATTCTCAATCACATCATTTCATTCGTTGGCTTCCAAACACTGTGCCTTCCAAACACTATGAGAGAGGACTGGAGTATGGTGGGGCTTTTGCATCATGGCCAGTTTACTGCGAAAACGCCCAGTGTGAGAATGGACCCAGAAGTGGCAGTTCCAGGGTTACAGAAGCAGCAATAACCCAAGTTGTTGCTCAGATTCTTGTATTCTCTTCAAATGTGTGCTTCTTTCCACTAGACCAGGCTGCCCGAGGGGGCGGGGCAGAAAAACCAGCAAAAGGGATGGAAAACTCAAAGTGCTATGACAAGACAACAGACAAAGAGATCGGCAGGTGTGACACAGTACACGAATCTAGTACATCATGACCTATTCATTAGCCACCCCTCCAGAAACTTACTCCTGAAGAGGCATGGTCTCCATCGATGGTGTTCCTCATAACTTATGATCTACTTTGGATGGAAATCTTACATTCGTCTGCTATCGGCACTCCTCAACTGCCAACGTGCAAAAGGTTATGCAGTGTTAAAAATAACCGTATAACAGGTAGGGTCTCCTTGCGCGTATCTGCAGGAGCCAAGCAGAGAAGAAATGGTCCCGGCCATCACGTTAGCTCTTGAAGGGTCTCTGGTCACAGGGGCGAATCGAATACACAGGCAGCATTGTGGGAGTGAACGGCAGCTGGGCCAGATGGCACCTTTCAGGTGTTGACTTTTTAGACAACGGGGACTGTTTCCTGGGAGAATATGAAAGGTGCTGCCGAAAGCGACCGCATGTAAATCACACTCAGGCAGACAGACCCACTGCTAATGAAAATGAGCCCAGAGCCAAGCCTAGCTGTGCTCCTTGGATTTTGCTTGTGGGTTGTTTATTTCACCAGAGTCACGGGGGAGAGTCCAGCCAAGAACATGACATGATATGCATATTAAATTATTCTAGGGACTAAATAGGAAAAAGCTACCTATGAACTGTATGTTAAGATTCTCCGTTAGGAAATGCCAACCAGAACGTGGAAACCGAAAAACCAAACCAACTCAACTGCCAAGGAATTGATTCTGGCAACTCATGGCGACCCTGTGGGACAGGGCAGAATTGCCTCTGTGGGTCTTCAAGACCGTAACTCTTTAAGGAAGTAAACAGCCTCATCTTTCAATTACTGACCTTGCAGCCAGCAGCCCAAAGTGGTTCCCAATTGGCTAATAGAACCCTTTTTCTTTTCTTTCTTTTTTATTTAAAAAAAAAAATGAATGTCTGAATACAACATGGAGATACGGGGTATCTTACTATCTTGGTGGTGGTGGTGGTGATGTGCGTCAATCTCTGGCAGTGAGTGGAATGGGGTTTTTCTGTTCAAACTATGCAGACACTTTGAGGATTTCATGAGGACTGAGGTTTCCTCCTGAAAGCAGCCAGCCCAAACAGGTGAAATTCCATATTCCTATCACGCACCACAATGTGGATCATTTCTCTCTCTCGTATACATATTTTTTATATTTGTTTGCTGGTGAGATGTGCATCAGATTACATACACATCTCATTTCTCATTACACGGCGCTGGGCATGCATTCAACCTCCTCCTCCTGAGGGAGAGGCTGAAGCAGCTATCAAGATGTGGAACAGTTTCGGGGGTTTGTTTTTGTCGAGATAACAATAGCTTATTTTTATTTTCAATAGACTTAATACTGAAACACAATGGCCAACAGAATGAGAAAGATTTCAACAATGTATAAATGTGTATTCTGAAAGGAAGGCAAGGAGAATACCAACTTCAGAAAAGAACATTAAAAAATGTTCAGTTAAACCTCTAAAACCATTGCCCTGAGATCATCTTTCAACCTTTAACTAAAACCAATAGTTTAGCTTACCTAGGAAAGGAGCCCTGTGGCATAGTGGTTATGCATTGGGCTGCCAACCGAAAGGTCAGCAGTTTGAAATCACCAGCTGTCCCAGAGGAGGAAGATGAGGCTTTCTACTCCTATTGAGAGCTACAGTCTCAGAAGTCCACAGGGGGAAGTTCTACAGGGTCATGATGAATCAGAATCAACTCCCCAGAAGTGAGTGGGGAGAAAATCTCTGTTGTGAACTATGTGCTCTCTGAAGAACTAAGGGTGTGGCAGTGTAAGATGAAACCCACGTGAACTTGTCCACTACTACTAGTTAGTAAGCGCAAGTATGTCTGTGCTTACCTTGGTTATTGGGACATGCCCCTCTCCTTCTGTCCAAAATACCTTTTCCCTGGTTCACAGCATCACTAGTGAGAGACGCGTACAATGCTCCAACCCAAGTATACAGTGCCCCAGGTTATTTTCACATCCAGAATTCTGCCTGTATACTTGCAAATCCGTTGACCTTCTAACTAGCTAATTGGGTTTGTCATATATCCAGTAGTTCCACTTACAGAATCAGAAATACTTCACTCACAAATATTTACAGGCTGCCTGTGTTTGTTTATTTAGGTATACCTGGCTTCTTGTCACGTAAGAAGCATTGATAACTCTGTTAGGCCAGGTTGACTTCAGAAACAAATCTGAGACACTCATGTATATACAAGAGAGAGCTTTATATCAAAGACTAATTGTATATTAAGAAAGTATTACATCCCAGTCTAGATCAAGTCCACAAGTCTGATATTAACCCATAAGTCCAACAGTAGTCCAATGTTCTTCCCCAACAGCTTAAGAATTCTTAAAATTACTTTAGCACAAGATAGAATTTTTCATTTAAAACACAATTAACAAAAACTATATCTTCACTTAATTTTATACTTGTTGTTGTTGTTAGATAGTATATTAGGCCAGAGGCACAAAACCAGTGATCTATATATGTGTACACACAGAAAGAAATGTGTCTCACAAGAATGGCCCACCCAGTTGTAGAAGCAGGCAAAACCAAGTCTGGGCAGGTTCTAAGACTGTGGCTCAGATGTTAGGTTAGCTCAGGAGGGTCATGAACTCAAGGTCGACAGTTCCTATGGCAGGCCACTGATGGTGCCTAAGATTAGCAGGCAATATGGCAGACCATTCACTCAAGTCCAAAGAACCAGAGGTCCATGAGCCAGATGCAGGATCCAGACCCAGCAAAAAGCAAGAAAGCGTTTTCATACTGTTCACACCCCTGAGGAAACACCTTTTTAATTGAGGAGATGTTGGGGGGAGGAGGGGACTGGTAGTGTAGTGCATTATATGTTGTTAGCCTCAAGATTCATTCAAAGCCACCACACTTTTGGAACCCCCCAGGCCTGGTTCTACCCTGTCCTATAGGATCACTCTGAGGTGGGATCGGCTCAATGTCAGAGAGGTGTTGCTTCCCATCTTAATGTTGTAACCGATTTACTGATCGCATTACGGGGTTGATTACATTGTGCTAGGTCACATCATTGGCATCTACTAAATCTCAGCACATTGCTGAATGGTCACAAGGACTCACGCCTTCCTGCCCCGATGTCTGGTCGTAAGGAAGGTAACTAGTGTTTGTCCTCACATTAGTTCATGTTGTCTGTAAGCCTGAAAGCAGTAGAGGTCTTTCCAGGAGCCGACAGCATGGAAGAGTTTGGGCTTGAAATAGCCGGTCAGCCACGTGTTAAGGGTCAAACCGTGGAGAATCTTGGCGCAGCCAAGTTGACACAAATCCTAACTATCACAGATACTACGAGTCAGCAGACTCATCGCAACCTTATGTAAAATAAATGAAAATTCTACCTGGTCCAGTGTCACCTTCATGACCACAGGTATGCTGAGACCCACTGAGCTCACGGAGCCACTCCATCTCATTGAGTATTTCCCTTATTTCTTGCTATCTCTTCCCTTAGCTATTGAACAATACCATTCCTCTTATGTGCAAGTACACTTTCACCGAAGAGAATTCAAAAATGGTTATACCGGTCCATTGACAGGGAACTGCCAGAAATTCAGGCCAGATTCAATAGAGAATGTGGAATGAGAAATATCATTACTGAGACAGATCTTAGCTGAAAGCAGAGAATGCCAGAAAGATATTGACTTGTGTTTTATTGATTATGCAAAAGCATTCAACTGTCTGCACCACAACAAATTATGGCTAGCCTGGAAAAGAGTGAGCATGCAGGACCATTTCATTGTGCTAGTGCTGAGCCTGCACGCGGATCGAGAGGCAGCGTGCAGACGGAACAAAGGAATGCTGCATGTTTTAACATCAAGAAGGATGTGTGTCAGGCCTGTATCTGCTCACTATCTAGTCAGTATGTCTGCTGAACAAATGATCCGAGAAGCTGGACTATCTGAAGAAAAATAGGGCATGGGGATTGAAGGAAGGATTATTAAAAAGTTGTAATTTGCAGATGACACCACGTTGCCTGGTGAAAGTGCTGAGCATGTGGAGCTCTTGCTGATGGAAATCAAAGGCTGCAGCCTTCAGTAGGAGTTGCAGATCAATATAAAGAAAACCCTAATCCTCTCCTCTGGAGCTAAAAACAGGGGAAAGGGCATTGTGAAGGCTTTCATTTTACTGGGCTCCACAGCCGCTGTGAGTTTCCAAGACTGTAACTGCTTATGAGCGTGAAAAACACAACCTTTCTCCCTTGCAGAGACTGGTGGCTCTGAACTTCAGACCTTGCTGTTAGCAGCCTAATACGTAACCACTATGCCATCCGGACTCCTTGCTCATGGAAGCAGCAGTAAAAAATAACAACCAAAGAAGACATTGCATCAGGAAAATCTACTGCAAAAGACGTCTTTAAAACGTTGAGCAAAGCGGTCATTTTGCAGACTTACGTTGCGGCTGATCCAAGCCATGCGTTTTCAGTTTCCTCGGACACACGTGAAAGCTGGACACTGCACAAGGAAGAAGGGAGAGCTACGTTTGAATGACGGCATCAGTGAAGAAGACGGACTCCCAGAAAAAGGCATACAGCCAGTACTTGTGGAAGAAGTACAACCAGAATGCTCCTTCGAAGCAAGGGTGGTGAGACTGCGTCTCCCGTCCTTTGGATACATCATCAGGACGGGCCAGGGCATTGTGCTCAGTAGAGAGTCAGGGAAAATGAAGACCCTCGGGGAGATAGATTGTCACGGTGGCCACAAACAGGGGCTCAAACGTAACGGCCACTGGGAGGATGGTGCAGGACCGGGCAGTGTCTCGTTCTCAGAATCGGCCTGTCAGCAGCTAGGAACACAAAAACAACCCTTAGCAAAACTCTGAGGTATTGTGGAAGGTAGCTGTTCTAAGGAGAAGGCTGGCAGCTCAAGGTGCTGCCTGTCTCCCCCATGCCACCCCTCACCTGAGCATCGCCATTTGGGGCCTCTCATCCTCTGCTTTCCTCTGTGCCTCCGTCCAGTGCCGAGCCTGAGGAGCGCTGAGCTCGCCCTTCAGCAGTCTGGCGTGTACCTGGCTAACATCTCTTTTCTCGATGCCTCTTAGCCTCGCTGACACCGAGTCTTTATTCTACCCGGAATGACAAATACTGGCAGGGACAGGGGACCTGGAAGACTCCAGAAGGAAGGAAGACTAGGAGCTGGCTCTATTTCTGTAGGTCTCACTGCCATTGAGTAAATCCTGATTCATAGGGACCCTACGCGCAGGGTGGAACTGCACCTCAGGCTGCCACAGGCTGTACAGAGCTGCTGAGTTTGAATAGCCCGTCCTTGAATGAGCAGCCAACCGTTTAACCTCCCATGCCATCAGCGGTCCTCATTTTATGCTTAAGAAGCCCAACACATGCCATTTCATCCTCACAACAAGCACAGGAGGAAGATACAAAGATCAGGAAGTCAGGAAGTCACCTAGCGAAGAGAGTGAGGGAAGAAATGCCCTTCGACTAGTGGCGCACATGGTTAAGCACTTCGCTCTTAGCTGAAAGGCTGGTGGCATCTTGAGAGACAGGCCTGGTGATCGGTCTGATGAAAGACCCAGTGGAGCCAGGCTTGTCGGCACACGTGGCTCTCCAGGAGTTGTGAGGCATGGCAACTAACAACAGCATCACCCAGGAGCAGAGAGGCTTAAGCCTAACAGTTGATACACGGCGAACTGACCTCCAAGCCCAGGTGTTCATGGAATCAAAGCGCACACCTGGCTCCCAGGAAGGGCTCACTCCATCCGGAGCACCAGAGGAGCTCCATATTGGCTATGAAAACTTGCGTGAGTTCCACAACTTCTCGAATCCAAGCTATCTCTTGTAGAGAGGCTGCCACTACCTTACACAGGGAGCCACTTCTCCACACAGGGTCACCGTTGTGAGTAAGACCGAGAGAATCATCCTGCAGCCCACCTGGTTTGGGGGCTCCACCTCCAATGCTCCATCCTGAGACTCTCTTCCGGGTGGCTGCTTTTCACTCAGAGAGTGAGTCCCTGATCGGTACAAAGAGACACAAAAGCAATGGTGTCTTACAGAATGCTTCGTTTGTCTCCACATAAGAGTCAGACAGATGTGCTACTGTTGCTGCTAGGTGCTGCCGAGCCCGTCCCAACACACTGCAACCCCAGGTGAAACAGAACAACGCGCTGTCCGGGCCTGTGCCACGCTCACACTTGTTCGTACTGTTTGAGCCCATTGGAGCAGACACTGTATCAGTCCATCTGGTCCAGGGCCTTCCTCTCTCTTGTTTCCCAGCTCCTTTACCCAGTAGGATATCCCACTGAGTAGGACCAGGGGACTAGGATCTCCACACCACACGTCCAAAGCACAGGAGACAAAGCCTCTCCATCCTTGCCTCTAAGGAGCATTCGGAGTGTACGTCTTCCAAGACGGATTCGTTGTTCATTGAGCAGTCCCTGGTCCTTTCAATAGTCTGAAGCCAGCACCAGAATTCAGATGAATCAATTCCCCCAGCTTCCTTACCTGTGGGATAATCATTTGAGAGTCTTTGCCCAACAGACAATCGGGTTCTTTTCTGATGATAATACCTAGTACTTAAAGGAAGAGGAAGGAGCCCTGGTGGTGGGGTGGTGGTGGGGCTGTGTTTGAACCTACCAGCCACTGTGCTGGAGAAAGATGAGGCTGTGTGCTCTGTTAAGATTCCCAGTCTCCGGAACTCTACAGGAGGCAGTGCTGGTTCGCTCTGTAGGGTTGCTCTACATCAGTACTGACTCACAGGGAGAGAATTCCAGGGAGAGGGAGGAGGTGGGAACTGCCATGAACCAGCAGGGAAAAGAAAGAGCAGGTAGGTTGTAATGCAACTCAGTCCCTTTCTCCTTTGTCCACTAAGATCACTTTCTGCGTGTTCTTTCCTGAGGACTCCACCCAACTTATTATTCATGAAGCTCAATCTGACGTCTCCCTGCAACCTAAATCCCCTAATCTCATTTTGTGTATACCTTTATTATTGCCTGAAAATTATTGTCTCAGAGTATCATTATCCCACCCTAAGTACACTGAAAGCTCTTTGTGTGTAAGGAACATGCCTTATCTACCAGTTATCGAGGTGTTTTAAAGGTGGTTCTAGAGTTAATGATATTAACAATTAATGGCCACTATTTGTGAGATTTTCATCCATAGGACCTTTGAGATAAGGCATATGCATGTACTCTGAGGAAAAGAAATTAAAAGCTAGGGTAGTTAAGCAACCTCTCTAAAATTACTCAACTAATATTCGGCTATAATCTTACATCTGATGCATTGCTAAAGGATGTGTGTGTGTGTGTGTGTGTGTGTGTGTGTGTGTGTGTTTTCCAACTAGCTACTAAATTAGTATTTACAGAAAGAGTCAGAATAATTAAACTTCACCTGTTCTACAAGTTTACATTTTACAAGACCCAAAACAGATCAGACAGGCAGCCCTCTCTCTCCCCCTGCCTCTCCTACTTCCTCTTGCTCCCTCTGGCCTTTCCCTCTCTCTCACTCTCCCCTCCTTTTGTCTCTCCCACATTTTCATTGTTCAATAGTCTTGACCAAGTAAACGTAATTTCACAGAACTTGATTTCCAAGATACATCAGTTGCACCAACATAAAAATGGATGTATATCTGAATCTGAACATGTAAACTCATATTTTTACCTATGCCCTGATTTCAATGGTCCCCTTACAAATGCATCAAGCAGACTCACCACCCCTGTTCCATGGTGATCTACCTCCCGCTCAACCTTTGTGGATACTCTCCAGGTTGCAGATGTCGTGGAAAGCAGGGAAACAATCTGTGTATGTTCTACGATCTGTGGTGCAAAAGGTTGAAGACTGGAGTACTAGCTGGAAGGGCGAAGGTTCAAGGCCACCCAGAGGCAGCTTGGGAGCCAGGCCTGGCATCTGCTTCCAAAAGGTCACACACAACCTTGAGAACGTTATGAAGCAGTTCCCCTCTACACACCTGGAATCACCATGAGTCAGGAGGACTGCACAGCAACTAACAGCAGCGTCTCAGCACAGATAGCCTCTGACCATGTCAATGCAGGGTGGTTTCATGAAACGTCTGTACGAGAACGAAGTTGTCTTCAGGCGATTTTCCACAGGGCTTGGAGGATACTTCTGCTTTCCTCTATTAATCAAGCGTCACGGCATTGCACATAAAATCCACTTATCAAGGAGCAGCACGGAGAAGGTTAAACGAGTTTTGTGCTAGAATATGTAGACCTGTCTTTGCTTTTGGATACCAGTCAGACACTCCTTCTCTCAGGCAGCGAAGAGGCTTATACTCAATGTTAATGGTAAAGGGAAAGGCTGGATATGAGATCACCACTATTGATAGTAGGAAAATTCAAACTGAAGAAAGAAAAATAGAGCTAATAAGCAAGTCCCACCAAGAGGAAAGTCAAAGGAAATAGAGGAGAGAACTAGGAGGCAAAGGGCATTTATAGAGGTCTAAATATAGGCATGTACATATGTAAATATATTTATATATGACAATAGGGAAATATATCTATATGCATATATTTACAGGTTTAGTATTAAGGTAGCAGACAGACATTGGGCCTCAACTCAAGTACTCCCTCAAGGCAAGAACACTTTGTCCTAATAACCTGGAATTCTTTGATACTCACCTTCTCGACATGATCACAGAAGACTAAAATGGGTGCATAAGCAAATGTGGTGAAGAAAGCTGATGGTGCCCAGCTATCAAAAGATATAGTGTCTGGGGTCTTAAAGGTTTAAAGATAAACAAAACAGCCATCTAGCTGAGAAGCAACAAAGTCTACATGGAAGGATCACACCAGCCTATTTGATCATGAGGTGTTAACGGGATCAGGTATCAGGCATCTAAGAGCCAGAACAGGAAATCATATCACTGTGAATGAAGGGGAGTGTGAAGTGAAGACCCAAAGCCCATCTGTAGACAGTTGGACATCCCTTACAGAAGGGTCGTAAGGAAGACATGAGCCAGTCAGGGAGCAGTATAGCACTGATGAAACATACAACTTTCCTCTAGTTCTTTAATGCTTCCTTCTCCCCACTATCATGACCCCAATTCTGCCTTACAAATCTGGCTAGACCAGAGGATGTACACAGGTACAGATAAGAGCTGGAAACACAGGGAGTGCAGGATACATAAACCCCTCAGGACAAATATTGAGAGTAGCAATACCAGGAGGGGAAGGGGAAGGTGGAGGGGGCCTGAGCTAAGGGGGGAGGAGGGGTGAACTGATCACAGCCCTCTCCCAGTGGGGCGGACAACAGAAAAGTGAGTGAAGAGAGGCATTGGTCAGTGTAAGACATGAAAAAATAATAATAATTTCTAAATTATCAAGGGTTCATGAGGGAGGGAGGGTAGAAGAGGGAGGGTGAAAAAATGAGGAGCTGATACCAAGGGCTCAAGTAGAAAGAAAATGTTTTGAAAATGATGATGGCAACAAATGTACAAATGTGCTTGACATAATGAATGGATGGTTGGATGGTTGGATGGATGGATGGATGGATGGATGGATGGATGGATGGATGGATGGATGGATGGATGGATGGATGGATGGATGGATGGTGATGAGTTGTATGAGCCCCCAATAAAATGATTAAAAAATAAAAACAATTCATATACACAGACACATGCTCAGGAGAGGAAATTCTGAAAAAATAGAAGAGATGCTACATATAGTTAACTTGCTGGGCTATTAAATGCAAGTCTGGTGGTTCAAGCCCACCTAGAGGCACCTGACAAGATAGGCCTGGTGATTTACTTCCCCAAAATCAATCATGGAAAACCTGATGGAGCACAGTTCTATTTTGAAACAAAAGGGGTCCTATAGCAACAGCAACCAGATTCTCTATATATTTCATAGGGCAGCTGGTATATATAATACCCCAAATGAAACTCACAGCCATCGAGTTACGACAGCTCTATCGGACAACCCTCTAGGATAGAGTAGGGCTTTCTGAGAGCATAACTCTTTACAGCAGTAGAAAGCCCCGTCTTTATCCCATCCTGAGAAATTCAAAAAGGTGGACAGAAAAATTCCACTTTCTTCTAATTCAATTTTTTCATGAATTTTTTAATAGTTCCCTCATATGACCACTGAAGTGATGGGTTACAGTAGAAATGCACGGCACCCCATAATACAAAGTTTTAAAACATGGTCTTCTGTCTACTTGATAAATCAACTATCAAATTAAGTTAGTAGAACAACTCCTTCGTGCTAATAACTGCACAAGGATGTTGTTGTTGTTGTTGTTGTTAGGTGCCATCTAGTTACTTCCGCTGGGAGCACCGCTGTGTATGACAGAAGGAAACACTGCCCAGCCCTGCACCAGCATCACAATTGTTGTTGTGTGAACCCATTGTCGCAGTCATGGTGTCAACCCGTCTCCTTGAGGGTCTTCCTCGGTTTGGTGTTTTTGCCCACCACTTTAGGAAGCATGAGGCCTTTTTCCTAGAGGCTGGTCTCTTCTGGTAATATGTCCACAGTACATGAGATGAAACCGCGCTACCCCCGCTTCTACAGAGCACTCTGGCTACATTACTTCCAAGGCAGACTTGTGTGTTCTTTGACCAGCACCATCATTCAAATGCACCACTTCCTCTTCCATCTTCCTTATTCAACGTCTAACTTTCACCTCCCTATGAGGCCATTGAAAATACTATGGCTTCGGGCAGGGGCACCTTAGTTCTCCAAGTGACATTCTTGCTCTGTAACACTTTACAGAGGTCTGGTGCAGCAGATTTAGCCACGGCAATGCATCATTTGATCTCCTGACTGCTGCCTCCATGCAGCAGTGGTTGTGGATCCAAGCAAGATGAAATCCTTGACAGCTCCCATCTTTTCTCCCTTTACCAGGACGTTAGCAAATGCTCTAGGGAGGGTTTTGATTTTGTCTACATTGAATTGTGAGCCAGCGTGAAGGCTACTGCAGACAAGAGAGGGAAGTAAGAAAAGATGTCTCTTTCCCCCAAGCTGTCTGCCGTTTCCCTCAGCGCTCTGGTCCCGTGTTTGTTAAGCCCACGAAACCGAGAAATCTTTGAGGGTTTGAGGAACAGACATCCACGCAAAACACCCATCCTTCTTGGTCATGATGCCATGTGATCAGTGCTGATCAGAGAGTGGTGATTAGCAAGCCTTTCAAGACTACTATACTCACTGACGGATTGTCTTGCTGAATGAGTAAGAACTACCTCTGCAGCCACACAGCGTGGGGAACACAGAATGCATGCCACCTTGACCAAACAGCAGGCCAATTCCGGGGGTGGAACACCAGAATCCTTAACTGGAAACAAAGGCAGCCTACAGGGTGGCAGGTGCAATGAGGTGGGGCTGGAACATGCTTCTGCCAGCGGTGGGGAAACTCTAAAATAACCAACAACCAAAAAGCCAGTTGCTCCAACTCTGGGTGATCTTGTGTGCACGCCCCCCAGTAGAGTTGGCTCCATAGGGTTTTCAATGGCTGATTTTTTTTTTTTCTCTCCAGAAGCGATCGCCAGCTCTTTCTTCTAAGGGTCTGGGTAGCCTTCAATCTCCAATCTTGTTGTTAGCACCCTATGCATTAGCTGTTTACACAAAGCAGGACTACCTCACAACCACATCAGGGGAAACCAATAACTAAACAAATGAGATGTTCAAAGGAGGGCCTGTCGAGTAAACAGTGAAGAGAGAAAACCGTTTTGGCAGGCTCAACCATTCCTACCATTTCTTTCTCTCACTCGCTTCCCACTGTATAAAGACAAGCGTCAGGATGCTCACTTTGAATCTACCTTGGAGGTAAGGGTGGTCACATGATCTATGGCAATCCATCACCCAACAAGAGAGTGTCTCCTAGGACTTCTCTCTCGAGTGCACTCCTCTGTCCCATGGGTGGTAAGAGTAGGTACTGACTTCATGACAGTGACTTTCGTTTGGTTTAGAGTGCTCTCTCTCTCTCTCTCTCTCTCACACACACACACACACACACACACACACACACACACACGTGAATACAGAGCATTCTACTAATTCTTTTACTTATAAATTATCTTTCCCTCTAAACGAAAGCCTCACAAACAAGCTGACTCATTTCTCTCCCACCCCTTTGTTTTCTGCCTTGAGACGACCCTGTGATCATGCGACTCCTGACTCGGCAATGGCCTACTGAGGGTGCTGTCTCCTAAACTGAGATCAGTCTGGTCAGATAAATCATTCGTGTTTGCAGTGTCCCCTTTAATAAACCATCCTTCAGACCATCACTTATTCCTAAAGCAAACCAATACAATTTCACTTCACTGCATCAGCAGATTCAATCGATCCTGTAGCAGTCGTTAAGAAGGCAAATTTATGGAAACTAAAATGAGGTCTTAAGGAGAGCCAGTGTCTCAATGGTTAAGCACTTGGCTGCTAACCACAGGGCTGTTGGTTCAAACTCAGCCACTGGCTGGAGAAACGAGCTGCTAATTTATTTTTATAAAGATTACAGGCTCAAAAACCCAGTGGAGGCAGTTCTACTCTCCCGCATGGCCTTGCTGTTGGTTGGAATGGACGCAATGACGCCTAACAACAACAACGGAGTCCTCTAAGGGTCTATGCTTCTGTGGTAACAGAGCAGTTTACAAGGAAGAGACCTCGACACAGGCAGACTGCTACACTTGCTTTGTGTTTATCAGTATGATATGATAACCAGCTAGTTGAGCTGGCTAGATTAATTACCAAAAAGGTCAAAACCTTGAGCTAGGTTATTTCCCTGCGGTTAAAGACACGTTTGGCACAAGAATGGCTTTGAATAAGGAGCCAAGACATATTCAGATAAATTACTACCCTGTGGTCAAAGAGTCCTGGTGATACTATCAGGCAAGTATTGGGCTTCTATGGACAAGGTTGGTGGTTCAAAACCACCAGCTGCTCCGACAGAGAAAGATAAGGCTTTCTGCTCCAGTGAAGATTTACAGCCTCAGAAATCCTACACAGGGCTACTGGGGGTCAGCACTGATGCCATAGCAATGAGTGTGGGTACCCAGTGTAGTCTGCTCTCTTCCCCCTCTGCAGTGGATATTCTGCTTCCGGATCACAAGGTCACCAGGATCTACCACTAGAACAAATTAAAACCAAACTCATCCCGTCTAGTCAACGCTGACTCAGAGCAACGCTATAGGACAGGGCCGAGCGGGCCCTCTGAGTTTCTGAGATTGGAGGGAGCCCCATCTTCTCCCTCAAAGCTGCTGGTAGCTTTGAACTGCTGACCTTGTGGTCAGGAGCCCAATGTGTAATCACTCTGCCACCAGGGCTCCACACCAAAAACAAAACACCACTACCAAATTATCTCCAGCCCCAGGTTAATCACACTATTAACAAAGTTAATAGGGGAGTAACAAAGTCATCCTAAACTAAAAGCACCCTCAATGTTCAGCTCCATTTTGGACTACCCTCCCTCGAGTTGGTAGATGTTTACTTTTTGTATGCTTGCTAATGGTGGCATAGTTCTCCCGGGGTATCTGAATCCCTTAATGCATCTCTTAGAGAGTCTTACTTTCACAGCTTCTAAAGTGACAACAGAGATCAAACAGAAGGAAATACAGTATCAAACCCCTGCTGATGTGATTCTGTATCACTGACCCAGAATGGAAACATTGTGCTTCTTCATTTGCATATCACACTCCAACCTGTGCAGGAGTCTCAGTGGCTTTCCAACGCTGTCTCCTCTTTGTTCTTACACTCCAGCAGGCCTGTGGTGCATGCTGATGAGCTGCTGTCCTTTCGCCAGCACTCACACAGGAATTGTGCTCAACATTAACTTAATTCTATCTGAGAAACATGTACTTGGTTATTATTATTATTATTACTAGAAGGGTTGAGAACATGTGTAATGCTTTCTACTAATAAAACAAGAACAAGTCAATACAAGAGTGGTTGGGAACAAATGTAGTTGCAGTGAGCTTATTTTGACACTGTGTGCTCTCATCACTGATGCTCAGCACTATATCGATCACCCAATAAGAATGCTGGAATAGGCAACGGCATGAGCTCGGGTAGATGCTACTTCAAGGGTGACTTGAATTTCAATGATCAGTATACAATCATTTAAGTGCCTTGTAAGTGCTAATGACACAAATATTTGTGTGACGAATATCTGCGTCCTCAACAGGGCACAGTACATCCTTGGCAGAGTGTACGCATAAGCCTCCAGGCAGTGAGAAGCACAAAGAAAGCCCAAACCCATGGCCATAGAGGTAGTCCTGAGTCACAGTGACCCTAAAAGTGAAAGGAGACTCTCCCAGAATGTTTCCAAGGATACAGATCTTTTTTTAAAATGTATCTTAAATTGGCATATAATTCACATTATCATGCAATACAATAAGTCAATGATATTATGGAGAGTTGTGTCATCATCATAATTAATTTTAGACCATTTTCTTTCTTGGATTGTTAGCCCTCCATTTCTCCCCAACCTCCCCTCTCATGTCCCTAGATGACTATTCATCTAATTACTGACTCTATAGATTTATCTAACCTGGATTTCATCCACAGAAAAAATATACAAAACAAAATCAAGGTGGGGGATTAAGAACAAACCAACAACAATGACAAAACAAAACAGAGAAAAATGTCAATTGAAAAGACAGCAGAAAATATTAAAAATTGGAACTAATTGACAATGGGTCAAAAGGGAAAGCAAATGATGAGATGTTACATCAGCTGCAATCTACTTTAAAATGCTCTCTATCTGACAGCAAGCCTGTTCACATCTCTGGATTGTGATCAGAGGCTTAATCCTCGTGGTAACCCTGCACAAAGATTTTGGGCTTCTACTGTCATCCATAGCTGTCTGCTAACTGCATATTCAGAATTTAAGCTTGGATACCATTCCCTCCTCTAAATTTCTAGTGTATTCTTTATACTCCTTGGAACACACAGGCTGGTGTGCTGCTTCTGTGTGAACTTAGTTGAAACCGCATTTAGATGGCTGCTGGTTTTGAGACACGGCGGCAGAGCTTTATGAGAGAAGACTACTTTGTCTTTTTCCTGTGGAGCAGCAACTGGGAACGAAACCCAACCTTTCAGTTCGCAGCAAAAGATTCATCCCTCTGCACCACCAAGGCCCCTTACACTAAGGAAGGTGAATTAAGAATTGAATCTAAGTTCTGGAAAAGCATGGCTGTGATAAAGAGCCAAGGGCTTGGTAATCTGAATAGTGTTAAATTCTTCTTGAATCTCAATGTTAAGACTATATCACTTATATAGTTGATAGGCATAGGGAGAGCTCTTTCGATAGGGGGGAGTGTGGACCAACTGGTCCCGATCGATATCCAGTCCTAGGAAAATTGCTTCCCAGTTTGTATTCAGTTCACACCTTCAAAACAGTGATCAGGAATCACATCAAGAAACAATTTCCCCCAGCTCTTTTACTTCTACAATAAGCAAACAAGTTGATCCCTGGAACTTTTCCCAAAGATTACAGAGATCTAGGGACAGAATGAAGTAACAGCTAGTAATTGTTGGAAGCATGCACGGCGCCCTGGTGGCTCGGCAAGGAAGCACTTGGTTACCAACTTATCAGCTGCTTCCGGGAGAAAGCTTTGGTAGTCTGCCTTCCTACAGATGACAGCCGACATTTTCTATCTTTGAATTTTTAAATCTATATACATGGACCAAAGGTATATAGATATCAGAAATTGAACTATGAGACTAGTCTGCTGCCTGATGAGTCTAAAACTCAAGACTTTATATTTGCAATATGGTCCTGCAATTACTTCTGACTTAAAAACAACAACGTGCCTGGCTATTAAAAGATATAGTACCAAGCAAACAAAAAAAGGTATCGTGACTGGGGTCTTAAAGGCTTGAAGATAAGCAAGTGGCCATGTAGCTAGGAAGCAACAAAGCCCACATGGAAGAAGCACAGCAGCCTGTGTGAACATGAGGTATCCACAGGATCAGGCATCAGGCACCAGAAGACCCAAAACAAACAATCATATCAATGTGAACGAGGGGGGCAGAGTGGAGACCCAAAGCCCATCTGTAAAGAATTGGACATCTCCTCACAGAAGGTCACAAGGAAGGGACAAGGTAACCAGAGTGCAGTATAGCACCGATGAAACATACAACCGTCCTGTAGTTCTTTAGTGCTCCCCCCCACCCCACTATCATGACCCCAGTTCTACCTTAGAGATCCCGCTAGACCTGAGCACATCCACTGGCACAGATCAGCGTTCTCAGCACATGGAATCAAGGACAGAAAAATCTCTCAGGATCAATAATGGGAGTAGGGATACCATGAGGGTAGGGGGAAGAAGGGGGAGGAAAGGCAGAACTGATGGCAATGATGGAGGTGTAACACCCCACCCCACCCCCAGGGTAATGAACAACAGAAACACAGGTGAAGGGAGACAGTAGGCAGTGTGAGTTATGAAAATAATAATTTATGACTTATTAAGGGTTCATGAGGGTGGGGGAGTGGGAGGGGAAAAATGAGGAGCTGAAACCAAGGGCGCAATAGAAGGAAAATGTTCTGAAAAGCATGATGGCAGCATAAGTACAAATGTGCTGGACACAATGAATGGAGGGATTGTGATAAGAGCTGTAAGAGCCCCCATAAAATGATTGTCAAAAACAAAAACAATGACAAAGAATACCAGGTAGCCTTTGAAAAGGTACAAAACAATATGCATAATACATCAATAAACTCACACTCTTCAGTGATTATTCTAATGTGTACAGAACAGCAAAGATATCCGTGAGGGTATTGGCAGTGATCACCCATAAATGAACTGCTCTTTGCCTGTTTGCTGTTCTACAATTTCCAAGTTTTTCCCCTCATTTTTGCCCTCCCTCCCCCCTCCTACCTCCCTCATGAGCCCTTGATAATTTATAAATTATTACTTTGTCATAGCTTTCCCTGTCCGAAGTCTCCCTTCACCCACTTTTCTGTTGTCCGTCCCCCAGGCAGGAGGTCACATATAGTTCCTTATGATCTGATATATATAAAAGAACACATATCTGCATATGCATTCTATATAAATGAGTAAAAAGTCATGTGGAGACCTTTTCAGGGCAGTGACTATTAATTAGCATGTTAATCATGAGCAGTCATTAGTTTCACTCTCTCACTGTGACTGCTAGCTGCTGTGGGGTTCAACTGATGTTGGGGACCCACGTGTGACAGAGAGACCACTCCATGGGGTTTTCTGGGCTGTGATCTTTATGGAAGTAGATCACCATATCTTTTCATCCAGGGAGCCATCGGATGGTTTTGAACTGCCAATTTTCTGTTGAAGCAGCCTATCGAAAACCTGCCAGCACACCTAGGCTCCTTACATCTACGTAGTTAATCCAGGTGTTGTGTTTTTGTTTTTTAACCATCAAAGGCTTAAAAAAAAAAAAGTTTCCTTACTTTGTGAAAAATGGACCAACTTCCAAATAGCTCATACTACAGTGGCTGGGAGTACTACCCTGTTTCCCTGAAAGTAAGACATTCCCCGAAAATAAGACCTACTTACAGGTTTGCCTCTCGCTGAAATATAAGGCATCCCCCAGAAAGTAAGCCCTCCCTGAAAATAAGGGTTTAATTGTTATGATGATGTTCCAGAAGATGATGACATGACTGTCATTGAATAAATGAGTAAA
>NW_022109767.1:8921854-8924552 GCF_000313985.2 Echinops telfairi | reverse complement strand
AAAAAAAAAAAGACTTTAACCTTCAGGATGGATGACAAATCCGTGTAGAGCAAACCCGAATCCCACCAACTGGACCAGCGGGTGACATCATGCGAAACAGAGAAAAGGCTGAAGTTGTCGAGGGTTTTACCTTGCTTGGAACCACAGTCAATGTGCATGGGAGCAGCAGTCAAGTGATCAAACAAGGCATTGCATTGGGTTATTGATATGCTCCTGTCTATTATTATTATTAGGTTATTTTATAATTATAATTTAAATTTTATACAATTATATATTTGGTGTCATAATGCTATATAGTTATAATTTATGACTATATCATTTATATATAAATATTATTATTATATCAGCCACTGTGTATTTTGAGTGCCTTCAACCCTGGGAGGCTGATCTCCCGCCACTATATTGGCCAATGTTCTGTGGTAACCCACGGGGCTTTCATTGGCTAAGTTTCAGAAGTACTTCGGCAAGCCTTTCTTCTGAATCTTAGACTGGAAGCCCAACTGAATGTTGTCCACCATCTGTGAGCCTCCTGGCATTTGAAACACCAGTGGCATAGCTTCTAGCATCACAGCAGCCTACAAGTCACCACAGAACAGCACATTGACAGACAGGTGATGGAGATAGATAAACATATCCACTATTTCGCAAATTCTTATGATACACCCATGTCTATTCTAAGAATGAGTGGTTGGTATTAATGAATGAAATAGCTGCACACAGGAAATAATACCTTTCGTCTGACTTGATCCAGAATTATTATATTGTGTGCTTGGCTCTTTTTTTTTTTTCTCTTCATCACATCAGGTTCCAATACTAATCGGGACAAAGACAGATGCCCGCCACTCCCACCTCGCAGGAGCCCCGTCTGGCAGAGCCTGACTGACCAGGGCACCAGGGGAGGCGCGGTTTGCCCTCCAGTGAAGCGAGGCCCGCAGAGCCTCGCGGAGAACTCCAGCTCACCAAGACAAGAGCCGTGTCCGGCTGTGACTCTCGACTTGGGCGCTTGGATCCACTTGAACATGTCTCGGTCCATAAGAAACAATCTACATTACAGCAAGTGGTATTGGGGGCATTTTCATGGCACAAATTTACTCTTTCATATTAAGATTCCCATAGTATGAGGGGAAATGTCTGTATCAGGTAGCCCCAGGCACTACTCAAATCCTACAAATGTTTGGGGTCCTTCTCAATGCTTTGGATTGACATTAGCTAGAATTAATCGATGCAAGAATCTACCCTTTTCCTAACTTATCATTGCTTATATATTTATAGCACTCTATGTCAGATTAGTTAACCATCCTCTACTTGGACTGTTTTTGTTTTATTGTTCCACGTACTCATTATTATATAGTGTCTATCTAGCCGATGCTTACCTGTTTCAGTTGGATGTCTGTCTTCTCCAAGGGCTAGGTTTCCAGCAGGATAAACCCCCAGTCATTGCTCAAGGTGAAGGCGTGTGTGTCCGTGTAGAGCTGTGTCCCACAGAGCGCTCAGCGGCTGTGTTTGGGGAAGCAGAAGTCTTTCTTTCAAGGTGTCAAACCTCCACTATTTTGGTTCGCAGCCCAGTGCATTCACCGGTTGCCCCTCGCAGGGACACCCTGTAGGTTTGGTCCATTTTCAGTTAGCTTTGTTTTCTTGGCTCCCAGCACAGTGGGTGCTGCAGGAGTTTCCATCACTTTGAGCTGAACTCCACACAGCACTCATCCTTCAAAAGCATTCCCCTCACTCCGGCTGTCGTCTGTTCCATACAACTTTGGGAATGTCCGAGGTGTTAGGCAACAGGCAGGTGCACGTCTGCCCGCCCCATCGATTAATCGGAGGAAAGCAGGATTCAGCTTAGTGTCTGAGGAAGATCAGTCGTAGCATCTTCAAGAAAGCAAAGACACACTTTCAAGGTGCAATATTAAACAAGCTTCTTCCCTAACCTGGTTAAGAGTAACTGGAATTAAGATTTAAATGTATGTATTTCTACCAGGCATGCCCAAGCTCCTGGCTCCTGGCCTGGTAGTTCCACCCGCCTCCCCCAGTTTCATATTCCTGTTCTGTAATTTGGTGAAGAACATCGAATATATCATGGATAGCCAGAAGAATGAACAAATAAAATGGCCAGCATGTTCCTTGAAAGTGAGGATAAATGGATAATATTGGAATATTTTCCCTATCACCAACTTCCACTCTTTCTATCAACAGTATCCAGTCACTTAAGCGTTCAACCTATACAAGTCAATAATTCATGTACTGTGGTTCATAGCTGGCCTATCCTCCTAAAACTTCATTTTCTCAACAGTGTTTTATATTCTATACCACTGGCTAAACGAATGGCACTATCAATTCCTAGCAGTTACACATTGGGCTGCTAACTGCAAGGTCAGCAGTTCAAATCCACCAGTCAGCTCTGCAGGGGAAGGATGAGTTTTTCTACTCCTATGAAAATGTGCAGACCCAGAGACTCACAGGAGCAGTGCTATCTTACCCTATAAGGTCACAATGATTCGGCATTGACTTGATGGTAGTGGAATGATGCCCCAACAGGAATGATTACTATTGTTTTCTACCATAAAATGACAATAGTGCCTCTAGGGTAAATCAGAGACATACGTAAACCATAGATGCATGAATGAATTTTTGGCTTGCATTTAATTCTAGCCCCAATATAAGAAAATTAGTTCTTATGATTTGACCCTGCTTGATGCTTGCA